>NC_059183.1:0-354701 GCF_020631705.1 Daphnia magna | reverse complement strand
AATCTGGTCGACTTTTCTCTTGTTTCTTCAGTAATGGCCGGGTGATTTTGTCTTTGGGAATCACCGGAGTAATTGAAGTGGATTCAAAACCGCGATATCTAAATCTATTCTTCGCTAATTCTGGGGTTGTGAAATACAGGGCGGAATGAGCTGCCGGGCCGTTCTGGTTTGGGATAGAGCTGAGGTTGGCGAAAGCTGGTGGAACTGATCTGGCCGTTCTCCAACAGTAGACGACTGGTTTCACGTAAGGGAATTGCTTCTTTTGTTCCTGGAAATTTCTTAATTGAAGCATTCATTTTCGCTTTGAATTTAAATTTAGAGTCCAAAATGTATTTTCATATGTCAGCTGACTTCCCTATCAAAGATTCCATCAATAAGGTTAGACTGGCGCGTCCATACCTTTTACGTATTTTTCCTTCTGAATCCCCATTTGTCATAAGAATCGGTATAAATAAACGAAAAATGAAATTTACTATTTTACTAATCATGTTCATTCACATTTAAACTAATAAATCATTGGAAAATATTTTTAGCCACAAAAACAATTATTGAGATGTACCGTGCGACACGTAGTCTACGTAACGTTTCTATTCGTTCGGCCATGCGAATGTGTCGCAATATGCAGCTCGTAATACAGGCCGATAATATCGCGGTCCTGTGCTACTAACATTTTGAGTGACCTGGAATGCGAAAAGATTGCTCCAAAATTGGCGTAAAATGAAATAACGGTTATTTTATTGTTCAGATTTCTAAAACAATATAGGATGACAACAACTTTAACAACAAACATAACATTTTCAAATGATTCAGATCATTAAATGGCATCCTGGTTCCCAAGCTGGAGCTCAATAACAGCCATTGGCTCTGTCAAGATCCACTTTTCTAGAGCGGAATGGAAGTGGAATCTCTGATGCAAACGCCGATCGGTGGCAACCAACTTCCGTCTTCACTCTCTTGAGCCTGAACTTCATAAATGTTCTTCTTCCGGTTCGCACATGACGTCCTATTCGTTTCAATAGTAAAGGATGAATATGAAATTCAATCTCCAAACGATAAATCTATTACCTCGCAAACGTTGATTGATGGCGGATTAGCTGATACGCAAGTGTAAGACGGACAACATTCGCCAGCAACCGTCACCGGTTTGCAAATGGCTGACCCGATCATGGGGTGGTGGTGCACATGATTCTCTGGTGCACTTGACATCAGGTGAATCTAAAGTAGCTAAAAAATTCCATCGTATAGAACACAGAATTCTTAATCGTCCACATTAAACGTATATAGACTCACCAACGGCAGAATCTGCCAACATGGCGTTTTTCAAACAGACGCCAATGGGTGGCATCCAACTTCCATCTAAACTTTCTTGGCTCTGAACTTCACTAATGTTCGTCATCCTGGCACTTGACATCCTGTTCCAGAAATATAAAATCAGCCCGGTACGTTACGAAGCAATTTTTAAGAAAAATGGATCCATCATACGTCGCAAACGTTGATGGACGGTGGATTGGCCGACACGCAGCTATAATTTGGACAGCATTGGCCGGGAACAAACTGTGGCCAGCACACGACTGACGGGTTCGTAGGTGGAACTGGACATGATTGCGTAACGCACGTCAGTTCCGGTGGAGTAGAGCAAATGCATTCGTCGCAAGGAGTTTCCGAATCCGACAAACGTTCACCAATTTTCACGGTAAGATTGCCCAATTTGCAAACAGGCTCCGACGAAATCTCAACGACATCTGACGCATCAGAAATAAGGCGATTCATTACATTAAAAAAAAAGAATGCTGATTGAATTACTTGTGGCAACGGGTCCGACTTCTTCCTCGTTGATGTCAATCCAGCACGAGCTCGGGCACGGGCACGAGCTCTAGCTTTGCCTGGAAATGAAAAGATGAGATGCAATTGAAGCGTTTATTAATGATGTTCAGCTTATACCTTCGAAAACAGGTGGGGCACAAGCTGCTAGACATTCCTGTTGACTGTCGAAATTATTGGCGTTGCCAAGACAACCGCCGAACGTAAACGGTTTGCATTCCTTGTCGGCGCTGTCGTAGAAGAACTTTTGCGCAAAACCTCTGCACATGCCGACGTCAGCAGGCAATTTGCAGCGGGCAAATTTATCTGCCAAGTATTGCATTATCGCAGATTGGATTAATTAAAAAAAATAACAATATTTACCTTCAGGAACGGGTTCGCTATTTTTAGTTACGGCAGCTGCAACTTCGCCACAGATTTCACGACATTTTTCCAACGTTTCGAAACGATTGTCGTTGCCCTATAAATTTAAACAGCGTTAATCTACAATAAAACTGTAAATAAAAGGCTTGATTGAATTCACCTCGCAACCACCGTAGTTAAACGCAACGCATTTCTCCTTTGTCACATCGAAAAAGTAATTGGTTTCCAGTCCACGACACGGTCCCGTTTTCTTCGGCTGGAGACAAACATCGGGCCTTGTTGATGCAACAGCTCTGCTTCGTGATAAAGCGATGGGCAGCGTGGAAACACCTTTATGCCACCAAGATTGATGGGCAAAGTGGTCACACCTTGATGCCCAGTTTGGGATTCGATTCGAATGATTCTCGTTCCAGACGCCGATGCGCTGCAAGTCTCCAAACAAGTTTCACGCGTTTCGAAACGATTACCATTTCCCTGTAAAAGGAATGAACGTCAATATACTTCCTTTATACAGAATGAAAGACTTTACTCTGCATCCTCCGTAAATGAATGGAAGGCAATCGCCTTTTTCTGTGTCGTAATAAAAGGACGGTCTAGACATTTTACACGGTCCGATCATTTTGGGCAGAAGACAGTCTTCGGCTTTCCCTTTCGATTCAGCATCTCTCGCTCTGCCGAGATCCATCGGTAACGTACTCACGCCCTGCTTACCAGCAGCCTCGGCTTGAATTCGGATAATCCTCGTCTTGTTTTGGCTCAGTTCTGCTGCGCTGACTGAAATTATAATGAGAATGGATTCCCTTTAAGTCCATTTAACCTTTGAAGGAGTTCTTACGGCATTTGTAGCTGATTGGGCAACACGCTCCGGACGCGTACACTGAACACAGCCGATGCGGTTATCGACGATGCAGTGGGCATCCCGACATCCCGGACCATCCAAACCTTTTTTTTGGGGGAGGTTATTACAGAATAAACGAAAATTTCAATGAATCCTAGTTGTTGCCTCACCAGTGAATCCGTCGACACAGGTGCACCATTTGCACGGATGCCCGGAAGGAATAGATTGGCCCTTGAGGTATTCTTTTTGCCATTGAAGAGGCAAGTGTCATCCTGCTGAACTTGTCCATCTGGCCGCTTCTCAGCTGCAAGGAGGAAATGTTAATTGAAAATCAAACGCCATACCTTATGATATTTGACTTACGGCATTTATAAGATGGGCAACAAGCACCTGGTGGCGTAACGAGGACGCAACCTTCTTCTTGGGGTGGGAAAGGTACGTCACAAAAATCCTGTTGCATTTGATTGTGGCACCTCCTTGACTGCGAAATGATTTGATTATTTTAATAGTTAATTTGGTTCATACGACGTGAAAGTGTATATAGAAAAGAAAGGAAGCTTACTGCTTATCACTGGCCACACAGGTGCAACCTGTTTTGCATGCGTCATCGTCGTGGATTTGAGAAATCTCTTGACCTATGAGGTAGGAGACATCGCGGTAACGGCAAACTCCTTGGACTGATTTCTCCTCGGCTGTTGGCCAATATTTGTTTGTTTTTCAAATTTAATAGGGGAGAATAACTTTAAAAAAAAAAAGATGCGAGTCACTTACGACAGATAAACCTTGTTGGACAACACGCTTTCCCTCTGTATTCTGGCCGGCAGCCTCTTTCGATGAATCGTTTGTTTGAGACTGGACAGCCCACTTCTGCGCACTCAGGTGCTAATAAAAACAAAACAATCACCACATCAAATTATATAGGGCCCCTCACAGCAATTAGTATAAACACTGCATGTTGCGTCTTACTTGTACTGGGTTCGTCACCGCCGCAAGTCTTGTAACACTCATCAGCCGTTCGGAAGTTATTCTGATTCCCCTGGCAACCTCCGAAATAAAATAATTCGCACCTGTTCTTTTCCTTGACGAAAGCGTATCGCTTCCAAGAGGCAAAACATGGGCCCTTGACGACAGGTAAAGTGCAAACATCTTGCCGAGGTTGGAGGATTTCTTAATTCAATAAACCTTCGTAAGTATTCGTCTTTGCCAAGGGTTAGAAAACGTCTTACTAGGTTTTGGACCGCAAGCTGCGTTGCAATCGTTCTCTGAGGTGAACAAGTTGGCTGTCTTACCGCAACCACCGTACAAGTAACTTTGGCATTTTCCTACAGTCGAATTAAAAGTCCACGATGGAATGGCGGCGAAGCAAGCGAATGGGCTCGGATGAACCGGAGGCAAACTGCATTTGCTATCTTGTTTCATCAGTTCTCTTGTGTCTATTGGTAACGTCATCACTAACAGGAGAAAACACGTCCTTATTAAATTTCTTAGAATTTCCACGTAAAAGCGACTAGAAAAGGACGTCCATGCAACAGCCAATCAATCAAGCTATGTACCTATAGAATGCCGTGTATTTATAAACGAGCGACGAGTTTCATGCCAGCGATCAGAATTTCGAAAAGAGTTGAAGATTTTGGAATAGGAAGGGACGAGTGTACGGACATGCAACATTCCAACTAATGTGTACGACATTCGAGATATATTATTTCGATGTGCTTGTGCTCAACAGCAATCATTTCTGGACGGATCACTCCGGCATTGAGGAAGGTACACTAACATCGGGGAACTCACCGCTTCAGGCGTCAATGATTTCGATCTTTGCCAACTCTAAAAAATGACAAGAACAGAACCAAGCGAAACAAAAAAAGAGCATGCTCATCAATTCCAGTACACACAGCCGTAGACGATAAACAAATAAGCTTTTCGTGGACTCATTTTTAAATGCAAGCCAACATGCACATGAACCAGTAAATAGTGAAATGATGAGATTGGTTCTTACCAGCGGGATCAGGGCCGCATGCCGTGTTGCATTCGTCCTGAGAATTGAACAGATTGGCTGTTTTGCCGCAACCTCCGTACACGTAAGTTTGGCACTCGTTGGCGGTCGAGTTGAATGTCCACGACCTGTGAAATTCACCGAAAAATGAAAACGTCAGTCAGATATACAAAATGAAGCGGAATGATCTTACGGAATGAAAGCCAGGCAGCTGAAGGGACTTGGGTTGACGGGAGGTAAACTGCATTTCTCTTGCCGTGTCAGCTCGGGAGTTTGAGTAGCAACTGTTGCAATAACGTAGATAAAAATTTAATTATAGGTAATCAAGTTGGCCACACATTTTGTGTTGTAACTGATGAATTGATAATTACCTGCATCGGAAGCAGGTGCATCGACGAGTGGATCAACTTGTGGCGATGGTGGTGTGACAGGTCCTTGCAAACCGTTGCATTTCAGGTCGCATTCATCTTCCGAGCTGAAATTGTTGTCGTTGCCACCGCAACCAGTGTAAGTGAACGACGTGCACTCTCCAGTTTGAGTGTCGAAAAAGAAACTCGGTATAAATGCGCGGCAATTGCCGGTGGCTTTCTTTTTGCATACAAGGAGAAGTCGAATCGCTTTCGCTGATTTTCTTCTCCAATCCTTTAAAAGAATCAACAACCAACTGATGACAGCCCGCATTTATTATGAGCTATAATTTATTTACCCTCTTTGTTGCATTTGGCTAGACAAGCGAATTCGTTTTTGAAGAGATTCTCAGTGCCGAAACATCCGCCGTAAATGAATTTCTCGCAAGCTCCGGCCTTGGCGTTGTAAGTCCAACGGGGAATGACGCCGCTGCATGCGATCGGGCTCGGATTGACGGGCGGTAGCGCGCAGACATCAACATCGGCCTTGGCTTCTTCTGGAACGCCTTTAACATCGGGACCTGTTGGCACATGCAGAGAAGTTATAATTTATTCATCTGTACAGACACCAATGGCGTTTTTGATCAAGCGATGGGATAGCTCGTTTTTTTATTTGGCTCCAGAAAGATGCACGTAATTCGATACGTCTCATAGACCGATACAACCATTCAACGTCTCTGTTTGCCCCTTGGGTTATACTCTGATGATACCCGGACAGAGTTTCCGGTTCCATCAGGGCTAGTGTAATTCAAACCCTGTTACCCTTTCCTCACAAAATACAAAAAACTTGATAGAAATGGGACTGAGCAAAGTCGAAGCAGATTGAGTTCGTCAATAATCAGCGACCAAGAAATACGTTCAAAATGGACATTTAACTTAAAATGATTACAAGTGAAAGGCAGTAGTTCACTTACGAGGGATAGCGAAGACGGTGGATGTGACGCACAGCAGGAAAACTATTTTCCCCAACATTTTCTGCTGAATTTTGGATGCTGAAATCAACTTGCAACTGCTGTTATACTAAACGCCTTTTTTTTTTTTAAATTAGGTTCGTAGGGAGTTGCAGGCGTATTCTTCTGTCGGCTGGTTGTGTTTGACTGAATAGCAAAACCGAGTCCCACCCGCTTTTATACTGCCGGCAGCTGAAATCGACCGCGTGCTGAACGCAGCAACAGCACGCTGCCATTCGCCTTGGAAATTTCCCAGCTTCAAAAAAGTCAATAACAACAACAAACAGCCCACGAGGCAAAAAACGAGAAGAAGGAGGTCCCACACGAAGGAGAAATGGCGTGACATGCTTTTAATTGATATGTGTATACAAGCGCAATATACGCAGAGTACAAACACACGTTGTGCTAAAGCGCAGCACGTGTTGACGTCAAGCTTTTCTTTTGGGTTTTTCTTCATATATGTATGATACCATCTCTAATCTTTCGTCATCCTTTTTGAAATGTCATTTCGTGTTGAGCACTTGACGTATTCTTCACGTCATCGTCCATTTCCTATATCCAGGATTTGAATTGCGCAATTGGATAAATATAAACGACTAAATAAACCACCATGACTTTACACACAGTTAAGGTAAGCAATGACATCTAAGTTATCTTTTACATTGATCCGTGATTAAACAACACGCTGGAGAATAGGTCAGATGTGTGCAGCCATCATTATTTGATGGTATTAAAATGAGAAAAAAAAGGAAAAGTTGGTGGGGACTAGCCATCAAAAAAGGAATTGACGATGAAAGTTTTGTACGATGTGGAAATGAATGCATTATTCACCAAGCCATGCACACCAAAAGTTAACAGGATACACGGTTCGGGAGGAAAATAAAACACGAATTTCCACTTAACCTTTCGTTCAATGTTTGGCTGGTCGATTTAAGCAGAAAGTTTCTCTGCGGCTAACACGTCGCCATCTGCTTTCTTTTTCTTCTCCTATATTATACTTATACGTTAACACGTTAACGCAATTTGATGAACACACTAAACGTCTGTATAGTGTCATTCTTGATATGCCATCGTTGAATTTGCGTGTGACGTAATCATAACGTAAATCAGATCTATCATTGACGTGATATTATAGATGATAAATGCTTAGTTTCGTTCAATGTCTTATCAACAGGGAAATCCCAGAAGGACGGCGTTGTTGGGGTGCCACAATGTCATTTCCCCATCCATCGTCTGTAAGCATATAGCAGTAATTGGTAGCTATACGCTTGAAGAGTAGCAAAATGTGCAATGGGACACGTCCGGCTTTGTTTGTTTTCCGTGTCATTACGTCACAAAATGCGTCGGGTTTTCTCGTCGTGACGCACCTTTGGGCTTTACGGTGTTGTTTTAGAAACTGGTTTAACGATCCGTCGTACACTATTTAAAGCTCTTTTGTCAGTGAATTGGAAAGCGATTACCCTTGACCGCATTCACAATGCCGGCATTGTGTTGTGTCTATAACAAGAAACGTATGTGACGCATCGAAGCGCAGTCCCTCTGCAAACATCCTTGTTTCTTTGGGCTATTATGTTGTACTTTTGTAAAAATGCCCACGTGTTGGATTCTGGGAAAATCCCAACTCTTTTCTATTTTGTTTACAATAACACAGGAAATGATGTTCTTGCGTCATGCAAAGCACTCCACAATGTGCGTGCCGTGCCCATTAAACGCGTGATGCGTATAGTGACCGTTGAGAAAGGACCAATGCTGCAGGGCGATATCTTTTATATACAAATTACACCGAGCAGTAATTAAGTTGGAGTACAATAAAGAGTAACATACTAAGAATAATTGCAGTACTATATCAGAAAAAATATAAATTTGACATGGAATTCTGCATGGGACATGGGAGTTTATGGTTGTGCAGTTGCTTGTGTTTAGTCAATCCTTATTGGTTCTCTTCCGAATCGAAATCCGAGCGAGAGCAAGCTAATCTGCAGGCACGTTCCGATGCAAACCTGTTGTCATTGCCCCGACACCCGCCGTAGTTAAAAGGCGTGCATACTCTAGTTGTTGCATCGAAGAAGAAACTTGGAATGGACGCACGACAAGGTCCGATGACTTTTGGTTGCAAACACACAGAAGCAGAAATCACTGGGCCTGAATAACATGAACACCAACTATATTTTGATTTCAGCATTTCATATATCAGATGACGGGTTAAATGTATTGGGTATTTTATTTTAAAAATTAAGCTATTTGTCTACCAGTAGGTTCGGGCCCACAGATCGCGTTGCATTGGGCCAGCGTTTCGAATAGATTGGCCGTTCCACCACAACCTCCATACACAAAACTATCACATACTCCAGTGGTTGAATTAAATGTCCAGGATGGAATAAAAGCGAAGCAACTAAAATTGGAAGGTTCGACCGGAGGTAAGCTGCACCTTTGCTGCTTCGTTAGTTGCACAACAACGTTCGCTCCACCTGTAGTTGTTTGACCTGGTGCACCCCAAAAAATAGAACTAATATTTTTTCATGATTTTAAATTCAATGATTGACGACCTGTACCTTGAGGCATAGCTCCAACGGCCATCACGCAGACGAGAAGCACAAGTTGACTACACTGTCTCAACATGATGATGTTCAATGAATCTTTTGCAAATGTTTCAAGTTAGCCTGTTGAATTACATAAATGTAAATTAAATAAATAATAAATGTTTGTGGTTGTTCAGTTCTTGATTTACCTTCTGTTGCTGTTTCTCGACTGAGAACACTAGAAAAATCTACCAATTTATAGAAGTGTTTAGCGGAATCAGCCTTGTTGCAAACAAGTTCTCAATCAGGACGGATAGACAACTATCATTCCCTTGGCCGTTTTCAGTTTCGTTGCTCTGTATAACAATTATGTCATGGGCGATTATAAAGAAAGGGGTGCAGTTGCGAAATCACAACGAAGGTAAATTGCGTTTTCAATTTACATTTAGCGACCCAAAGGATTAACTCACATTGCTTCTTTTTCTGCTAAAAATCGTGATTTGTGGCAAATCGGCTTGCATGGCTGATTGCAATCATTTGGTTATTCTGTCAAAAAATGATAATTAGTAGCCAAAGAAAATTAACTTCGTGAATAGGAAAATCTTTGTGGACTTTAAGGTAAATGATTAATGTCAATTGGCTCTATAGTCATGTACAATACGACGTAGGCTGTCTTTTGTTTGTTACATAAAAACCAGTAGTAGAAATAACACTTTTACGTGTACGCTATCCACAGCACCAGGTGATAAGGTCACGCACACCTCGAGCGTCTGACGTCCGTTGGGCGGTGTCGCTCACCTTGTACCATTGCATAATTTCCAAGCTGTTTTTGATGGTCTACATTTATAGGGACAGAGAGCGGGCTCTCTTATGCGTGATTTGACGTGAGCGCCATTAGTCTGCATACATAATTCTGTCAATCAAACTATGAACGCATGTGTGAGGGATAAAAGAGATCGACAGCGTTGCCTCCTATAGCAACACAGTTGCTACAAATGAAAGTTCCTCGACAATTGGTACAGTTTTACTGATCAGTTTAGCTTTCCAACTTTAATCATTGACATCTCCACAACAAGTTGAAACGCTCGGCCATCTTTACTCGGAACAGGAAAGTTATCACTCACCTACATTTTGTGCAACCAAATGATTATTGTTAATCCGTGACAAAAATAGATAAACGCTGAATGACAAGCTGAAACTCTCCACCGCATTTTGAATAAAACGAACCAAAACATACTGTATATCGAACGTAAACCCAAGGGAAAAAAACTTGTGAAACGGGTTTATTAATAAAAAAAAAAAAAAAAATTAGATTGAAATTAATGCTGCACGATAGTTTTACTTATAATAAGTCTCTTGCGATTCGCCAGAAACCGAAAGCTGATCGGAAACTACCCAATCGTTCGAGCCTGGACATGCCAGTTTACAGGCCTCTTCCGTGACGAATCGATTGTCATTGCCTTTACATCCGCCGTAAATGAACCGCGTGCATTTCCCCGTCGTGGCGTCGTAAAAGAACATCGGCAAGGCTTCCCGACAATGCCCAACGACTTTCGGTTGCAAACACAAAGGCAAACTGCTCGTTTGAACTGATTCAAACACAAACAGAAGATGCATCAGTGAATGACCAAAGACACGCAATGACACGAACTTTTACCGATGGGTTCAGGACCACACGCTGTATCGCATTCGTCCAGCGAGTTGAACAGGTTAGCCGTTCTACCGCAGCCTTCGTACACGTAACTCTGGCATTGGCCAACAGTCGAATTGAAAGTCCACGACGGAACGAAAGCCAAACAACTCGCACTGCCCGGTTGAACAGGAGGCAAGTTGCATTTCTCTCGTTTCGTCAGCTGGACGGCTTTCTCTGTCAACGTCAAAATCACGAAAAAGAGAAAATTCAAGTGAATGTCACCATCAGTCATCAAACGTTGTGATTGTCAACACACCTGGAGCAGTAGCGGTGGCACTAATGGTGGTCGAATCGGCTAAATGCGGTAGCGTGAGCGGTGCTTGCTCTAACCGATTGCACTTGAAATCGCATTGGTGGTACGATTGGAAGTTGTTTGCATTGCCACCGCAACCTGAATACACGAAAGACGTGCATTTCCCAGTTTGCGTGTCGAAAAAGAAGCTCAAAATCGAGGCGTGACAATTGCCAACGGCTTTCGGTTGCAAGCACGGAGCTGTCGGGTCGCTTTCGTTGATCAATTTCTGCAATCCTGTATACGATTTCACGATTTCAGGGTAGAACGTGTTGGCCTTTATCCAAATTGCGATTAAAGTTTAAAAGCGTCCTATACCTTGTTTGTTGCATCTAGCCAGACAGGCGAATTCATTTCGGAATAAATTGCCAGTGCTCCAGCAGCCCTCCCAGAAGAATTTCTTGCAAACGCCCGTTTTTGTGTCGTAATACCATCGCGGAATGAATCCGCTGCAACGTCGTTGGTACGGCGATTGGCTGATGGGAGGCAGCACACAAACATTGACGCTGTTCTGAACGATGTCGTTGTCATGGCTATCAATGTGATTGACGACGTCTTCGTCATTGTCAAGAAGATTCTCTTCCGACGACTCTGATGGCCCTACAGCAGTTACGCAATGAGGTGGAAATGTTTTAAAATTTTTAATGGTATTTTTTACTTACGTGGATTAGCCCAAACAGCTGAAATGATGCAGAAAAAGAAAATCCATTGAACTGATGTCTGCCACATGATAAACTTTCATGGAGTTTGAATAAGGAACAACACTCGATCAGGAATAGCAGCACTTGTATAATGTACTAATCGTTTGCTTTGTTTGACTCTTCTGTGGCTGTTGATGGTTCCACTCGACTGGGCCACCGACCACTTTCTGAAGTTCTTCCTACTGAAAATACCGTTGTTTGAAAATGAAAACAAGTTTCTTCCTCACGGCGGCGGAGTGGTCCATTTTCTCTTCCTCTCCAGTCACCGCGGAACTGTTTAAATGTTGTCACGAAGAAAAAACAATTCAAACAAGTTCTACTCTTTCCCTTTTTTTTAAAAAAAGGGGTAGTTAACTGCTGGTTTGCTACGATAAGCCAATCATCTTATGATAGACTCTACATATTTCGTGGTGCTGACAGTTCATTTTATGTAAAAACTATGTAAAAACAAATGAACCGCGACCCTTTGGTGGATAAGAAAAGAAAAGGTGTTTGTTCACGTACTTCCTCTACCTGGGAGATCCAAAGTAAGGGTGACAACCAACAGAATGAAATACACGTGCAGAGGAAAAATTCGCACCCTTCCCCTCTTGGAAGATTTGAGAAAAAAGAAAATCCCATTTGAGAGGAAGGGCTAGAACGACCCACCATTAGCAGAAGTGGCAGCCAAAAGCTTTGCTCACTTGTTCAGTAGTGTGCACTGTGGTGTGTAGGAATGACAAGCAAATTCAAGGGTGCGTTACAGGAACTGTCTTTTACCTAAAACAATGTGTTGATTGATTGAACAAGTCAAAATGTGTTACGAAATTTGGGATCGATGGACGCATCATTTTTTTAGCCTACCTGCCATTTCCATCGACATATACTTGAAGTGAATTGAATCTTTAGACAACGTTCTTGCAGACCAATCAGGTCGTGGCTCAGACAGTGCGTCTTAAAACTATGCGATTTTTGTTAGTCTCTACATTCGGTGAATAAAGAATACATCTAATCATTATTTCAAATTGAAGTTCTGACTAGGTCTCACGTTGATAACACAAGGTTTCCTTGGTAACTTTTCCTAACATTCCTAGCATTCATCGTTATGCATCCGCTCTACATTATTGGCAGTTGTGCGACATTATTTGAATAGCATTGTATTTCCTGACAGATGTCAACTGTGACCTGTACATGTCCCATACATCATCTGCTAAAAAGAATGACCAGTTCCAATGTCGTGTTGTTGCATAGCTGCAGCTCTTGGACAGTTGACGTACGCCAACTCCGAGCGATCAAACTGAGTGAAGACATTATCTGTTACTTGGTTGGCCACTGGACGTCATTCAATTGAACATTTAAACAAAAAGCACTTGAAATATGCTAGCCAATCTTGGCGTCGTTTGGGCAGAGGCTACTATACTCTAACTAAAACTATAAAAGCCAGGTGATCTAATAACATGGTCATCAGATCTGAGATAACATTATTTGAACATATAGGTTGTCGATCCATGCGGATCGTGAATTTCAATATCCAGGATGTTGATTTCAGTTTTCTTAATGATTATATTAGGGGCCGGGATGTGCGAGTTACCCAGCCACAACTACGGATTTAATGGCGCTCGTTTAACGTTTGTCGTCTTTCACGTAAGTTAAGCCAAAGTCTGCGATACTATTACGTATTATAACGTTAATTTTTAATTGTTTGGACTTTTGCGCAAACGTTGAAGAACCCTCCTTTCTCGACGCTGATTTTTCGTCCCGATGGAAACTACTCGTTCACAGGAACCGGCCCATTATGGCAAACGTGGATGGCCAAGAAACTCAATTTTTCGTGAGTTGTTTGATAACTAATTTTCTTAGGCACCAATACCAATTAGAAATAGTGCACAGTAAAATAAAATCAGAAACCTTTAAAGCTAACATTGCCTGTCTTCAACGGGAAACACCAACAGCATTAATTACATGATGCTCAATCAAAGCACCATCCATCAAAGCGGAATGTCAGATTTCGATTTGGCTTTTCAGCTGGTGTCTAACAAAGTAAGGTAGCCTCTTTCCTTTTCCAACTGCATACGTAAAAACTGGTTTAATTGTACCTGTATCACGTGCGTGAGCGGGAGGTGGACGTCTATTCCAACGGCGTTGTAGCCACTCCGGAACGGAAACAGAAAGTGGATTTAACTTATTTTATTTGGACGGAACCGTACTCGATGGTCGTACCTCAACCAGAAGAGCAATCGCGAATCTTTGCATTCATTTATCCTTATCAACCAATGGTGAATTATACCTTTTCTTGATGGTTGATTTCTAGTTATTACCTAATGGATTAACAACATCGCGTTCACTTGTGTTCCGGTTTTTGTACTTTTTGTTTCCAGGTATGGCTACTGATTTTCATCACGATGATTGCGGTGGTGCTCTTGATGAGTTCACTTTCAGTCATACACTTAAACGTTACTGACAATGGTACACCTGCTATACCACGACATCGAAAAACTGCGTTTGATTACGCAATTGACTACACGATGCACATGTTGAGTTTGATAACCAATCAAGGCAAGCGCTAGCTCTTTCTTTTTTTCTTATTTTCTTATTGATTTATGGCTTTATTCTTTTATTTGCATAATATAAGGAGCTTATATTGCTGGCGCACGTTTCATGTCCTTACGGGTTCTTCTGGGAGTGTGGGTGTTGATGGCCACTGTTTTGGTCAACGTTTACTCCGGTACGGTCATCTCGTACCTGACGGTGCCCCGAACAAAACCGCCCATCAACACATTCGAAGATTTGGCTGCCAATCGAGACGTTGGCATCATTCTGCGTACTGAAGCAATCATCACGCAATACATCTTGGTAACTAACGATTGAAAATCAAAGTAGTAAATGTAATTCGTTAATAAATTGAACTGGCAGGAAGCCAAAACAGGGGCGCTGAAGACAATAGGCGATCAAGCCCGTCGTCATGCGGATCGTTTCTGGACGGACCAGGAGAAACTTAGTCGTCGTTTAGCAACTGGACGTTATGCTTATCCTTGGGTAAGGAGTTGACTTTGTCTGGTGTTTGGTTATAAATGATGCGCTTAGCCTTGATAATTCGACAGATTCAAACATTTTGCCAATTCTTCATCGTCAACCAATTCAAAAAGGATGGCGCTTGTCGTTTTCGAATGACCGATCCTTTACCCTTTCAGTCTGCCTTTTTCTCGTTGGCTCTCCAGAAGGACAGCAAGTTTACGCCAGCATTTAACAAAGCGTACGTTTTCAGCATCTTTCTTTCATTTGGAATGCAGGAAACTGCTTATGCATCATTTCTTGATAGTTTGATGGAACTCTGGGAAAGCGGACTATTTCCTTACTGGGTGCGTAACGTTTCACCGCAGGCTCCGGAATGTTTCGCTAAAACTAAACCACGGACGATATCGGCCAGAAAAATGCCCATTCGTTTAGCGGATTTAATCGGAGCTTTTTTTATTTTCGGTATCGGTTTCGGATTGGCAATCTTTGCCATTTTCATCGAGCAAATTGTTTCACGCGCAAGCCGGCGGATGGCAACGGCTAGCAAATGCTGACCGGTCTCGTTTCAAACTTAGCTTAGACTGTTATAACCGCCTTTCTCATCGAACTGTGTCCGTTAGTTAATACATGATTACCCAATGTATTGAGCAAATGAAAAGATTAAATGTGTCAATCGATGAATGCCACAACTTCAGACACGAGATGACTGACACAATCCAATATAGGCCCTATATTTGACGTATGTAGACTACAAATGGTGACCTTTCCTTATGTATACTATGTTGTAACATTCATCATTCATGCGGACTGTAATACTGGCAGTGGTCGATGCATCAACAGAAATCAAACATTCAACAGTATAGGTACGGGCATGTCGCTTGTTTTGGAAAATGTAATCCGACAACTCGCGTAGCCAAACAAATATGTGAAGCTTTTACATCACAAACACAGCAGCTAAAAACAAAGTTGTGAGGTAGTCAACAGATGGCCGCGCAACATTTTTCTCTTTTGAAATTTCAAAGAAAGCAGGGTAATAAAAAATAAGAAAGTCTTTACCCTCAGTCCCATCTTGTTTTCTTTGGAAAGCGTCAGAGGCTTATTCTCTATAAAACGTAATTCTGTTTCGGTTAAGGTACTTGATTTAAATACAAGCTGTAATATAGTTATTTAAAACCTTCTTCGAATTAGAGGAGGGTCGAATTAGTTGTCTGAAAGTATTGCGAAAATATGAAGCCAAAAAACATGAATCGGATAATCAGAATAGTTTTATTTCAATTACTGCACAACTTTAGTTGTTGTGACATTTGGTGGCGGTTTTCATCGTTTATTTTCGCGCAGAAACGAGACTTAATTAAGCGTGAAGTTAAATACAAGTTTTTACCTTAGAATTCTTGATGGAGAATTAATCTTTGTTCGGACGTGAGTCTCACATTATTATTTTCCCCATTCTCGCCATTTCCGTACCTTCACGGACTCTTGACTGTTTTCACACTCGGCGATAGCTTGACTTGTACGCATTTAAGGTATTCAGTGAGGCGAAGTACAAGCTCTGCATTTCCGGCATCTTCAGTCGTTTCTCACTGTCTGTGAGAGCTTTTGATCTCGTAAATCCGGAACTACCAAGATGAAACGTGTTTCTCTTTCAACACCTGCCTTCGCCAGAGTCCTATGCGTGGAATTCCCGTTTCTCAGGTTCACCCAGGGTCACCCTCTATTGTTACATCCCATTTAATCCCTTTGCAAACATCTCGTGAGATTTGCATCGTCAAATGACACCTGAACAGCAACAAAACTGCCGATCCCGTTTTAATTCAATTTGAAATGTTTTTCCTAGTCCACTGATAACCAGCCAGTAGACAAGAAAAGAACAAAACACAATAAATGACACAACGAAAAGAGTTGTGTTAGAGAGCAATCAGTTTAATGAAACCCGGAAACATGTTTATGATGTCAAAATGATTTGCTTGTCATGTTACTGTCAGCAAAACATGAACTGAGTTACCTCCTAAAAATAAATTATGCATCGGGGCAGCACATGAATGCGTGTCGCCAGGTCCTAACTATACATTCAAACGCGTTAAATGAAAACGTGATTGTATAAGAGTCCGCATTGCTGCGTTAAAGATTAAAACTCTCGTGTGCCACCTGTCCCGTAAACAATCAACCAGACAAACTGAAATGGAGTTTATACGTAGCCGTAATATTACGCCTTCCCATATGTTTATCATTCAAATCGAAATGTTGGACCTTCACCTATAAAACTCGCGGAATATAATTGTCTAACGGAACACTGATACGAGCCTCTTGTTCTATACGAGCGTTGGATACTGTGCTGGGACGACGGAACAAGACTGGGTCACATAACATGTACCGGAGGAAGCTGATCCGTGAAAAATATCGGAAACTATACACGGGCAAACTGGCAGTTGGCGTGGTACGCGCAAGTTTCACGTCGAAACGATTCTGAGAAAAAGGCGTGTCACACCGGAGGTCCCGTCAAATTTCCCATCCTTTTCCGTCTTGCATACACGCAAACCGTTAGGAAAAGGAATGCCAACAAGAAGATGAGATCAAAAAGCCAAGTATTTTTTGCATTTTCCACCTATACCTGCGTGAATGTCAAACGCCAAAGATTAACGACGTCCCATTGCACGAATACCAAACAAAATCGCTAAACATGGGAGTGAAAACAAGGCAGAAAGAAATATGTGTAATGAGCTGACATAATAACGGACGAAAAATAATTGAACGTCTAATGCTCAAACGTGGAATAAGAATACACTCGCTGAGATGATTCCAGCCGGGTTATTATTATTTTCCCCCTCGATGAGTTAAAAATGCAATTTCAATTTGTTTGGTTTTGCACAGGCAACGGACCGGATCTAACAAAAGTATAGCGAGATGTACAAATAACGTTATATACTACTCGTTACCCTTTTTGTTTGCTTCCATTGATAATATACTCCACCAGTTGGAATGATATCAACCTTGAAGCCCACCTTCGCACAGCGGGAGCAACACTTTGCAGAGAAGCAAAAAATAAGTCCCCCCCCCCTTTTTTCCTCTTCTTCCATCACTCATCCTCCGGAGCGTGATTCTCACGTCCTTCACGGTGATGCCATCCTTAAAAAATTTTGTTTGCCAGTGGATACACAACAATTGAAGAAGCAATCTTCTGTTTTAGCCGTTGGCTGTGGCACAAAATGCACTTTCGCCCTCGTAACTTATAAATTTATGGAGCCGGACGGCGCCATCTTTTTTTTTTATTATTATTTAAATGACAAACAATAAATTACTTCGTTCCCCGATCGTGAAACCTTTTTATTGCACGTCTTGTGATTTCAAATAATTTCACGGTTAGCTAGTTGACATGAAGCTAATTCACAAATCATATGGGGTAATGGCAACTATATAGAAACAGATGTTTGATGGGTCGTGAAAGTGTTGTTAACGTGTCCCTTTTGGTCGTAGCCTTGTCGTCGCACTTTCGACCAAAATGAATTTTCACGAACGTCATCTGTTGTTTCTTTTTTTTTCTTGTTCCAAAACTGTGGTAATACCGTTGTCCGTATATATAGCAAGAAAGACGACGACTTCTTCTTCTTTAACGAGAGATGGTACATCCCTCGTGTTCAAAAAAATATATATAATCGAGTCACGTCTCGTCGAACCAGTCGAGAAAGT
Organism: Daphnia magna; assembly: GCF_020631705.1. Lineage (NCBI taxonomy): Eukaryota > Metazoa > Arthropoda > Branchiopoda > Diplostraca > Daphniidae > Daphnia > Daphnia magna. The sequence continues at coordinate 336,446 of NC_059183.1, read as the reverse complement.
ACCGCTGGCTGCTCTTTTATGATGATTTTTAATATTTCTTGCTTTAAAGGGCCACACAGTGCAACGTTCTGGTGACCCAATATGCCAAGAACGACTTCTAGAAAACTATACGATAAATGAATTCACAATTCAATTGGTAAAATTTGGGTTTCAGTTCATACATGTCGTCGTCTTATTCAGAACATTATTGAGGTGATGTGAAACAAGGATGACGACAAAGTCCGTTATGACTTCATGATTGCCATTTTTTTGGACAGGGGAGTGTCCGCACATTTTCTATAACGTCGTTAACGGTTACACCGTCAATTTTTGAAAAACAGAACTCTGATGCTGCATTGAAAAAGTATGTAACAATAGACTTTGGGGTGTTGTCAATAACATTCTTTTTCTCCCATGTGCGTCTAATAACTTCTTTATTTTTATAAAACGTTGTTTCTTTTTTTCCTTCTTCCATGTTTCATCCGAAACCGTTAAAGATCCTACTACCCTAGAGCTTGGCTGATATTTTTTTCGTTATATCGGCAATTATATACACAGTTACAAGACGTCACGTGGGGATGCCTATCTTTTGTTGAGCTCATCTCCTCCTGCGGGTTTTTTCTTTCTTTGTGCTGTATAACAATTAGCAAAGATCCGATAAGAGGCTCGTGTTAGCGGATATAGCGATCGTTAAAACAAAAAAAGAAAATGAAAAATGCGATTTATTATTAGTTTTTTAAACATTAAAAAAGAGGAACACATTTCTTATTTGTTCAAAATGGTCGCAATATCGTTATACGGTTGCATGCATTCGCTGCTACAATGAAGGGCTTTCACCACTGAGACAAAGATAGCGGATCTTGTGTTTTCTTGTCCCGCTGTTGCGTGACAAGACATGAGACTGTAACAGCTCGCCTCGTCCTAACAAACCACTACTTTTCTACTGGCCTAAAAGCTGACTCTTTCACGTTGTCGTGCGTACACGTAAATCGCGGTATTTCGTGAAACGGCCGTTGCAATAGAAAGAACTTGGCATTGCCATCGACAGAAAGCGGCCGAGGATGTTTAACGATTACCGGAGAGTTACAACTCTTTTGTCTCGACACTCTTCGCAGTGATTGATGAAAAGGGAACACGTTTGGCAACCCAAAAATACTTCGTCCATCACGCACGACTTTCACCTGTCAGCTGTCATTTTAAAACAAAAAAAACGCGTAAGGCACGCGGATTGATGGACGCTATCATCGAATATTCACCATGCACTCGTCCTAGTTTCCCGCAATATTCGCCTATATTTAAATGGCCAACCAACTTTTGTTTTGTTTTTTCAACATATTTATTGCGACCGAGATTGGATCTAGGTGGGATTTAAAACAAAATGGCGCTTCTCGATGCTTCCACCTTAGTTCAATGTATCTAGCCTACATTTACAGCAGGTAAGTAGGATAGAATATAAATGACTATGGCTAAATAAATGGGCATGACAGATGGCCGTGACACTCCTATATCCACTCGGTCCTCGTAGAGTGGTCTAACGGTATACACCATCACAACGCTTGGCCATCAACTCGATATTGCATTATCATAAAAAACGATTGCGGAATGTGTGGCCATAACAAGTTGGACTGGACGGTGGTCGTCTGCGCGTATCTATAGGCAGCCGTCGTTGACTATAATCATCACGTTGACTAGAGTGAAATGACCTTAGGCTATCCACTATTTTGATAACAACCATAGTCAAGAGTATATATGGATCCGATTCGCCGCATTTTGAACTGGACGTATTCACCAAACGTTCACCCAAAAAAACGGAGTCATAATTCTTGTGATACATTTTTGAAATCTAATTTTTTTTTGTTTTTTGTTTATTCTTGTTCCAGTTTGTTATCTTCCGGTCTATTTGAACGGATAGGAAAAAAGAATTGTCCCATTTATCCGGAACTTGTAACAACTATCCAGAAATTGTTTTTCTAATTTAATGCGTATTGTTCGCCATCCGATTTTGGGCGGAAATCAATAGCCAGCAAGTGTCGGAAATCGAGTCGAGTTTCTCGTCCAATTTTCACGTCTAGGATTCAAATTGAACACAAATTACTAGCCATTTATTTGAATGGAGAAAGTACGGCCCAACAAATCTTGTCACTTATACTCTCCCTTTATCTACTTCAAAACTGGATCGCCATTCAAAAGCTCTTTGATCCTTAATATTTGTTTCTCCAGCAACAAAATGTTTTTCTTGCTCCACCTTCTGAAATTTCTTATAGACATTCGTTATTGCCCTTGAGTTTTCTCAATTTTTTGAGTTTCCCCCCTCTTTCCAAAAAGCTGAATGGCTTTTGCATTTCTTACCGCGCCTCTTTGCGCCCACCTAAGGACTACACGTGCTTCAATTCAATCAGTTTAGTGAGCGACGAGTACGCGAATCAGTGGGGTCGTTACACCTGCGACCGGTGTAAAGGCCAATGTGGAGAGAAAGTTCTTTTGAATCGCGTAGATCAAATTCGAAACAATGAAAAGCTTTGAATCGGAATCAATTGTTTATTTGTCCACCTTTGCCAGCGTCGTTTCTCTAAAAATAATTGAGAGAAAAAGATTCATCGGAATGGTTGTTTTCTCCTTTTATTTCTTCCTCTTGTCTGAGAATGGACTGCCGGAACAGCCGAAAGGAATTGCGCTGGAAGCCAAAATATGCAAAGGCCTCAAGCATATCGTTATGCAGTTTGAAAGTACGCGGTTCACGGCCACCCCAACTTCTATTTCTCTAACATATTTCTTTTCCATATTGCGAGACCTCACTTATTGTGCTGGATGTGGTGCTCCTAGACATATTGTGTTTTGTGTCTTGGCTCCGCCTACAGCTGCAATTCAGTCTTTCGTCATAGGAAAAATGTATAGCTCTCGTGAAACTTGAGCTCAGTAGTTGCACTTGATGCCGGCTGACTGGATCAACGAGATTTCGAGTGTGTCCCTCTTCATCACCAGTGCTGACAAAAGAAAGAGACAGGCTTCTCACGAAAAAAAAAACAGCAGGTGAATATTATCCGACTGGAAAAGAGGAACGAAACTCGAAAGACCGCGACGTTTTTATCCCGCTCGCTTCCGCCCCGCACGAACACCATCTTAGCATTTATCGGGACCGTTAAAGATCGTGCGTACGGCGTCAGCGTTTCAAGCCTTTGGCCAGAAACTCCCCGACTCTCGTTGGAATATTACAGCCAATACGGTAAGTCATTATGCGTTTTCTTTGCTTTGTTTATTACTTGCGTTTCACGAGCTTATCAGTTCCATCAACGTTGCTCTTCACCATTACCATCAATTTCAGTTTTTAGTCTGCTTTGCTAATGGTGACCAGTTAGACTGCGTCTAACGTTTCGTATTCAAATTTCATCGGTATGCGCAATTTTCACGGTCGCCGTATTTCGAGATCTTTCACGTCGGCAGCGAACAAACGCACGTAACTGCTCGTCTTCCATTTATCTTTCCCTTTCTACGCGAAACGTCTTTCACGCCATGTATAGAAACTGAAAAGCCAAACGTCGACGTCATTGATTTTTACAGCGTGTGTATGCCGTCGTCCTAACTGTACACGGCCCGTCATTCGATGGGGCATAGAGACGGGAAAAGGGAAAACATTTGTTGAATGTAAAACATGATGTCTAGAATTGTCGGCGTGATTTGTTGGAGCGCGAAAGGTAAAGAAAGAAAAGCTGTCGGTTGTTTAGAAAACGAGTCCAACGGACGGTGACGCGAGAATTGGCGGCCAAATGAAAGGGAACTGCAAGAAGAAAAAGAAAATCAAAGCAGAGCAATCACGTCAACCGCGTGCCGCTCATCCTCACACGTACGAAGAGCCCGTTGCTCGTGTTAAAGCTGACAATAACACACGACTGGGTAGGCAACATCCATACACGAGACGTTCTAGACACGAACGAAAGAGGTGACCGTGAAATAGCTAAGTGCTACAATTTGAATCGAATAACGATGTAACGGCACGTCGAAATTGAGCGTAGCTCTCATGTTAAGAATAACGTTGAACAACCGGGAACTGCTTCAACATTTAATCGTTTGATTGACGTCTAGGATAGATGTTTGTTGATATTTGATTCCGAGTTGACGTACTCTGACTAGTTTTGCTGCTGGCAGTTCACTTTCGTATTTATCTCGTCTGCCTTGAGCTATTAGTCGAACGATTTGACGTGCCTCAGCTAAAAAAAAATGCTCTGCCGGGTCAGCACGACAATTGTCGTTATCTTTTTTGTTTTTTTCTGGAGATAATAACGGCCGTTCGAAAAGATGTTTAACCTTTAGATTGTTGAAGCCATTATACGCAGTGAAAGATTTCCTGCAATTCTCTGCTCACCGAGATCACGGCTCTCTATGTCGTCGAGTCTTTCAACGGTATCTCTCTGTGCTGATAGAACTGCCGCTTTTCCCACAATGATTTCATTGTCGGCGAGTCTTTCTCATTGTTTCAACGAATGCGCGTCGCCTTAAAAGACTGGGACGCCTTCTCGAATCCATCGGACGGACGGAAGAATAGAATCTTGGGCAAAACAACGACATCTGTATATTAAGAATGGCTGTACAATCTCGTCAACCGTCATGATCCGTATCGAGTAAGAACGCATATCGTACAATCGCAATGGCCGAGTTATGTGGTTTTGTCTGTCAGATGGTTTCGTCTCTTTCTTTTTTTTTATTTGTCCTCTCTTCTTCGTTCTTGACGTCGTGGCGGAAGCACGCCAGAATACCGGATGGACGCTAATGACTCGTGTGTTCCTGTTCTATACGTAACAGTCTGATTCCCTCACTGACATCGGCCCACCACAGCAACGTAAGAGACACGACAGAGAAAATCATGGGAAAACAAAGTTGATGCGCAAAATGGGAACAAAGTTAAATTGACTCTCTTTCAAGGTGTGCCGTCGTTTACTATATCCCCATTACAAAGCGTTGCGCGCTATTTGCTGTTTGCATTTCATATTAGGTTTAAGAGTTTCATTATGCCTATGTTTTTAGAGAGCATCACGTGAACGTGTCAGTTGCGGTGTTTCCTCCTCTTTCCGGTTTCAATGTATGTTTGCCCTGAATAAATAGCGATAGGTGCACGATTGCCACGTCGGATGACTTATGCCCTTGTTCGTGATCGTCGCTGACTATGGCACGAACTGTGCTGGCCTGCCCATTATTTACGACTTCCGGACCAATAAGTGGTGCGTGCGCATTTTATTTTTAAATTCCCATACTAGTAGCACGATCCACAAAAGAAGACTATCGAATTTGGAGAACGCAATTATTCACGGTCCACTAGCATACCCGAGTTTCTGAAGGTATATACACAGTGAGGTGAACGAGGAGAAAAATCAAGAACAATATCTGTGCCTCACATCAACCACTCGGAATATTCACGGTCCAGTGGAAATAGAATTAACTGATCGGGCTTCATCCTATAAAGGGGTTCGATAAGCCCGCGGTGAATCTCCCTATTTGATTATGGCCTTCAGGCTCAGAGCTTACAGATTGCTTTATGCCTTTATAGTTTACCGTATAGCCTACGTGTTTCAAAATGAATTTTTATCAAAGTAAAAGAAATGAAGAGGCAGGTTATAACGGTATTTGCTGGTATCAGTTGATGCCTGGCGGTGCGGCCATTTGAAGTCGTGCAAAGGGCTAAGAAAGGCGTTGATCCACGGGGAGCCGCATCCCATTGCCGCCAGCAGCTCAAGTGTCCATATTCAAAAATTACGTTGTTTTCGAACTCACCTCGAGATATCGTTCATCAGCACGCATTGCTCGCATGTTTTTCAAACAAGAACAAAGTTTCCTATAGCACATCCACAAACGGGGTTGATGATGATGTAACGATGGGAGAGTCAGGAAAAGTTAAAGGTCAAACTCATTTATAATACACGAGTCTTTTCTTTTTTAAAAATTCATCTCTGTCTGTCGTCTAACGGATCTTTTCTTCTACTTCCATATAGTCCTATCGTCGCTTTATCCACGCGCGCTCTTTATTAGCCGGACTGATGATGTGTGTATAGTACAGGAGAAAACGGAGAGAAAATTACGCCTTTCTCTCCCAATACTTTCTGTTTGCGGACATCAAAATGTTCTCCGACATATTTCGACCGGAACCTCATAGATCCATACACCGTCTTAATCCTTATATAGAACGACACGCATGGTCGCTCTTTAGCTCTACATGTCACGTCGAGTGTACACAATGCTGGACAAAATATCACGCCAACATCTCCCCATAGTCCGTATGAATAGGGGGCCTATATATAAAGCTGTCTTCATTACAGTGATGTATAGAGTGAGATGCTCTGCGGCTGGCCGAATAGCTGTTGGTATAAATCAGCTTTCTCGTTCGAGCGGAAACAGATGAAGAGGCTTCAAACGAGAACAAACCCAATAACTTTATAAAGAAAAAACAACACAAGTCTAAACAGACACATTAGGGAGGATTAAAGGAGAGCAAATGCGATTCGTTAAAGTTAATGTTCCGATTCCCAACTTCGTTGACGATGGGAACCGATTAGAAACCAAATCCAAGAATGATATCCTAGGCATAAAACGCTATCAAAAGTACATCTTATTTCTCTTTCCGCTTTTCCCTGTTTTCATCGGTTTTCATCGGTTTTCATATGCACAGTCAAAAGAACAATGGACGTTTTCTATTTTTGCCACTTTTTCTTTTCTTTACCTCATTTTCTCCAATTAGAAACACAAGAAAATTCAGCAGAAAATAATATGGCTGATGGCCATAGTCCACGATTTCATTGTTTTTTCTCGAAGAAAAGGATCTCACAATTCACAAGCTCTTCTTCCTTCCATTTTTCTCTCGCTTTCTTTAGTTTTCTCTGTTGTTGCGCGCTTTACGTCCAGCACGCACCCATCCGAGAAGAAGGAAAACAAAAGGAAGGGGAGAAACTGATGGACTAGATCGACGAAACCTGACCCACCTGCAGTGAACACTGTTACAATGTTAGTCATTTGAACACTTCGTCAATAGACGCCCCGCCGTGAAAAAATATTTCGCGGTCTGGTTGCGCACCAACAGGATAACAGCCTCTTCCCTCATCCATTTCCCTCTTTCCCTACCTGAGAATCTATACGTGAAAGGGTCTATGGCGTGTACACAACAAACGCGTCCAGTAGGGAGCAAAACAGTTGCAGGAAACGGTCGGCTTTCATCTTCTTTTTTCACGTCGTAAAAACGGCCGATATCCTCTTTTTGTGTGTGTGTGTGTGTGTTTTCCGCGCGCGCGTGGACAATAGTTTGCAACTGAGATGGGCGGCATCGTTGGGCCGACTCCTTTAAAGAAGAGAAACCGCCCAGCTGCTACTTCTATGTACGGTATCTACAATATACGCTACTACAGACACACTCTACTGTGCTGCTGTGTGTCTGTTGTGGCGGGTGTATCTATAAAAGTGGAAAGCCGCTGACTGGCCATTTCAGTCTCTCGTCTTCCGTCTCCTGAGCCGCACTGGCTCTTATTCCACAGTTTCAACTTTCAATCCTCATGTCGTATAGAGCAAACAAGTGGTCAAGTGTTTGTTGACGTGAGCTATTCTCTATTCAGTTTCCTACTTTTCGTAATTTGCCGGCAGTAAGAGTGTAGAGTTTATAATAACGCGGGAAGTGTCGAGCGGGGAAATAAAAAATCAAGAAAAGAAGAAGAAAGGTTGCGCTAATCGAGAAGCAATCAGCAATCAAGACAAGGAGGTTGTTGTCATTCTGTTGGAGGAGGCGGAATCGAAGCGCATCCGCCTCACGCATAGTGGTAGGTAAAGGAACAACTGAAACAGTTACGTCTTTAACGGGACACATCTCAAGACGAATCATTCAATTAAGAAAGGAAAAGAAAAAAACGAAAGCTCAACAGAAAAGAATAGTGTTAAATAACTGACTTTGCTCAACTGCCGTTTTGTTACTATATATAGTCTATTTTATCGCCCGTACGCCGTACCTTTCTCTAATTGAAAATAGATTGCGACTGCCAATTGTAATTTAGGGTGCGTGACGAGAGTCAACTATTTCTTAATTGTGATTCATTCTAGAAAACTTGCGGGATGAGGCATATTTACCCAATCGAAAGTTAAAGGGGCCCACCAGATTTCCGTTTTCAAACATCATTTCTATGGTTAATAGTTTTTCAGCGGTGTGTTACGCGTCATACACACCGCAAGCGTTTTGTTATAGCGCTATACAATGGGCCACCGTGTCCCCATCCGCATTTTTACTTTCAATTGACGGCCGCTGAATTTTCATTCCCGGAACATGTCCAGATTTTATTGGTTCACTAAAAAAGCGAGCCGTTATGTAGAAGCATTTGAGGCAAAGGACCTTTATCCTTTTCTTCTTGATTTTTGACGTTGCTCGTTCTTATACGCAGCGTTCCGCATTCGTTTTTTTGTTTTGTTACAAGCTGTGAATGCGATGATTACACATTGATGCTGCTGCAGCGTTTGTTGCTTCACCATCTGTCCCAGAGTCCTTTAACGAAGACCGCAGTTCCGGCTGGGTCCGATTATTGAATAGTTAGTCTACAATATTTGGACTGTTATGATGGTTTGTTTCATTTTTTAATTGATTTTTGTTGTTGTAATAAATAACGAAGGGAGTTATACTTGTGTTTTGATATTGGGACATCCAACCAACACCCAGCTGGTTTTTTAAGAGCTTATTGAGGGTGAATTGTTACGGCTGCAATAATTCTATGACCGTGGCTTGTGGTTATCAACAACAAAGAAATGATGTTGTCATTTTTAATTTTTCTCGATTTTTCTCCCCTTTTCTTTATGGGGTTTGTGTGTTTTCAGAGTCTGCATGGAAATGGTGTCGCGTTCCACATCTCAATTACGGGTGATAGGAAACAGAGGAGACACATCGGAAACCGGACCGAGATTATCAAGATCGACGTTAGTCACCGCAACGAGACGAATTAAGATGTTGGTGGTTGCGCAAACCGCGTTCCTCCTGGTCACTGGCGCCGGGCTGCAGATGGTCTCTTCGGCTCCCACTCCTGCAAACAGCGACGGTATAACAATATTTATAAAATGAGTAGATTTAAGAAGGGATTCTAACATTCCCAATTTCTACAAAATACCAAGTGGCAAGTAATAAGAAAATTAAATAGCTTTCATCGCTCAACTTCAGTTACGGTTCTGCATTTTTAAAAACGTCAGCCCCTTTTAGCTACGGTCCACAAAGAAGAAGAGATCCTTCGTCACGCTTATCTTAATTTCATTTTTTATATCAAATTCTTAATATTTCATTTATTATGATGTTGAATTTCATGTTATGCTGTGTTGACCGTTTGATTGATTGGATCCTATTCACTTCTAGTGGCCACCGTTGCTGGACAGGCTAATGACAGTAGCCTATTAAAGGAGGACAAATTAATGGACGCTGTAAGAGAGGAAGGAAACAAAAGCGCAGCGATTCATCTCAGCCATGAATGGTGGAGAAAAGGAGAAGTAGAAGAACCGCCTGATATCCGTTCTCGCAACGATCGCCAGTATTTCACCAACTCCAAGACATCGCCTGGACTGTACACGATCAACAAAAACGACGTCCACCATGCAGTCACGCCATCTGACGCACCCCAGGCTTTACCTTCTTCACAACCTTCGGTAATGGCGAGGACGAGTCCAACGAAGATCGTCAAAGAGGAAGATCTGGAGAACATGATTTTCAATATCGTCATTCAAAAAGAGCGGGCAGAAAAATCGGCGTTCATTGCGCCCGATGTCAATTGGCTGAGAGATTTGGTGCCCAAGGTGGTCGACGTTGCCGACAAACCTGAGACGCTCATCAAAGAAACAATAGTCAACGCCATCGACGGCGAAAATGCCGCCCAAGTCGAACAAATCAAAGATCGGCGATTATTGGTCAACGTCGTCAAGTCGGAAATCGGATCGGAGGTCGAGGTGCCTGACATCCTCGCTCGACTCAGCAATCTAATGAAGACGGGCGGCCCGGCCGTCGAATCCATCCTGCTTGAAAGCAGAGACATTGACGAGCCAGAGAATTCCATTTACGTCATCAACATCATCATTTTCAACGTCGTCGTTTTAGAAGCGCCCGTCGAGAAGCCCGTCTTCGTCAAAGACAAGGTCAGCAACATAGAACAAGACATTACCGAAGATTCTTATCTCGTAGCTCTCAGAGAATCGCAACAGAATCGATTCGGTTCTCCTGCGATCGGTCGCCATAAAAATCCAGCACCCGAAGTCGCGTTAGAAGATAATCAAGCGAGGACTCCAGACTCTGCCATCGCAGAAGATTCCTACCTCGTAGCTCTCAGAGAGTCGCAGAAGAATCGCAATAAAGGCTCATCTCCATCCCTCGATCATCATCACCACCATCACGAAGAGAAACATCCTCACGCCAAACCAGAAAAGGTATCAGACCAGCAGCAGCAATTCAACGGGCATTACCTGACCGAAGTACCGACGTATGCGTACGCATCGACGGCCAGACCTTTGATGGCCATGGAGAAAGACTATTTACGTCGATTTACCATCAAACCGACCCAGCCGTCGGTGGCGGTCGAACACGACCAACCGATGGAAGAACAAGAACAAGCGATGGAAGAACAAGACCAAGCGGCCGATGAAGTGGAGCAATCGGCGGACGAGCCAGGACTGTTGATCGACGTGCAAGAACAACATTTGCCTACATTACTAGTCGACCCGAATGCCAGCATCGAGTTCGTTAATTTACCAACGGGGCCCTACTTTACTAATCCGAGTGTTGACGTCACGCAGATTGTCAGCACGGAACCGTCATCGATTGAGAAGCCGCCCGAGATCGAGGCCGTTGTTGTCGATGTTGCACAGACGGCCGGCATCAATAAAATACGAGTGACTACTAAGAAACCGGTAGCCAAGAAGCCGCTGTTAGTCAGAGTGCCCGAAGCTGTGGGTGTCATGACTAATAAGGCTACAAACATCATGCGAAACCGAATCAGGACAGTCGGTTTATTCGGCATTCCCATGATGGTGGGACTGGCCAGCACGGTCAACTCGTGGTTGCCGACTGTGACGGCGTTGGGCCGCCGCAGAAGGAAGCGCTCAATCACGCAGGAGGACGAGTGGCAAGACAATCATCGCCACCCTAGCCGGGCTATCGAAGTCGCTCAAGTGCTGGCCCGCTTGATGGGCAAACGTTACACGGACGCGAGCACAGAATCCCACCCACAGTTTGTTGACAACCGCGAAGATCGAGATCAACAATTGTCCTCAGCATCGACGATGAATTCGAATAATGAGGCGAGGGCTAACCGGCGACGAACGTGGTTCCCGTTTCGACGGACGGGCAACACTCGCGTGAATTCAGATCGTCGTACGAGCGCCAGACGATCGGCATTTGCAAGGAAAATGAAAGAAATAAAATCCAATACTCGAAAATACATGACGCCCTTGTTCTACACGACGTTTTTCGCGAACGAAGATTCACCCGACGTGACGGAACATGGCGAATCCATAACGAGCAAATTGCAAAATGTCGATGACGTCGCAGAACCACAACAGGTCACAGAGGACGTTATGGAACACCCGGAAAATGGTGTACAACATCAAGAGGCCATAGAAAACGTCATGGAACGTGCCGAAGTCGTGCCAGATCGGGAAGTCTTACAAGACGATGCGGAGAGCACTAATCCATTGAATACTTCAGTTGCCGGTCCTCCAGTCGACTACGACAACTACCAACCGGAAGAAGTGGAAATGGCCGAAAAAATGGATGAAAAGCCGGAAGAAGAGCCATCGCAAATGTTTCCGGTCCTCAATCCACCTTCCGGCTTTGATTTCGACATAGTGTCCAACTTCGTCAGAGCCATGATGATGAACAACGAAGAGTACGACGACAATCCGCCGGAAACGAGGGAAGAAGTCTTCTGGGTTAAAGAGGCTACCATCGTCAACACGACTCAGACGGTCAGCAGCAAGCCGCCGAAATTCAGCGGTTCCAGCATGTTGCTTTTGAAACCGGGCAAAGGGCCAACTCGATTGACATCCAGCGGAATAAATGGCAGCCCAGTCAGCGTCTTCTCCGCCGATCCGCTAATGCCCAGCTACGTAAACAACGAGAACGTGACCAACAGTCCAATCACTTACGTGTCCATCAAATCACCGACCAAAGTGACTTGGCTTGGAATCGGTCCGCCCGATGCTATAACGTCCAGCACGCAGTCGTCATCGTCAGCAGAAAACGATCCAACTGGAGAAATCAACGACGACATCCCCCTTGATTTACCACCCAGCAAAGTCGTTGGAGCCCCGCTCCAATTTTACGACGAAGAAACGGACAACTACGTCTCGAAAGAAGTGCCCAGCGTTCCAGGTCCTCCGACCGTTTCGTACTACACCGAACGAACGCCAAGTACCGATCGGACACCTAGCATTGATGTTACATCAGAGCAATCTTCAGTGATAAAAATACAAGAGATATCCAAACCAGCCCGGCCAGTATCAACTGATCTTCGTCCAGGTCTTTCTTCGTTGCTGCTCACCATCGCCAGTTTCAATCGGCCCAGACTTCCGCCACCCGTTGAAGTGTCCAACAACGTTTCCAGCGTCGAGTACACCAAAGGACAAGGATTCGCAACGCAACCGCAAAGCGACGACACGACCGACAAATACACTCACGGTCACGGGATCGTATCGAAGCCGGACGATGCATCGAAATACACTCACGGTCACGGCATTATCGTAACGAATGCGCCACCGTATGACTTTAATTCGTTGGCCGGGGAATCTTCGCTCGTGGCCAGCTCGATCGATAACCACAACGCCCTGTCCAATTTAGTCAAAGGGACTGGCAACAACGAAAATGGCGAACCAACATCACCTACCCTGTTGGGTGAGACTAGCATCCAGTTCGTCGGAATGTACGGCGGTACGTCGGTGGACAGCACCGTCGGCCCGTTCGCAGCGACGGGCATCTCGGATAGCGCGGAATTAGACTCGACGTTGGATGATTTGATCACGCAATTGCAAGCCAACATGACGACCGGCTTAGTGTCGACAGACCGACCGTTGGGAGGAATTCATTTCACGAACACATCCACCGACATCGTCATCATCAACCCGTTCGTGACGCCCAGTTCCGTCTTCCCACAATTGCAGGTGGAAGCCGTCGAAGCTGAGGATGGCGACACGTTCGGTTCAATTGACGATACGATCGTCGTCGACGCCCAGGAAGGGGATCAACCAGACTCGGTGCCCAATGTTTCCAGTTTGGCCAATCTCTTCTTTACGTCATCCGGAAGCAGCGGCAGCTCTTCCGGTGGCTCTTCCAGTTCGTCGGGTGTCAGCAGCGGAGGTGGTGGCGTCTCTGGTGATTCCGTTTCCTCTTCCACCACCAATCCAATCGCTTTGTTCTACACTTTCGGATTGGCCGCTGTAGGCATTTTGGCCTTGACGTTGCCATTATGGGTTCCGTTTGTAGTCGCCAGGATGAAACGTCGGACGTATGCGCCGTCGAAGACCTATCCAGCCAGCAAGAAGAAGCCAACACACGGCTATTCATCGCCCCCACCGAAGAAGACGTACGCAGAGCCGCCTCCCAATCATTACAAAGACCTGGATGAAGAAGACATATACGGCAATGAACATTACCTCGATCAACATCAACTGGGCAGTGTTTTATCGCAACCTCAATATCAGAGCACGACCATTGAAGATTTATACCGTACCAGTGTTGGTGATGTCCTCAGCAGCAATTCGGACGACCACTACATCTTTCGTGATTCGATAGCGCTCAATCCGGAGGACGACATGTTCCATAATCCGGGACCTCTTAGCTCTGAGGCCATCTACGGATCGCCGGCCCGTATCTACTTGAAAGCAAAGCGTAAACGTTTCAGTAGATTCAAGCGATCCAACAAGCGATAAAGTTTACGTGGAAAGAACAAATGACGTGTAAATAAGTTTGTTGACGTGACGATCCTCGTCTCAGTCTCCTTCTACTATGCCGCTGATTGTAATTATAAGCATATAAACAATAGCTTTAATCCATCAATTCTAACTCTATCTCCAGTGTGAACCGAAGGCTTATGGTATTTTCGTCGAGTGTTTGATTTTTAATTGTTCCTCAAACGAACATTAAACATGGACACGTTGCGTGTTCAGAAAGGACAAGTCAAAGCCTTTTCCTTCTTCTAAAATTCATTCTGAATGGAAAATGGAACACTATAGATTTTCGCCACACATCACCAGGTGATTCAATTCAATAATCATATTGTTATTGATTGACTCATTTTCATTCGAATTACAGTTTTCTCCAAATCAGTCACGTCGAATGATGCTGTTCAGTTGACGGTTCCCTTCGTAAAACATCACTTGCGTCATGCTCATTTTCAGTGGACGTTGAATTTTTATATCCATCATCGTCTGTAGACTACACTAATATTGGTAGAAATCACGAGGAATGTCATCTTTGTGCTCTTACTGCTTACATCATGCGCGTAGAAGGTGCGTGAATTTCATGTTACAATGTTTGATTATTTTGACATTATTTATTGTTGAAACTGCAGGTTCGAAATGATCGAGATGATACTCAACACCATACGCGAAAAAATGTCGACTGTACAAATGACATTTTACGATTTGTGTTTGTTGCTTTGCTCCGTTCTCGTCATCACCATATTCCAAAGAGAAAACAAAATGTGGCATGAGAAATTCGAAGACCTATTAAGGGTTTGGCAACTGCAATCCCTGTGGTATTTGTTAAAAGAAGAAGCCATACTTTAACAACGTGCATTGAGTTACCAAACATAAAGAAGCTGCTCAGGTATTACCACTGAAACTGTGCAGAGGTCCGCGGACAAAACAATTTTTACATTTCTCATTTGTCAATCGTCAACAAATTTCTGGAAATTGCTTTCGCTGTTCGTCGTTAATATTTAAAATTGTTATTTTTAATTGTTGATTCGTTTAAAAGTTTGACTCGTGTTTTGTTTTTCCACCGGCATGGCCTTCGTTTATTTTTATACCGAAAAAATGGTTGCTTGTTCTAAAGTTTATATATAGCTCCTACTCGTGTATTTAATTCCATTGTATCATAATTGTTATTCTTATTCTCGTTATGTTTGGGTTTTATTTCGCTCTTGGTTTTCCGTTTCATTTGTTGCTATACGTCATCGAATTCATATATAACCATGTATTGTTTCGTATAAGCATTTCACCACATATAACAGTCAGACCGATATAATATCAACTTGTTATAAATATTTGTTATCAAAATCTGTCTAACATAAATACAGATGAATGTCGCAGAATTATGGGCAGTATCCTAATATCCCTAACTTTCAGCTAGAAACTTTTAATTAGCGTAGAAAGATGCGTCTGAATTAGACAAATTTACCCATACAGTTTATGGGGGTGCCAATGATGTCTTGGGTTAGTAAATCGACTTTGAAATTATTAACTTACGGTATCTTCCCTAAGCGTTTGCCGGGGTAACACCCACCTACCCCAAGCAAACTTCCCCCCTTTTCTCTTGAGGCAGAGAGGTATCACCCACGCAGAATCCCCTCGCTTTGCTATTTGAAATTTTCCAAAGCAATTAAAAAAAGTTAAAGCTCTTTGCTAAAGCTATTTGCTAAAACTATCCCTATTTTCTTGCGCTATTTCCCTGTGCTATTCCGCCAAGCCATGCTGCCCTCTAGCGGTGGATGAAACCAATGGCCGTAGAGATTGCACAGATCAGGTGTCTCCTGTTTAATCTAGACACTAGCGCCACCTAAATTACTAAAAAGAATAGAAATCAGACCAGAGCAGAGTCATGAAACCCTGGTTGGTTCACGCTGAGAGGAATCTCTATATCACGTTTCGTTGGTCTTTGTTAGGGATCGGCCCCGACCCTAATCGGGGTGCATTTTGCTAATCGGGTTTCGAAATTCGGGGCTCGGGGTGAACATTTTTGAACCCCGATCTCAATCGGGGTTGTATCGGGGTGCCTAATCGGGAATGCAACCCCGATTGCAAGCAATAGATCGACGTAAAAACATAATCGATCGAGTCGAAATCTATTATTATTGATGAAAATTGGGGAGTTCGCCCTGGTTGCCCCGATAAACCCGACCTAATTTCATAGTTTGAATTCAGGCGTCATTTTTGCAAATGGTGTCGGGGCAAGTGGGTTAACCTCGATTTTTGCCCTGCCCTGCCCCGGCTGACGAAGCACCACCCCGATTTAGCCCCGATTAAATTTTTCCGGGGCGGGGTGGTTAACCTGATTTTGGCTAATCGGGGCCGATCGCTAGTCTTAGTGTCTAAAATTTCGACGGTTTTGGGGCGGGGCACAGTGGTGGAAACTCGAATCAGAGTCATCTATCGAGAGAAACTGAGTTATTCAACGGCCATTGTCAGTGTTTCTTTTCGAACTTCAATTTTTTTCATGCTATAATAAAGGAGAAATCAAACAGTCAAGATTACTCTGAAATCATTGCTCAAAATCCTAATAACTTTCAATTACCTTAGTTTTGGTGGGGTCGTATGCACCTAGTTGGAATAAGACCACCTTAAGGCCTTGGTGATCATACCAGGGAGAGACATTTATCTACCATGTACATTTCTACCATTTTCCACCCGTGAGAACGCCTCTTGGGGGTGTGTTGTTTCACTCCACGCAGAAACTCATTTGTAGCAAGATGATGCTAGATGCCACTCCTACCAGGCGGAAAATCACTCGTACGCCCCGACCCAAAATCCTCGTCATTTTGTATACTAGGGGCCCTCACTCCGTTCAGGAAGTTCCCGATAGGGTACGGCCTGGTCGCCAATTCGCCATAATATCTCGGAAAACGTTTGCTCTTCCGGCAAAACAGACTCCGTATACATGTCCTATGAGGCGTGCGCTAATCATCAACGCCTTCATCCCGCCTTCCCACTTTTGTTAAAATCGGCCAAAAATGACATCTCATGAATTTCTCCAAAAATCAAACGGCACAATCGAAATTGAACGCTGATTTCGATTTAGTCATTGGTTTTCTCTTTAGACTAGCCGTTAAAAAAATTAACGAAAACAGTTCTGTTAGCGCACCAACTTCATTTATGGTTTTTAACATGTAAATGAAAAACTATAAGACCAATAAAAAAATAAACCTGATTTCCGTGATTTTCATTCAATTCTAAATCTAAATCATGTATTTTAAGCGAAATTTAAAATTTGGCCAAAAATGAAAAAGTGGGAAGGGTATATAGCCTTCCACTTTTGTCAAAATCTACCAAAAACGACATCTCTTGAAATTCTCCAAAAATCACACGGAATAATCGAAATTGAACGCTGATTTCGATTTAGTTATTGGTTTTCTCGTTAAACCAGCCGTTTCAAAAATTAACGAAACAGTGCTGTTAGCGCAACAACTTAATTTAGGGTTTTTAAGGATTAAATCAAAAACTATAAGACCAATAGGAAAATAAACCTGATTTTCGTGATTTTCATTCAATTTTGATTCGAATTCATATATTTTAAGCAAAATTTGAAATTTGGCCAAAAATGAAAAAGTGGGAAGGGTATAGCCTTCCCAATTTTGTCAAAATCTACCAAAAACGACATCTCTTGAAATTCTCCAAAAATCACACGGAATAATCGAAATTGAACGCTGATTTCGATTTAGTTATTGGTTTTCTCGTTAAACCAGCCGTTTCAAAAATTAACGAAACAGTGCTGTTAGCGCAACAACTTAATTTAGGGTTTTTAAGGATTAAATCAAAAACTATAAGACCAATAGGAAAATAAACCTGATTTTCGTGATTTTCATTCAATTTTGATTCGAATTCATGTATTTTAAGCAAAATTTGAAATTTGGCCAAAAATGAAAAAGTGGGAAGGGTTTAGCCTTCCCACTTTTGTCAAAATCTACCAAAAACGACATCTCTTGAAATTCTCCAAAAATCACACGGAATAATCGAAATTGAACGCTGATTTCGATTTAGTAATTGGTTTTCTCGTTAAACCAGCCGTTTCAAAAATTAACGAAACAGTGCTGTTAGCGCAACAACTTAATTTAGGGTTTTTAAGGATTAAATCAAAAACTATAAGACCAATAGGAAAATAAACCTGATTTTCGTGATTTTCATTCAATTTTGATTCGAATTCATGTATTTTAAGCAAAATTTGAAATTTGGAAAAAATGAAAAAGTGGGAAGGGTATAGCCTTCCCACTTTTGTCAAAATCTACCAAAAACGACATCTCTTGAAATTCTCCAAAAATCACACGGAATAATCGAAATTGAACGCTGATTTCGATTTAGTAATTGGTTTTCTCGTTAAACCAGCCGTTTCAAAAATTAACGAAACAGTGCTGTTAGCGCAACAACTTAATTTAGGGTTTTTAAGGATTAAATCAAAAACTATAAGACCAATAGGAAAATAAACCTGATTTTCGTGATTTTCATTCAATTCTGAATCTAAATCATGTATTTTAAGCCAAATTTGAAATTTGGCCGACTTAGTATGTAAGTAAATCTTACATCACAAAACTCTGTATTGCTCCATAGATTTAATTTTTATTTCACATTACCAGGTGATTTTGATGTTCTTAAAGAACTTTCTCAAAATGAAATTGACCGTGGCAATCTTCAAGAACAAAAAAAATCAAAACAAAGTTAGTCCATTACTCTTGTTCTTCAAAGTAAAACTAAGGTGTAACTGTTTTTTCAAGAAGAGAAAGCAGTTAATGTTGTTAATTATCAGCTGCTCTGCAAGTTACCGAGTTTATTTGATCAATCAATTCAGCAGAAACTAAAGCATGGGGAAGAGAATTTGCTCCTTAATGAATATGCAACTTTTGCCAGGGATCTGTCGAGGCCAATAATGTCTCTGACTAAAAGTTCAGACTCATGTTTTATTGCATTTGTAGTAGAAAGAGCAATGTCGAAATATCCTCTTGTTGTGATTGCTGATCCTAATGATCCAGGACCAACTAAGGTGAGTTTAAAAGAAACAAATACTACTTATACGTCAATTACTTTTTTTTATTTTATTTTATTTTTATTTTTTCAGTGGCTTCTTGTTGATTTGATAAGAGCAATTTGTGGTAGGCAGCGCCGCAAAGGTGGAGGGCAATTGAGTACAAAAGGTGGACGTCCCCCAAAGGTGAAGGCTTCCAATATGTCATTGAAAACATTAGGGCCCGGAAGGAATCACAGGGGTGTTGAAGAATTTGATGGTAATACGCTTAACTATTACTACACAATTCTATGCTTTTATTAAAACAATTTTCTTGTTAGACACAAATTTTGATTGGCTATCCTACCACGAAAATGTTAAAAAAATGTTTGAGCTGACAAACGAGTCTCCAACTGCTACTCCAGCTTTATTGCAGCTTTGGAAATCAACTTTTTCTGGTCGAAGAAGGGAGTTCGAAACCAATGTGCTTCCTCAAGGCGTATTCCCTGTTATAAATACCCGATGCCCTTACTGCCCTATAGATTTTGACAAAAGTGGGAAGGCTATACCCTTCCCACTTTTTCATTATTGGCCAAATTTGAAATTTTGCTTAAAATACATGAATTCGAATCAAAATTGAATGAAAATCACGAAAATCAGGTTTATTTTCCTATTGGTCTTGTAGTTTTTGATTTAATCCTTAAAAACCCTAAATTAAGTTGTTAAGTACCCTAATTAACCTATAACCCTATTTAAATCAGCGTTCAATTTCGATTATTCCGTGTGATTTTTGGAGAATTTCAAGAGATGTCGTTTTTGGTAGATTTTGACAAAAGTGGGAAGGCTATACCCTTCCCACTTTTTTATTTTTGGCCAAATTTCAAATTTTGCTTAAAATACATGAATTCGAATCAAGTTGAAAGATCAAAAATGAAAAAGTGGGAAGGGTATAGCCTTCCCACTTTTGTCAAAATCTACCAAAAACGACATCTCTTGAAATTCTCCAAAAATCACACGGAATAATCGAAATTGAACGCTGATTTCGATTTAGTAATTGGTTTTCTCGTTAAACCAGCCGTTTCAAAAATTAACGAAACAGTGCTGTTAGCGCAACAACTTAATTTAGGGTTTTTAAGGATTAAATCAAAAACTATAAGACCAATAGGAAAATAAACCTGATTTTCGTGATTTTCATTCAATTTTGATTCGAATTCATGTATTTTAAGCAAAATTTGAAATTTGGCCAAAAATGAAAAAGTGGGAAGGGTATAGCCTTCCCACTTTTGTCAAAATCTACCAAAAACGACATCTCTTGAAATTCTCCAAAAATCACACGGAATAATCGAAATTGAACGCTGATTTCGATTTAGTAATTGGTTTTCTCGTTAAACCAGCCGTTTCAAAAATTAACGAAACAGTGCTGTTAGCGCAACAACTTAATTTAGGGTTTTTAAGGATTAAATCAAAAACTATAAGACCAATAGGAAAATAAACCTGATTTTCGTGATTTTCATTCAATTTTGATTCGAATTCATGTATTTTAAGCAAAATTTGAAATTTGGCCAAAAATAAAAAAGTGGGAAGGGTATAGCCTTCCCACTTTTGTCAAAATCTACCAAAAACGACATCTCTTGAAATTCTCCAAAAATCACACGGAATAATCGAAATTGAACGCTGATTTAAATAGGGTTATAGGTTAATTAGGGTACTTAACAACTTAATTTAGGGTTTTTAAGGATTAAATCAAAAACTACAAGACCAATAGGAAAATAAACCTGATTTTCGTGATTTTCATTCAATTTTGATTCGAATTCATGTATTTTAAGCAAAATTTGAAATTTGGCCAAAAATAAAAAAGTGGGAAGGGTATAGCCTTCCCACTTTTGTCAAAATCTACCAAAAACGACATCTCTTGAAATTCTCCAAAAATCACACGGAATAATCGAAATTGAACGCTGATTTCGATTTAGTTATTGGTTTTCTCGTTAAACCAGCCGTTTCAAAAATTAACGAAACAGTGCTGTTAGCGCAACAACTTAATTTAGGGTTTTTAAGGATTAAATCAAAAACTATAAGACCAATAGGAAAATAAACCTGATTTTCGTGATTTTCATTCAATTTTGATTCGAATTCATGTATTTTAAGCAAAATTTGAAATTTGGCCAAAAATAAAAAAGTGGGAAGGGTATAGCCTTCCCACTTTTGTCAAAATCTACCAAAAACGACATCTCTTGAAATTCTCCAAAAATCACACGGAATAATCGAAATTGAACGCTGATTTAAATAGGGTTATAGGTTAATTAGGGTACTTAACAACTTAATTTAGGGTTTTTAAGGATTAAATCAAAAACTACAAGACCAATAGGAAAATAAACCTGATTTTCGTGATTTTCATTCAATTTTGATTCGAATTCATGTATTTTAAGCAAAATTTCAAATTTGGCCAAAAATGAAAAAGTGGGAAGGGTATAGCCTTCCCACTTTTGTCAAAATCTACCAAAAACGACATCTCTTGAAATTCTCCAAAAATCACACGGAATAATCGAAATTGAACGCTGATTTCGATTTAGTAATTGGTTTTCTCGTTAAACCAGCCGTTTCAAAAATTAACGAAACAGTGCTGTTAGCGCAACAACTTAATTTAGGGTTTTTAAGGATTAAATCAAAAACTATAAGACCAATAGGAAAATAAGCCTGATTTTCGTGATTTTCATTCAATTTTGATTCGAATTCATGTATTTTAAGCGAAATTATAATTTGGCCAAAAATGAAAAAGTGGGAAGGGTATAGCCTTCCCACTTTTGTCAAAATCTACCAAAAACGACATCTCTTGAAATTCTCCAAAAATCACACGGAATAATCGAAATTGAACGCTGATTTCGATTTAGTAATTGGTTTTCTCGTTAAACCAGCCGTTTCAAAAATTAACGAAACAGTGCTGTTAGCGCAACAACTTAATTTAGGGTTTTTAAGGATTAAATCAAAAACTATAAGACCAATAGGAAAATAAACCTGATTTTCGTGATTTTCATTCAATTTTGATTCGAATTCATGTATTTTAAGCAAAATTTGAAATTTGGCCAAAAATAAAAAAGTGGGAAGGGTATAGCCTTCCCACTTTTGTCAAAATCTACCAAAAACGACATCTCTTGAAATTCTCCAAAAATCACACGGAATAATCGAAATTGAACGCTGATTTAAATAGGGTTATAGGTTAATTAGGGTACTTAACAACTTAATTTAGGGTTTTTAAGGATTAAATCAAAAACTACAAGACCAATAGGAAAATAAACCTGATTTTCGTGATTTTCATTCAATTTTGATTCGAATTCATGTATTTTAAGCAAAATTTGAAATTTGGCCAAAAATGAAAAAGTGGGAAGGGTATAGCCTTCCCACTTTTGTCAAAATCTACCAAAAACGACATCTCTTGAAATTCTCCAAAAATCACACGGAATAATCGAAATTGAACGCTGATTTCGATTTAGTAATTGGTTTTCTCGTTAAACCAGCCGTTTCAAAAATTAACGAAACAGTGCTGTTAGCGCAACAACTTAATTTAGGGTTTTTAAGGATTAAATCAAAAACTATAAGACCAATAGAAAAATAAACCTGATTTTCGTGATTTTCATTCAATTTTGATTCGAATTCATGTATTTTAAGCAAAATTTGAAATTTGGCCAAAAATGAAAAAGTGGGAAGGGTATAGCCTTCCCACTTTTGTCAAAATCTACCAAAAACGACATCTCTTGAAATTCTCCAAAAATCACACGGAATAATCGAAATTGAACGCTGATTTCGATTTAGTAATTGGTTTTCTCGTTAAACCAGCCGTTTCAAAAATTAACGAAACAGTGCTGTTAGCGCAACAACTTAATTTAGGGTTTTTAAGGATTAAATCAAAAACTATAAGACCAATAGGAAAATAAGCCTGATTTTCGTGATTTTCATTCAATTTTGATTCGAATTCATGTATTTTAAGCAAAATTTGAAATTTGGCCAAAAATGAAAAAGTGGGAAGGGTATAGCCTTCCCACTTTTGTCAAAATCTACCAAAAACGACATCTCTTGAAATTCTCCAAAAATCACACGGAATAATCGAAATTGAACGCTGATTTAAATAGGGTTATAGGTTAATTAGGGTACTTGTTAATTAGGGTTATAGGTTAATTAGGGTACTTAACAACTTAATTTAGGGTTTTTAAGGATTAAATCAAAAACTATAAGACCAATAGGAAAATAAACCTGATTTTCGTGATTTTCATTCAATTTTGATTCGAATTCATGTATTTTAAGCAAAATTTGAAATTTGGCCAAAAATAAAAAAGTGGGAAGGGTATAGCCTTCCCACTTTTGTCAAAATCTACCAAAAACGACATCTCTTGAAATTCTCCAAAAATCACACGGAATAATCGAAATTGAACGCTGATTTCGATTTAGTTATTGGTTTTCTCGTTAAACCAGCCGTTTCAAAAATTAACGAAACAGTGCTGTTAGCGCAACAACTTAATTTAGGGTTTTTAAGGATTAAATCAAAAACTATAAGACCAATAGGAAAATAAACCTGATTTTCGTGATTTTCATTCAATTTTGATTCGAATTCATGTATTTTAAGCAAAATTTGAAATTTGGCCAAAAATAAAAAAGTGGGAAGGGTATAGCCTTCCCACTTTTGTCAAAATCTACCAAAAACGACATCTCTTGAAATTCTCCAAAAATCACACGGAATAATCGAAATTGAACGCTGATTTAAATAGGGTTATAGGTTAATTAGGGTACTTAACAACTTAATTTAGGGTTTTTAAGGATTAAATCAAAAACTACAAGACCAATAGGAAAATAAACCTGATTTTCGTGATTTTCATTCAATTTTGATTCGAATTCATGTATTTTAAGCAAAATTTCAAATTTGGTAAAAATGAAAAAGTGGGAAGGGTATAGCCTTCCCACTTTTGTCAAAATCTACCAAAAACGACATCTCTTGAAATTCTCCAAAAATCACACGGAATAATCGAAATTGAACGCTGATTTCGATTTAGTAATTGGTTTTCTCGTTAAACCAGCCGTTTCAAAAATTAACGAAACAGTGCTGTTAGCGCAACAACTTAATTTAGGGTTTTTAAGGATTAAATCAAAAACTATAAGACCAATAGGAAAATAAGCCTGATTTTCGTGATTTTCATTCAATTTTGATTCGAATTCATGTATTTTAAGCGAAATTATAATTTGGCCAAAAATGAAAAAGTGGGAAGGGTATAGCCTTCCCACTTTTGTCAAAATCTACCAAAAACGACATCTCTTGAAATTCTCCAAAAATCACACGGAATAATCGAAATTGAACGCTGATTTCGATTTAGTTATTGGTTTTCTCGTTAAACCAGCCGTTTCAAAAATTAACGAAACAGTGCTGTTAGCGCAACAACTTAATTTAGGGTTTTTAAGGATTAAATCAAAAACTATAAGACCAATAGGAAAATAAACCTGATTTTCGTGATTTTCATTCAATTTTGATTCGAATTCATGTATTTTAAGCAAAATTTGAAATTTGGCCAAAAATGAAAAAGTGGGAAGGGTATAGCCTTCCCACTTTTGTCAAAATCTACCAAAAACGACATCTCTTGAAATTCTCCAAAAATCACACGGAATAATCGAAATTGAACGCTGATTTCGATTTAGTAATTGGTTTTCTCGTTAAACCAGCCGTTTCAAAAATTAACGAAACAGTGCTGTTAGCGCAACAACTTAATTTAGGGTTTTTAAGGATTAAATCAAAAACTATAAGACCAATAGGAAAATAAACCTGATTTTCGTGATTTTCATTCAATTTTGATTCGAATTCATGTATTTTAAGCAAAATTTGAAATTTGGCCAAAAATAAAAAAGTGGGAAGGGTATAGCCTTCCCACTTTTGTCAAAATCTACCAAAAACGACATCTCTTGAAATACTCCAAAAATCACACGGAATAATCGAAATTGAACGCTGATTTAAATAGGGTTATAGGTTAATTAGGGTACTTAACAACTTAATTTAGGGTTTTTAAGGATTAAATCAAAAACTACAAGACCAATAGGAAAATAAACCTGATTTTCGTGATTTTCATTCAATTTTGATTCGAATTCATGTATTTTAAGCAAAATTTGAAATTTGGCCAAAAATGAAAAAGTGGGAAGGGTATAGCCTTCCCACTTTTGTCAAAATCTACCAAAAACGACATCTCTTGAAATTCTCCAAAAATCACACGGAATAATCGAAATTGAACGCTGATTTCGATTTAGTAATTGGTTTTCTCGTTAAACCAGCCGTTTCAAAAATTAACGAAACAGTGCTGTTAGCGCAACAACTTAATTTAGGGTTTTTAAGGATTAAATCAAAAACTATAAGACCAATAGGAAAATAAGCCTGATTTTCGTGATTTTCATTCAATTTTGATTCGAATTCATGTATTTTAAGCGAAATTATAATTTGGCCAAAAATGAAAAAGTGGGAAGGGTATAGCCTTCCCACTTTTGTCAAAATCTACCAAAAACGACATCTCTTGAAATTCTCCAAAAATCACACGGAATAATCGAAATTGAACGCTGATTTCGATTTAGTAATTGGTTTTCTCGTTAAACCAGCCGTTTCAAAAATTAACGAAACAGTGCTGTTAGCGCAACAACTTAATTTAGGGTTTTTAAGGATTAAATCAAAAACTATAAGACCAATAGAAAAATAAACCTGATTTTCGTGATTTTCATTCAATTTTGATTCGAATTCATGTATTTTAAGCAAAATTTGAAATTTGGCCAAAAATGAAAAAGTGGGAAGGGTATAGCCTTCCCACTTTTGTCAAAATCTACCAAAAACGACATCTCTTGAAATTCTCCAAAAATCACACGGAATAATCGAAATTGAACGCTGATTTCGATTTAGTAATTGGTTTTCTCGTTAAACCAGCCGTTTCAAAAATTAACGAAACAGTGCTGTTAGCGCAACAACTTAATTTAGGGTTTTTAAGGATTAAATCAAAAACTATAAGACCAATAGGAAAATAAGCCTGATTTTCGTGATTTTCATTCAATTTTGATTCGAATTCATGTATTTTAAGCAAAATTTGAAATTTGGCCAAAAATGAAAAAGTGGGAAGGGTATAGCCTTCCCACTTTTGTCAAAATCTACCAAAAACGACATCTCTTGAAATTCTCCAAAAATCACACGGAATAATCGAAATTGAACGCTGATTTAAATAGGGTTATAGGTTAATTAGGGTACTTGTTAATTAGGGTTATAGGTTAATTAGGGTACTTAACAACTTAATTTAGGGTTTTTAAGGATTAAATCAAAAACTATAAGACCAATAGGAAAATAAACCTGATTTTCGTGATTTTCATTCAATTTTGATTCGAATTCATGTATTTTAAGCAAAATTTGAAATTTGGCCAAAAATAAAAAAGTGGGAAGGGTATAGCCTTCCCACTTTTGTCAAAATCTACCAAAAACGACATCTCTTGAAATTCTCCAAAAATCACACGGAATAATCGAAATTGAACGCTGATTTCGATTTATTTAGTTATTGGTTAATTGTTTCTCGTTAAACCAGCCGTTTCAAAAATTAACGAAACAGTGCTGTTAGCGCAACAACTTAATTTAGGGTTTTTAAGGATTAAATCAAAAACTATAAGACCAATAGGAAAATAAACCTGATTTTCGTGATTTTCATTCAATTTTGATTCGAATTCATGTATTTTAAGCAAAATTTGAAATTTGGCCAAAAATAAAAAAGTGGGAAGGGTATAGCCTTCCCACTTTTGTCAAAATCTACCAAAAACGACATCTCTTGAAATTCTCCAAAAATCACACGGAATAATCGAAATTGAACGCTGATTTAAATAGGGTTATAGGTTAATTAGGGTACTTAACAACTTAATTTAGGGTTTTTAAGGATTAAATCAAAAACTACAAGACCAATAGGAAAATAAACCTGATTTTCGTGATTTTCATTCAATTTTGATTCGAATTCATGTATTTTAAGCAAAATTTCAAATTTGGCCAAAAATGAAAAAGTGGGAAGGGTATAGCCTTCCCACTTTTGTCAAAATCTACCAAAACGACGACATCTCTTGAAATTCTCCAAAAATCACACGGAATAATCGAAATTGAACGCTGATTTCGATTTAGTAATTGGTTTTCTCGTTAAACCAGCCGTTTCAAAAATTAACGAAACAGTGCTGTTAGCGCAACAACTTAATTTAGGGTTTTTAAGGATTAAATCAAAAACTATAAGACCAATAGGAAAATAAGCCTGATTTTCGTGATTTTCATTCAATTTTGATTCGAATTCATGTATTTTAAGCGAAATTATAATTTGGCCAAAAATGAAAAAGTGGGAAGGGTATAGCCTTCCCACTTTTGTCAAAATCTACCAAAAACGACATCTCTTGAAATTCTCCAAAAATCACACGGAATAATCGAAATTGAACGCTGATTTCGATTTAGTTATTGGTTTTCTCGTTAAACCAGCCGTTTCAAAAATTAACGAAACAGTGCTGTTAGCGCAACAACTTAATTTAGGGTTTTTAAGGATTAAATCAAAAACTATAAGACCAATAGGAAAATAAACCTGATTTTCGTGATTTTCATTCAATTTTGATTCGAATTCATGTATTTTAAGCAAAATTTGAAATTTGGCCAAAAATGAAAAAGTGGGAAGGGTATAGCCTTCCCACTTTTGTCAAAATCTACCAAAAACGACATCTCTTGAAATTCTCCAAAAATCACACGGAATAATCGAAATTGAACGCTGATTTCGATTTAGTAATTGGTTTTCTCGTTAAACCAGCCGTTTCAAAAATTAACGAAACAGTGCTGTTAGCGCAACAACTTAATTTAGGGTTTTTAAGGATTAAATCAAAAACTATAAGACCAATAGGAAAATAAACCTGATTTTCGTGATTTTCATTCAATTTTGATTCGAATTCATGTATTTTAAGCAAAATTTGAAATTTGGCCAAAAATAAAAAAGTGGGAAGGGTATAGCCTTCCCACTTTTGTCAAAATCTACCAAAAACGACATCTCTTGAAATACTCCAAAAATCACACGGAATAATCGAAATTGAACGCTGATTTAAATAGGGTTATAGGTTAATTAGGGTACTTAACAACTTAATTTAGGGTTTTTAAGGATTAAATCAAAAACTACAAGACCAATAGGAAAATAAACCTGATTTTCGTGATTTTCATTCAATTTTGATTCGAATTCATGTATTTTAAGCAAAATTTGAAATTTGGCCAAAAATGAAAAAGTGGGAAGGGTATAGCCTTCCCACTTTTGTCAAAATCTACCAAAAACGACATCTCTTGAAATTCTCCAAAAATCACACGGAATAATCGAAATTGAACGCTGATTTCGATTTAGTAATTGGTTTTCTCGTTAAACCAGCCGTTTCAAAAATTAACGAAACAGTGCTGTTAGCGCAACAACTTAATTTAGGGTTTTTAAGGATTAAATCAAAAACTATAAGACCAATAGGAAAATAAGCCTGATTTTCGTGATTTTCATTCAATTTTGATTCGAATTCATGTATTTTAAGCGAAATTATAATTTGGCCAAAAATGAAAAAGTGGGAAGGGTATAGCCTTCCCACTTTTGTCAAAATCTACTAAAAACGACATCTCTTGAAATTCTCCAAAAATCACACGGAATAATCGAAATTGAACGCTGATTTCGATTTAGTAATTGGTTTTCTCGTTAAACCAGCCGTTTCAAAAATTAACGAAACAGTGCTGTTAGCGCAACAACTTAATTTAGGGTTTTTAAGGATTAAATCAAAAACTATAAGACCAATAGGAAAATAAACCTGATTTTCGTGATTTTCATTCAATTTTGATTCGAATTCATGTATTTTAAGCAAAATTTGAAATTTGGCCAAAAATAAAAAAGTGGGAAGGGTATAGCCTTCCCACTTTTGTCAAAATCTACCAAAAACGACATCTCTTGAAATTCTCCAAAAATCACACGGAATAATCGAAATTGAACGCTGATTTAAATAGGGTTATAGGTTAATTAGGGTACTTAACAACTTAATTTAGGGTTTTTAAGGATTAAATCAAAAACTACAAGACCAATAGGAAAATAAACCTGATTTTCGTGATTTTCATTCAATTTTGATTCGAATTCATGTATTTTAAGCAAAATTTCAAATTTGGCCAAAAATGAAAAAGTGGGAAGGGTATAGCCTTCCCACTTTTGTCAAAATCTACCAAAAACGACATCTCTTGAAATTCTCCAAAAATCACACGGAATAATCGAAATTGAACGCTGATTTCGATTTAGTAATTGGTTTTCTCGTTAAACCAGCCGTTTCAAAAATTAACGAAACAGTGCTGTTAGCGCAACAACTTAATTTAGGGTTTTAAGGATTAAATCAAAAACTATAAGACCAATAGGAAAATAAGCCTGATTTTCGTGATTTTCATTCAATTTTGATTCGAATTCATGTATTTTAAGCGAAATTATAATTTGGCCAAAAATGAAAAAGTGGGAAGGGTATAGCCTTCCCACTTTTGTCAAAATCTACCAAAAACGACATCTCTTGAAATTCTCCAAAAATCACACGGAATAATCGAAATTGAACGCTGATTTCGATTTAGTAATTGGTTTTCTCGTTAAACCAGCCGTTTCAAAAATTAACGAAACAGTGCTGTTAGCGCAACAACTTAATTTAGGGTTTTTAAGGATTAAATCAAAAACTATAAGACCAATAGAAAAATAAACCTGATTTTCGTGATTTTCATTCAATTTTGATTCGAATTCATGTATTTTAAGCAAAATTTGAAATTTGGCCAAAAATGAAAAAGTGGGAAGGGTATAGCCTTCCCACTTTTGTCAAAATCTACCAAAAACGACATCTCTTGAAATTCTCCAAAAATCACACGGAATAATCGAAATTGAACGCTGATTTCGATTTAGTAATTGGTTTTCTCGTTAAACCAGCCGTTTCAAAAATTAACGAAACAGTGCTGTTAGCGCAACAACTTAATTTAGGGTTTTTAAGGATTAAATCAAAAACTATAAGACCAATAGGAAAATAAGCCTGATTTTCGTGATTTTCATTCAATTTTGATTCGAATTCATGTATTTTAAGCAAAATTTGAAATTTGGCCAAAAATGAAAAAGTGGGAAGGGTATAGCCTTCCCACTTTTGTCAAAATCTACCAAAAACGACATCTCTTGAAATTCTCCAAAAATCACACGGAATAATCGAAATTGAACGCTGATTTCGATTTAGTAATTGGTTTTCTCGTTAAATCAGCCGTTTCAAAAATTAACGAAACAGTGCTGTTAGCGCAACAACTTAATTTAGGGTTTTTAAGGATTAAATCAAAAACTATAAGACCAATAGGAAAATAAACCTGATTTTCGTGATTTTCATTCAATTTTGATTCGAATTCATGTATTTTAAGCAAAATTTGAAATTTGGCCAAAAATGAAAAAGTGGGAAGGGTTTAGCCTTCCCACTTTTGTCAAAATCTACCAAAAACGACATCTCTTGAAATTCTCCAAAAATCACACGGAATAATCGAAATTGAACGCTGATTTCGATTTAGTAATTGGTTTTCTCGTTAAACCAGCCGTTTCAAAAATTAACGAAACAGTGCTGTTAGCGCAACAACTTAATTTAGGGTTTTTAAGGATTAAATCAAAAACTATAAGACCAATAGGAAAATAAACCTGATTTTCGTGATTTTCATTCAATTCTGAATCTAAATCATGTATTTTAAGCCAAATTTGAAATTTGGCCGACTTAGTATGTAAGTAAATCTTACATCACAAAACTCTGTATTGCTCCATAGATTTAATTTTTATTTCACATTACCAGGTGATTTTGATGTTCTTAAAGAACTTTCTCAAAATGAAATTGACCGTGGCAATCTTCAAGAACAAAAAAAATCAAAACAAAGTTAGTCCATTACTCTTGTTCTTCAAAGTAAAACTAAGGTGTAACTGTTTTTTCAAGAAGAGAAAGCAGTTAATGTTGTTAATTATCAGCTGCTCTGCAAGTTACCGAGTTTATTTGATCAATCAATTCAGCAGAAACTAAAGCATGGGGAAGAGAAATTGCTCCTTAATGAATATGCAACTTTTGCCAGGGATCTGTCGAGGCCAATAATGTCTCTGACTAAAAGTTCAGACTCATGTTTTATTGCATTTGTAGTAGAAAGAGCAATGTCGAAATATCCTCTTGTTGTGATTGCTGATCCTAATGATCCAGGACCAACTAAGGTGAGTTTAAAAGAAACAAATACTACTTATACGTCAATTACTTTTTTTTATTTTATTTTATTTTTATTTTTTCAGTGGCTTCTTGTTGATTTGATAAGAGCAATTTGTGGTAGGCAGCGCCGCAAAGGTGGAGGGCAATTGAGTACAAAAGGTGGACGTCCCCCAAAGGTGAAGGCTTCCAATATGTCATTGAAAACATTAGTGCCCGGAAGGAATCACAGGGGTGTTGAAGAATTTGATGGTAATACGCTTAACTATTACTACACAATTCTATGCTTTTATTAAAACAATTTTCTTGTTAGACACAAATTTTGATTGGCTATCCTACCACGAAAATGTTAAAAAAATGTTTGAGCTGACAAACGAGTCTCCAACTGCTACTCCAGCTTTATTGCAGCTTTGGAAATCAACTTTTTCTGGTCGAAGAAGGGAGTTCGAAACCAATGTGCTTCCTCAAGGCGTATTCCCTGTTATAAATACCCGATGCCCTTTTCTCAAACTAAAACAATGCGTAACTTTCTAAGCTTAATCAACACATTTTATTGTAATCATCAATTTTATTATTCGATAGTTACTGGAAGAATTCGATTTGATATGTGGACCGGGAACATGCAGGATCTTTCGAGAAAACTGGCTTAAGTTAGTTCCAAACATCATTGATATTGCTGGGAAGCAAAAGATTTCGAATAAAGTTGCTGAAATTCTACATCGTTATCGTTCTTTGGATTCACCTGATTTCGGTTTGTATACTTAAACGTTTAATCATTTCTGTAGTATTAACTAAAAACTTTTAAACAGAAACTAGTTCTTGTGCAGCCCTAGAGCTGCTTCCATCATTACTGCCAACTAGAAAACTGAAGGATTCCTGTAGATTTTTCTTCGACTGCCATGAGGTAACATTTTTCTCGTACAGTTCAATTGTCCTCTGATTATATACTAATTGATTATTTTTCAATCAGGACTCAGTTAATTTGGCTGAAGCAATAAGGAAGCCCCATCGCGAGTCACCCTTCATTCTCAAACACGGGTCTTCGTTCCATATCATTGCTGATAGCAAACCGTATTTATACGTTTCTGGAGAATCGATGGAGGCCCTCCTTTCCCTCATAGCAACTTATTATGTGTTTCACCAGACCTACGCGAAGGAAGTGTCAACCACATTACAGTTTACTCAAAGTGAAGTGCTTGCTGCGGACGACCCGGATAACAAATATGCAAATTCATTAACGGTATTTGTCCAAAATTTGCGCAAATTAGCTGCATGTAATGCGGAGTAAAATGTTCGTAGCTCGTGCTCGTTGTGTCCATCCTGCCTCTAATTATGTCAAATCGACCTGTTGAATGTTAATCCAGATTGTTAAAGTGTGTTACTTTCGTGGCAGATCTAAGTGCTGATCGAGCGCGGAATGTCAAAGCCTAATGTATGTCTCTTATTAAACGGAAATTATATCAATGAATACGAGTTTTTTTATTTAAAATAATATTGTAGAAATTTATGCAACACTTTTTTACTCGCATTGGTCGCCAAAACCGATATGCCCGAGGGCAGCTTTCATACTAGTTTTAAGCATTCATTTTTCGAAGGTTAGATACTTCGAAAAATGAAAGTTTCATTTGGCGTAAATCGAAACGTGGAAACTAATTCACTTTTCGAAGGTTATTAACCTTCGATCTGGGTTGTTGACATTTCGAAGGTTTTTTCGTTCGAAAAACGAATGACTTTTTTAACAGTGAGGCCTTGGCCTCACACGGCCTGTGGAAAAACCAGTCCGTTGCCAGGCGACGCACAAAGCCCCGCCTTGAAAACCACTTCGCGGCCTGATTTTTCCCTATCTTCATGACCGACGCGCCATCTCTCTGAAAAAAAATCTCCCAAAACTTCGAGTCGCTTTTAGATTGCTCCGCGTTCCTTTATCGTTGAGCCGATAATTCACACGACCCCTTCGTTAATCTCCGCGTTATCTCCTCTACAACATGAAGTCAAGTATTGCGCCACAGCGTCTAAAATAAGAAAACGTATAAAAGATACGTACGAGACCCTGAAATCGACTCGAATGGGCCGACTAAACTGCTCCGCACTCCTTTGCCATTCAGCCGATAAAAACGGGGACTCGACCGGAAGCTGCTGCGTTATTTCCTCTACAAAAGGAGACCAATCTCAGCGGCACAGCATCTAAAATAAAAAAACGAACGAAAGATTAGTGTAGACACCCCTGAAATCGCCGCGCCATCAGCGCCATCTCTGGGGTAAAGTCTCAGAAAAAGTGTCGGTCGATCCACCGGTCGTTGTAGAAGGGTAGGGGTGCCTGTATCAGGGGGTTGGGAAATGCGAGTTTTGATAGAATCCCTATCGGGAAATTGATCACATGTCTTCTTTACTAGGGGCCCTCACTCCGTTCAGGAAGTTCCCGATAGGGTACGGCCTGGTCGCCAATTCGCCATAATATCTCGGAAACCGTTTGCTCTTCCGGCAAAACAGACTCCGTATACATGTCCTATGAGGCGTGCGCTGATCTGGTTAAAAACCATAAATGAAGTTGGTGCGCTAACAGAACTGTTTTCGTTAATTTTTTATGGTTTTTAACATGTAAATGAAAAACTATAAGACCAATAGAAAAATAAACCTGATTTCCGTGATTTTCATTCAATTCTGAATCTAAATCATGTATTTTAAGCCAAATTTGAAATTTGGCCAAAAATGAAAAAGTGGGAAGGGTATAGCCTTTCCACTTTTGCCAAAATCGGCCAAAAATGACATCTCTTGAAATTCTCCAAAAATCAGACGGTATAATCGACATTGAACGCCGATTTCGATTTAGTCATTGGTTTTCTCTATAGACTAGCCGTTAAAAAAGTTAACGAAAACAGTTCTGTTAGCGCACCAACTTCATTTATGGTTTTTAACATGTAAATGAAAAACGTTAAGACCAATAGAAAAATAAACCTGATTTCCGTGATTTTCATTCAATTCTGAAACTAAATCATGTATTTTAAGCCAAATTTGAAATTTGGCCAAAAATGAAAAAGTGGGAAGGGTATAACCCTTTCCACTTTTGCCAAAATCGGCCAAAAATGACATCTCTTGAAATTCTCCAAAAATCAGATGGTATAATCGACATTGAACGCCGATTTCGATTTAGTCATTGGTTTTCTCTTTAGACTAGCCGTTAAAAAAATTAACGAAAACAGTTCTGTTAGCGCACCAACTTCATTTATGGTTTTTAACATGCAAATGAAAAACTATAAGACCAATAGAAAAATAAACCTGATTTCCGTGATTTTCATTCAATTCTGAATCTAAATCATGTATTTTAAGCCAAATTTGAAATTTGGCCAAAAATGAAAAAGTGGGAAGGGTATAGCCTTTCCACTTTTGCCAAAATCGGCCAAAAATGACATCTCTTGAAATTCTCCAAAAATGAGACGGTATAATCGAAATTGAACGCCGATTTCGATTTAGTCATTGGTTTTCTCTTTAGACAAGCCGTTAAAAAAATTAACGAAAACAGTTCTGTTAGCGCACCAACTTCATTTATGGTTTTTAACATGTAAATGAAAAACTATAAGACCAATAGAAAAATAAACCTGATTTCCGTAATTTTTATTCAATTCTGAATCTAAATCATGTATTTTAAGCCAAATTTGAAATTTGGCCAAAAATGAAAAAGTGGGAAGGGTATAGCCTTTCCACTTTTGCCAAAATCGGCCAAAAATGACATCTCTTGAAATTCTCCAAAAATCAGACGGTACAATCGACATTGAACGCCGATTTCGATTTAGTCATTGGTTTTCTCTTTAGACTAGCCGTTTAAAAAATTTACGAAAACAGTTCTGTTAGCGCACCAACTTCCTTTATGGTTTTTAACATGTAAATGAAAAACTATAACACCAATAGAAAAATAAACCTGATTTCCGTGATTTTCATTCAATTCTGAATCTAAATCATGTATTTTAAGCCAAATTTGAAATTTGGCCAAAAATGAAAAAGTGGGAAGGGTATAGCCTTTCCACTTTTGTCAAAATCGGCCAAAAATGACATCTCTTGAAATTCTCCAAAAATCAGACGACATAATCGAAATTGAACGCTGATTTCAATTTAGTCATTGGTTTTCTCTTTAGACTAGCCGTTTAAAAAATTTACGAAAACAGTTCTGTTAGCGCACCAACTTCCTTTATGGTTTTTAACATGTAAATGAAAAACTATAACACCAATAGAAAAATAAACCTGATTTCCGTGATTTTCATTCAATTCTGAATCTAAATCATGGATTTTAAGCCAAATTTGAAATTTGGCCAAAAATGAAAAAGTGGGAAGGGTATAGCCTTTCCACTTTTGCCAAAATCGGCCAAAAATGACATCTCTTGAAATTCTCCAAAAATGAGACGGTATAATCGACATTGAACGCCGATTTCGATTTAGTCATTGGTTTTCTCTTTAGACTAGCCGTTTAAAAAATTTACGAAAACAGTTCTGTTAGCGCACCAACTTCCTTTATGGTTTTTAACATGTAAATGAAAAACTATAACACCAATAGAAAAATAAACCTGAATTTCGTGATTTTCATTCAATTCTGAATCTAAATCATGTATTTTAAGGCCAAATTTGAAATTTGGCCAAAAATGAAAAAGTGGGAAGGGTTAGCCTTTCCTCACTTTTGCCAAAAATCGGCCAAAAATGACATCTCTAGAAATTCTCCAAAAATGAGACGCTATAATCGACATTGAACGCCGATTTCGATTTAGTCATTGGTTTTCTCTTTAGACTAGCCTTTTAAAAAATTTACGAAAACAGTTCTGTTAGCGCACCAACTTCCTTTATGGTTTTTAACATGTAAATGAAAAACTATAACACCAATAGAAAAATAAACCTGATTTCCGTGATTTTCATTCAATTCTGAATCTAAATCATGTATTTTAAGCCAAAATTTAAAAATTGAAAAAAAAAAAAAAAGGGGAAGGGTATAGCCTTTCCACTTTTGTCAAAATCGGCCAAAAATGACATCTCTTGAAATTCTCCAAAAATCAGACGACATAATCGAAATTGAACGCTGATTTCAATTTAGTCATTGGTTTTCTCTTTAGACTAGCCGTTTAAAAAATTTACGAAAACAGTTCTGTTAGCGCACCAACTTCCTTTATGGTTTTTAACATGTAAATGAAAAACTATAACACCAATAGAAAAATAAACCTGATTTCCGTGATTTTCATTCAATTCTGAATCTAAATCATGGATTTTAAGCCAAATTTGAAATTTGGCCAAAAATGAAAAAGTGGGAAGGGTATAGCCTTTCCACTTTTGCCAAAATCGGCCAAAAATGACATCTCTTGAAATTCTCCAAAAATGAGACGGTATAATCGACATTGAACGCCGATTTCGATTTAGTCATTGGTTTTCTCTTTAGACTAGCCGTTTAAAAAATTTACGAAAACAGTTCTGTTAGCGCACCAACTTCCTTTATGGTTTTTAACATGTAAATGAAAAACTATAACACCAATAGAAAAATAAACCTGAATTTCGTGATTTTCATTCAATTCTGAATCTAAATCATGTATTTTAAGCCAAATTTGAAATTTGGCCAAAAATGAAAAAGTGGGAAGGGTATAGCCTTTCCACTTTTGCCAAAAATCGGCCAAAAATGACATCTCTAGAAATTCTCCAAAAATGAGACGCTATAATCGACATTGAACGCCGATTTCGATTTAGTCATTGGTTTTCTCTTTAGACTAGCCGTTTAAAAAATTAACGAAAACAGTTCTGTTAGCGCACCAACTTCCTTTATGGTTTTTAACATGTAAATGAAAAACTATAACACCAATAGAAAAATAAACCTGATTTCCGTGATTTTCATTCAATTCTGAATCTAAATCATGTATTTTAAGCCAAATTTGAAATTTGGCCAAAAATGAAAAAGTGGGAAGGGTATAGCCTTTCCACTTTTGCCAAAATCGGCCAAAAATGACATCTCTTGAAATTCTCCAAAAATCAGACGACATAATCTAAATTGAACGCAAATTTCAATTTAGTCATTGGTTTTCTCTTTAGACTAGCCGTTTAAAAAATTAAAGAAAACAGTTCTGTTAGCGCACCAACTTCATTTATGGTTTTTAACCAGATCAGCGCACGCCTCATAGGACATGTATACGGAGTCTGTTTTGCCTTTTTTAGCAAACGGTTTCCGAGATATTATGGCGAATTGGCGACCATGCCGTACCCTATCGGGAACTTCCTGAACGGAGTGAGGGCCCCTAGTAAAAAGTGGATCAAACGGCGTTCCGTAGTTGCCTCTTTTTATGTAGACGACCATGATCGAAACAATGGAGCTCACACGGCCTGTGAAATAACCTGTCCGTTGCCGGGCGACGCACAAAGCCTCGCCTTGAAAAATAACTTCACGGCCTGATTTTTCCCTATCTTCATGACCGACGCGCCATCTCTCTGAAAAAAAATCTCCAGAAATGTCGAGTCGCTCTTAGATTGCTCCGCATTCCTTTATTGTTGAGCCGATAATTGACAGGACCCCTTCGTTAATCTCCGCGTTATCTCCTCTACAACACGACGTCAAGTTTTGCGACGCAGCATCTAAAATAAGAAAACGTATAAAGGATACGTACGAGACCCTGAAATCGACTCGAGTTGGCTGACTAAACTGCTCCACACTCCTTCGTCGTTCAGCCGATAAAAACGGGGACTCAACCGGGAGCTGCTGAGTTATTTCCTCTACAAATGGAGACCAATCTCAGCGGCACAGCATCTAAAAAAAAAAAACGAACGAAAGATTAGTGCGGACACCCCTGAAATCGCCGCGCCATCAGCGCCATCTCTGGGGTAAAGTCTCAGAAAAAGTGTCGGTCGATCCACCGGTCGTTGTAGAAGGGTAGGGGTGCCTGTATCAGGGGGTTGGGAAATGCGAGTTTTGATAGAATCCCTATCGGGAAACTTGCTAAAATGATTCAAAACACTCTTTGTTACGTTGATTGCATTTATATTTACACCACCTACACGATATCGAGGTATAAATTATGGGACAAGTTTTAAACATTAATCTTGTGTCGGAAATCTAGTAAATCTTGTATCCCTTTCCGTTGAAGGGGATGTGGACGGGAGCGACTGGGAGTTCGTATTCGTGGACGGGAGCGACGGGCAAATGGTCCCCTTTGGGCTGGAAACCGGCTTCATCAGCGGCCCAGGTCAAAGTGAATTTCTCGCCTTCAGGAGAAACCCAGTAAGACGATCCCTTGTTGGTGTTGCCTAGGACTTCACCGTACGATTCTTTACCGTAAGAGTCGTAAGTGACTCCTTGCATCTTCTTCTGGACCTGAGACTCTTCACGGGTGGTGTAGTCAGACTGGGCGTAGCTTTGGGTAGAAAAAAATTTATATAAGTATCTTTAATTCCCAAATTGAAGAGTATAATGAATGGAATTTAGTTACCTCCACTGGCTGCTGCCATCGAGATTGCGCTCATCAGATTGGCTGGTGATGGTAATATCAACGTATTTGTTATCCTTGTTGTAGGCTGGTGCGGGGTAGGCTGGTGCGGGGTATGCTGGTGCGGGGTAGGCTGGTGCGGGGTAGGCTGGGGTGGAGTAGCTAGGAGCAGGGTAGCTAGGGGTAGGATAGCTTGGTTCAGGGTAGCTGGGAGCTTTGTATTCCGGGTTGTAGCTGGACGGAGCAGCGGCAGCAACAGCCAAGAAAGTGGCAACGAGGATCTGTTGACAAAATATTTCAAGGAATTCAAATGTAAAACTTTTTTCAGACCAAGTCAGAATATAAGAGATACAAAGTCTTACGAGCTTCATGTTGTACTAGGTTGATTTGACAAACAACTGATGATTTTGGTCTTCCCTTCCCTGGCTTATATAGTTCAGTGAATGGTAAGTTACATTCAACTGACCTAGTTTTTTGGAAGCTTTTTTTCGATCCAACAACATATAACTCTGGGCGTTGTAAAAAAATATCGTCCTCTCACTTTCCACATTGTTGCGAATTCATTTTCCTTGGTTGTAGAATGTTTTATTTTCCATTGATTTCTTTTCCTGTTCATGGACAAGCTTCGATCGAATTAATATATTGATAACTTTAAATAGCAATCATTTGTTATTTCATTATAAAAACATGTTATTCCATTAGCTGCAACTATACAGTCTACTGCGCTGGAAATGGCAATCATTTAACACATGGAGGGCCAACATTTAGCTAAAGAGTGGCAACAAAAAATTATGCAGATTTGTGCTAGCTACCCCAAATAGAATTTTCTTTTTGAAATCAAGTAGAAAGGCTGGTTGTTTGTTCAATTCTGGGATCGGTATTAGATGGTGACAAAACCTTGTGAAGGATAAGAATCGGCATTTTGTCTTTGATTGCCACTTGTCGAACACAATCACTGCATTTCAAGAACCATGGCCTGGAATGCTAACCAGAAAAGTTAACCACCAAAGGACGGTGATCATCACTTTCAAAAGTAGGTCAAGAAGCAAAATGAAATAGAAAACGCCACACCCAATTTTTCGTTGACCATAAAAACCCGTCCGAAGGTAACAGAAGACATCAGTTGTTCAATTCCTCTCAACAGCACTCAACATGAAACTAGTAAACAGCATTACTTTTGATTTTATTGGTTTACATTTCCATTGTATTTTAAAGAATTTCCTTTTCTTTTGCGTAGTTCGTCATCGCCGCTTTCTTGGCCGTCGCTACCGCTGCACCTTCCAGCTACAAGCCGGAATACAAAGCTCCCAGCTACTCTGAACCAAGCTACTCCACACCAAGCTACCCCGCACCAGCCTACCCCGCAGCAGCCTACAACAAGGATAACAAATACGCCGACATTACCATCACCAGCCAATCTGATGAGCGCAACCTCGATGGCAGCAGCCAGTGGAGGTGAGTTTCATTCTTTGTACTCCTTTGTAATTTAAGAATTAAAGATACTGACATAAACAAAAATATTATTGTTTTCAACTTTCAGCTACGCCCAGTCTGATTACACCACTCGCGAAGAGTCTCAGGCTCAGAAGAAGATGGAAGGAGTCACTTACGATTCTTACGGCAAAGAATCGTACGGTGAAGTCCTAGGCAACACCAACAAGGGATCCTCTTATTGGGTTTCTCCTGAAGGCGAGAAATTCACTTTGACCTGGACCGCTGATGATGCTGGATTCCAGCCCAAAGGTGACCACTTGCCCGTCGCTCCCGTCCATGAATACGAGCTCCCAGTTGCTCCCGTCCACGAATACGAACTCCCGGTCGCCCCAGCTCTTCCTTATTCCCGCACAGGTCCCGGTTATTAAGATACAAACGTTTCGTTAAACAGTACTGAAGAAAAATGTGTCCGGCACGAAATATGCAAGTTTAACTTATTCATGACAAATGTACGCAATAAAAAATATTTAAAAAAAACGAATTTTCCGTCCGTTCAGTAATATCGTATGAGATTTGAAGGTAACACAGCAACGTCAGCGTTTTACACTTTTGTGATTTAATGACAAATAATTTCATTTTCTTAAATTCACAACGCGCATTGGCATCATGTAATCGGATTTCCACCATACGACATCAAGATGTAGACTATGGGACATAGAGCTCTCAGTTCTACTTTATCGGCTTCTAATCAAACGTGAATACAAACATTAAGGGATTGTGGTGGGTCTGCCCATAAAGGAGAAATAAAGAATCTAGGCTGTTTGACTCAATTTCTCAGGTGCCGTAAAGGTATCATTTAGCATTACTTCAACGGTCAAAATAAACGCATTTGTCGGGATTCGAACCCAGGGTAATAGCCTAGCATTCACCCACTATAGCATCATGCCACACTTACGCACATTAAAATTTGAACAGTTGCTACCATTTTGATAAGCAGATGACAATTGAAGGAAGTTTGGATTGGGATGTGCGGTCCTGGCACAGTGGTTATAGCCCTCCCATTGTAATCTGTCGCTCCGTGTTCGATTCCCGCCACCTCCCGATTTCTCTACTGTTCCTCCAATTGCCAAATGTGCTTATGTGTTGCGTCATCCCATCACTTCATCGGAACAAGACAACGCTCAACATCGTCGCAACGGATTCTACATTCGACATCTTCGCAACGGATTCTACATTCGACATCTTCGTATCGGATTCTACTCACCACATCTTCAGATACTCATCGCTGGATTATGCAACGCCGATGGATATGCCAATGGCATCCATAAATATAAAATGACATGCAGGCACAACCACAAAAACCAAACTACACGTATGACACCTTACACAACAACTCAACACGTTTACAGACGCAACACTCGATCTAGTAGTGCCGTTCACTGCAATATAAAGATCGATTCGCTAACTTGGTGGAGAAGTGGTAGCTTGTAGGTTGTTCGTTAGTCTTCTACCTCCAACAAGGTGGGGCAGGCAGCTAATCATCGAGCAATGATCCTCTTCGATACCCGCAACCTCTTTTTCATACGTCTAACGCACTAATAGCCAATTGAATAACGTTGACAACCTGATTTGCCAAGTTATCACGAGCGGTCAAGTGATGACATCCAAGTCCCTAAAAGGCAATTTGAAAGTTGGCCGAATATACAACAGGCTGCAGCAATATCACACGCTAATCAAAAATTTCAATGAATTTGGTAAAAGTTAGGGAAATAGTGAAAAGACAGCACAGGAAGTGGGACAAGCCTGTTAGTATATTAATGTGGAAATTGTGTGGAGGTGAAAACTTGTATACTGGGTCATCTTGTGAGATCGGCTTGATAGAAATTTTTCTTGAAATATGAACGGACAAACGTTTCGTTCGCTGCGGTGCGTGAAAGCCTTTTACGCACAACGAATAGTGATGTCCTTTTGTCGGCTTTTTGTTTCTTCTGTTTTCTTTTTTTTCCGTTTCAAATTGTGGTCCTATCGGAGTTCCATGGCGAACGCGTACAAAGGAAGACGAAATTCTCATCTCTTACAGAGATGAAAGTGCGGCTATTTAAACAATTCACAGCTCGTTAAACAAGCGGCCTGCCCGCCAGACTCCTTGGTGATTTGATGTGTTTGTTAAATACTACATCTTTGATTGTATATACGGATATCTATATATATAGAAGCTCTATATCCTGTGCAGTTCAACGTGCCAGTGACCTAATATCGAGATAGAAAATGATAACGAGCGGCTTTAGAAATGAATGATATAACGTCGTTAAATTAGTCGCATGTCACGGTTTTGTGTTGACGCAATATAGAAACTAAATATTTTGAATAAAACTGCTGGCTAGTAGGAAGATGGTGTCACATTACATGATAAATATTCCGTGATCTAGTTATAGGAATTTGCACCCATTTCCGTTGGTATAGCGTTTCTCTGTAAGGAGAACATTGCCATACTACCAGCAACCATCGGCAGCTATTAACTATCAGTAATAAGTAGAGTGGTAGCAAGCAAAACAGCTGACGGTGCGCTTTCATCTTCTTCGCGTTATATGATATAAGAAACGGCTGATATAATTTGGTTTGGAACGTGGACAATAGTGAGACTATAAGGAGACGATTTTGTGGGCACGTAACACATCGTTTTGTTTCGCAGCCCAAGACAAAACATCCCACCCAATGGGAAACTGGATTTCCTATTGAGACGAAGAGAAAACGACCATCATTTTTACGCTATAGGACATTTGCTCAACCAATTTTCGTTACGGAAAAGAAAAACTATTTATACAAGTCTAGTAAGCTCGCTCTTTGTAGTCCCTCAGTCTCCTCTGTACACTCGGTCGTGCTTCTTCTGCATTCTCCGCCAAGATTCCTTGTATTGACATCATAGGCCGCTGTGAGCCGAAGCGACTAGAAGGATGTCGTCGCTAGTGGCGACTGTTTTGCTGGTTCTGTTCATCACGTCCGGCCTTAATTCGCCTGTAGTTTCCTCAACCCCAACATACGAACAAGACGATGTCATTGATGTTACACATCAAAGACGATTGCAACGACAGTCCAGGGCACCCGATGTTGCTTTCACCGAAGATTCTTACTTGGAGGCTCTGAAACATTCGCGGGACAGTCGCAGAAAAGGCTCTGCTCCAACATTCCATCATCCGCATGCAAATCCTCACGAGAGCAGTTCACATGGAATCGTTCAAGGTGCAGACCATCACG
This sequence comes from Daphnia magna, assembly GCF_020631705.1. Classification (NCBI taxonomy): domain Eukaryota; kingdom Metazoa; phylum Arthropoda; class Branchiopoda; order Diplostraca; family Daphniidae; genus Daphnia; species Daphnia magna. Next base: position 293,177 of record NC_059183.1, on the reverse strand, counting down.
TGCACACACATTTCCATCCTGAAACACCAAAGTATGAATACGCGTCGACGAGCAGACCGTTAACAGCGATGGAGAAAAATTATTTGAAACCAAAAAAACCACCAACGTTCGACGAAAAAGACGTTACAGATGTAGAACAATCGATCGATGAAGAACAATCAGCGGAGGAGGAGCAATCAGAAGAGGAGGAACACTCGGAGGAGTTGATCGAATCCGATGCTAGTACCCAATTTGTCCGATTAGTCAAACGTTCAAATAACAATGCCGCATCTGCTAATTTAGCGTACTCAACATACTCATCAGCCAACTTGGCGAATGTAATGAACCCAAAACGCAACGACATCAAGACCGTGCAGCTGATAGAAAACAAGAGCGACGAGCAGCAAACGAACCGGATCGCGACCAAACACAAGCATCAGATTTTAATCAAATTACCCGAATCGATGGAACAGATTAAAAACAGGGCTGCTAGCGTCTTTAGAAACGGAATGAGCAACGTCGGATCTACGGTCAACAAGTTGAACAGTTTGACAAACAGAATCCACACATGGTTGCCGGCTGTAAATGCAGTGGGTCGCAGGAAGAAACGCTCCGTGTCTGACGAGGAGAATAACAACAAAGACGACATCAAAAAGCGGCAATCAACGAATGGCGCTCACAAAATGTCCAGCACCAATAACCGGCCTTTACGATTTCGGTTCCAAAAGTTGTCACCCAATTCTAAAAAGACTTTTGCGCATTCATCCGATAAACGATTGGCTAGTTCCAAGTTTCAGAACTTGAAAACTACGAAACTGAAGCGCGTACTGCCCTGGTTCTATTTCAAGTTGTCCAGCAGAAACCAAAAGGGAACGGTGAGTCGAGAAGCAGATGACATTGAACGCAACGAAAACTTACTGGATAAAAGTGACAGTAATTTAATCACATCCTCATTTCTTACCCAAAAATCATCTTCGGATGATACGCAAAACGTCAAAGATACCCTGTTAAATAAAGGAGGCCCTGCACATGTCGATCATTCAAAGTTCACTCATGGCCACGGTATCGTCGTTGCATCCGTTCCTGGGTCGAGTTCAGTTAAGGACACTGTCGCTCACGGTATCGTGTCACAGTCGAACGATCTGTCGCCTTACACTCACGGTCACGGTGTTATTGTCCCCAATGAACCGTTAATCAATAATCCGTCTTTAGGAGAGTCTTCGCTCGTATCAGACGTCGTTGATAATCAGAACATCCTGGCCGGTTTTATCAACGGAACAGCCCCCAATCCATCGTCGTCTACATCAAATCTAATTGGTGATCACGATGTTCTCGAAACAGGCGAGAACATTTCACCTGTTGATTCTCTAATTGCAAGCCTCGACGGGCCTGTCTTAACAACAGGTGTCTTTGAAGATGAAATAGATTTAGCGTTAGATGATTTAGAATCATTGATGACGGACATCATCATAGCTCCGCTTCAAGTGGAAGCTGTCGTGGCAGAAGGCGGCAGTTCAAATGAAACTACCGCGGAATCGCCAGACTCATCCGATGCGGTCATCATCGAAGCCGCCGAAGGCAATCAGCCGGATTCCATTCCTGTCGTCTCCAACTTGGCTCATCTTCTGGTTGCCTCTTCCGGCAGTAATCCATCATCGTCCAGCTCATCTTCATCAAGCAGTTCCATTAGCAGCGGAGGCGTAACTGGTGGGGATACATCCGCCGTATCCGTCGATCCATTCCCTTTGATCTACACCATCGGATTGGCTGCCATCGGCATTTTTGTTTTGACGTTGCCCATTTGGGTTCCGTTTGTCGTTGCCAGGATGAAGAAACGCCGCAATTCATTTAGTCGTCGTAGTCCGTTTATCTTCCCGATAGGGTCAACCAACAATGACGCGGAATTTCATTCCTATTCCACTTTGTTACACCAGCTGACGCCGTCGGATGATTCATTCAATAACCCAGGACCGTTGAATTCTGAGGATTTGTATGGACCTGAGCACACCAATTACTTTGACAGAAAAGCAGCAGCTCGTCGTCGACGATAAACAATAGTCCTGGTACTATAACACCCAAGAAGCTCCCGATTGTGATGCTAATTACACACGCGATTAATTCTTTCCACTAACTTCACTACCATGTCTTCAATGTATAATCATTAGACTTCGCTGGCGCATTTATTTATGTATACCCCGGATACGCTATCACCAATACTTTAAGGCTTTGACATGGCTGCTTATTTATTTCATTGAAGAAGAAAAAAAACTATTTGTTTAGACATATACATACATTTGTTTCGTGTGTACTTTTTAATTGATTTTTTAAGTTTTTGCCTGCCAACGCAATTCCCGGGGTGCATTTTCCTCGCCAGGTAAGATTTAAGATATTGGATTGGATTCAAAACAGCTGCTGAAATGATGATTGATCTATAGTTGTACGTTAAACTCTCGCTTTATAAGAAGTTGAATGAATGTTGCTGTCTGCGAAAAAAATGCCTTCCCACATTGATCAACCTGCCATTTGACAGGTTGAATTCTATAGATGTGCTGATGCTAAGGTATAGATGTGCCACCTGATGAACAACTATAATCAGACCGGAAAGAACGATGCAACAGTAAATTGCTGTTACTTTCGGTGAGTAAACTGAAAGTAGCGAGTGAAACGGTGATTTGTTGTTGTTTGGTTGTTGCAAATGTCATGGACATGGAATTTAGAGTACGAAAAAATTCGTTAAATATTTGATCGTATAAAGCGTGCAAAAGTTATCCAGCAAACGGAAGTCACTAGATGTCCATTTGCGATTCAATTATGCCGATTAACGCATAAAATTCTGACATACAAATTCGGACTTATATATGGTAATGGCTCCAGAAGGGCTTGTCGTGATGACTCTATCGCTTTATTTTGGTTTTAAAAAGCACATAACTGGTGAATTCTTTTTCCGTTGGCCATCACAATATTCTATATTTCAGCTGAAATATAGTCGTGCATCAGGATAAGTGTGTCAACACTGTCATGCTGGGCGAAGAGGTTTCACAACACTGTATAAAGTTATACTATATTGCTGGCGAATTCTGATGCTGCCAGTGAGTTCTTCAGCTTATTATTCGTGCTACTCCAAAAGAACTGAGGAGGAAGTGCAAAAACGCTGTTTTCCTTTTCTATTGCTAAATTTTGCGTAATAATCATAAGACGAAAATCCTCGGCAGCCCTGATATTCTTTATTGCTTTCAGAACACCCACCGTGAAATCCACTGAAACAGTATCTCTTGCAATTTAGGTAACAAAATGGCCATATGGTGGAAATATGTTTGAAATATCCAAAGCACCAATAGTTTGCAAGCTCACAATGTATGAGAAATCGGGTTGTCGTTAACGACAGACGTAAGGGGTTACTGTGTACAACGGTATTGTAACGTTAATATTATCCATTCGCCAAATAGAAAACAAGAAAGAAGGAATTGTTCATATACAGAGATAGACGTTGTTTACTTGTGTCTCGAAAGGAGGACCTTACACCACCCTACACCTGTTGTAATATATCGAACGTGAACCGAGTGTTTGTACTTTCAGGGAAATTGTCGAAGAATTAAAACACAATAGGAAGTGGAACGGGTTTGTTAGCATTAATTGGGCAGCAATTGTGAGACTAAAACACGTACAACATTAGGCCGTATTCTAATAGTGGCATTGAAAGCAGCTTATTCGATTAAACCAGGCTATTTGAGCGCTAATCATTAGAGCGGTTTATTTATAGGAAATGTCGTGTAACAAAAATTAGTACGCACAGTTTCACACTATTCTTTATGTAACCCTTTGCGTTTCTGTTATGGCATGTGCCGATGTCTGCAAGCGGTGTGAATGAGGGAAAGGAACACTATCAATGGCGCCAATGATCCAACAATTGTTTAAATATACCTATGCTGCAGGTAGGATGCGTTCAACAACAGCCATCAGCGAATCTATTTTTCTCTCTGCTATTCTAAAATCCAACAAACGAAAATATTTAATGGTATGGGGGGATCGTGGAAGGAAGTGAAGATCGAAAATTTGGTGCCCTGATGCATGATCTAGATTTTTTATTTAACATTTACAGCACAATTTTTTTACCACTTGCATCCTTTTCCTTCTTGGATATCTTGCTGCTGCTATTTTTGTCTATTCAATTACTTTATTTTTTGCACTCGTCGTCCCCATTTCGCCCTCTTGTTTTACAAGATTAACATCAGCCCTATCTATACAGGTTCTATATATATATATATAGAAATGACGCTCTTATATTTCTTATACATGCAAAGAAACGCATGGCTTGTCTTTGGGATTGAGATACGTCTCGTTGAGCAAGAAGTCGCCGCACCGTGTACCATTGTCGTTTCGTTTTATGACTTGTAATATTTATGATTATACCGTGGTCATCTATAGTAGATGTAAGTATTGCATTGGACATAGGCCTATACTATAGTGGAACGTTCCGCTGACCCAGTATCCCACAACATCTTCAATTGTACACACGTGTGCAATTGGCCGTTTTGGCCAGCAGTGCCGGACAATGTTTAGCGCGCTAGAGTGTGTAATGCGCTGGTGAGGCGGTCCTCTCTTACACCAACCGAATAAAGAGGCACGACTTTCTCCCGCTATTTTTTTTTTTTTTTTCTGTTTGTTTTGTTTAACCCACTGTATAAAAGTGACGAGCCGCTAGCTAGCCATTTCAGTCTTTCAGTGTCTTATCTCTGGCGCTAATCGTTCGTTACGGCTCTCCTTTTGCTTCATCATCGCACTGCCTCTCGGCCCCCTTTTGATTGAAAAAGAGTGGCCTGACTAGAGCGCAAATCCACATTGTTCTTTCGTCGGCTTTTCTCCAAAGAAAAACAACAACAAAGAAGTGTTTGGAAGGCGGAAGACGGGGGAAAAAAGTGATCTTTGTTAGATTGTTCTGTTGCATCAGCTCTACTTTTTTTTTTTTCACTCGAGCGATTAAATCTTTTGCTGTCCACCTTCCCGTATACACGAAAAGACGTTGCAGCCATCTGTAATTACACAAGATAATTATAGAGAAACATCAGAGACGAAGACGAAGACATTAAGAGATCCTTCTGGTGGATTGCTCATTTTTCAAGGACTACGGGGAGAACCGGAATTAAACCGCATCCAGCAGCCGTGTTGGGTAAGTTTTTCTTTTCAGAACCAAACAGTTATGTCCTAATTAGGGGATCAAGCGAAACAAATTATTCAGTAAGAAAAGAAAAAAAAAAGTAAAAAGAAATTCCTAACTTAACTGAAAGGACAGTTACTGACTCTATCAGACTTTCTTTTTCTTGGTGCTATAAGGTACATCGGTGTATACAGTATCGTGAACGAGCACCGTAAGGTGCAATTGACAACAACATCACGTGATTGCAGCTGTCGATTGTTTTGCAGACTCAGCTGGGCAAACCAAGAAACGAAGAAAACGAAAGAAAAAAGTCCACTGACTGCTGATTCCGCTTTTGTATTTCAGGTATAGTGTCACAATAGCCCAAACTGTTGCAGCTTTAATTTTTTGTTTGATTGAAACAATTAAATGACCTCTAGTCCTTTGTTTTGCAGAAGAAACGGGATACGATGTCAACATTTTAGCCACCAAAAAAATAAACTTAAGATCAACACAAAGTCAAATACGACACGACGACACGTTGTTGAGATCGTCAACGTCTCTCCGGCAAGAGGTTCCGTACAAAAATGGTGTCGTTAATAGCGACGATTGTCGTTGTCCTGTTGTTGTCCGTGTCCGGACCACAGATGGTCTCCGCGGCACCCATTCGCCAACAAAGAGGTATACACAAAAACGTTTACACATTTTATAATGCCTATACAGTGTATAGAAAAATTACTTTCAAAGCAAATGTTAATAACACACGAGTCGTTTGCAATTTTGATATCTCTCACATTTCAGTTCTTCTTAATGTTTGCATGTTTTCGGCAGCAGATGTTGGACAAAACGAAGACAGTTTGAAATTAGAAGCTGACAGCAATTTAGCCGATGATTGGACGGAACGGAAATATCCACCACCCACCGATGATGTCGACACGACACATAAATACACTCACGGTCACGGTATCGTGACTAGTTCCCTAGTTCAAGAGCCTTCGCCAATATCGGAGGCTGTCGTCCAGCACAGCGTCCTAACAGACCAAGAGGAGCTGGATTCAACAATCAATGATTTGTTGTCCCAACTGCAAACGGATCTGACAACCGGTTTAGTGTCAACTGCCGGATTGCTTCCCGATATCAATTTCATGAACACAGACACAGATGTCGTCATCGTCGACGCCCCACCGCCCGTTGAGGCTGTCGAAGCTGAGGACGACGACGAGTTCGTCGAAGCCGTTGAAGAGAATCAACCGAGTTCGGTGCCTGCTGTCTCTAATTTAGCCAACTTGTTGTTTCCTCAATCGGACAGCAGCCCGTCGTCTGCCGCTTCTTCATCCAGCTCGTCGTCCAGCAGCGACAATTTCAGCAGTGGAGGAATACTTGGCGGTTCAGTATCTTCCACGTCGATTGCGAACCCTTTCGTTATTCTCTTCAGTTACGGGTTGGCGGCCGTCAGCGTCTTTGCCTTGACTTTGCCACTTTGGGTTCCGTTTGTGGTCGCCAAGAGACGCCACGCGCTTGGCCCGTTAAGGAAGAAACTCTATCCGCTCAACAGGAAGAAAGCAGCACCGCTAATCCCTGCTAATCAAACAATTAAGCAACCGGAAATCTATTACCAACAGCAAGAAAATGAAAAATTACCATACAGTCATTACGAAGAGGGCTTCGGGGTGACCCAGCCCCCAAGCGCAGGTATTGCTGAGATGTACCACTTTGCTGATGGCAGTCCAGATATTCCGGCCGATGTCGGTTTGCATCTCGGACCCTATTCTGCTTTTTTCAGCAATTCGTTGTGGCCGAAATCGGACGAGCAATTGAGCGATCCAGGACCGCTCAAATCGAAAAGCGTCTACGGTCCTATAAGCAATTTTTTCTTGAAAGCCGCGCATAAGAATTCCATTAGAAGGAGATTGCAAAAGAAAAAGCAATAAAACGTATTATTATTATTATTATTGCGTGTATTATCAAATCCCTCGCCCTTTTTGTTTATTGTGGTGTTAAATCAATAGCTTGTATTACCTCACTGCGTAAGGTTCGTTGGCTGTGCATTCAGTCAACGGATGACGTGTGCATGACTTTAACCTTCGTTTTAAAAAACCTGCAAGGTCGTCCTCTGCACTTTTGATTTCTTGATGCTCGTGTACTTATTGTGCTTTGTACGATTTCCGTGGACCAGAAACCGTGCTAAGGTTAACGCTTTGAATATTTAATTTTTCCTAACATTTGCTTCAAATAAACATAAAATCAAAGGCTTTTTCTTTGTTGCCAAGATCCAGCATTTGCCACACCGAACATCGGCAGCTTTTCAGGAAGGTTGCGTAAACTAAGGTGAGGAAATTACATTGAAAATGCATGAAAATAAATCTGGGCGTAGTCACGTGAAGCAGTTTCGTAGATCCCGCGTGATGGATCACGAGTATAAAGCACTAAAAATTTAGGAAAGACCGACTTACAGGTAACTGAGCGTGTAACGAATCCCGCACCCGAACGATTTATCCGAAGCGAATTCTTCAGTGGTCGCCAGGTGGCAGTTAACATTCGTTCTTTTGCAGTTGGATGGAAAAAGGGAAAGAAAAATCAAAGCCGCTTTTTGTACTGCTATTTTCGCTTTGACTTTTGACGAAAGTTTCGTGACCTACGGTCCCTTTTTAGGTATACGAAGAAGATGGGTGTTGACATAGCGCGTGAACGTCTAATCAAGGATCCGAAAAAGCCAATGAAATTTGTAGGACACAGTTAAGGGCTAAGTTATTGCATTCCGGGTTGTCCTTGTGGAATCTTGGAACTCAATGGCTCCCGGTGTTCGCAAAGTTCCCGATAGTATTGGAGAAAAAAAAATGACACAGTATTATCAAAATTGAACACTGATTTCGATTAAGTTATTGGTTTTCTCGTTATACCATCCGTTTTTTTTTTAAACGAAAATGACATGCTGTTATAGCGCAGCAACTTTGTTTTTTTACGTTTAGTTACGTCTAGTTCAAAAACTATAAGGCCATTGGAAAAATAAACTTGATTTCCGTGATTTTTATTTAATTCTGAATTGAAATCATGTATTTTAAGCAAAATTTAGAATTTGGCCAAAATTGAAAAAGTGGGAAGGCTATACCCTTACCACTTTTGTCAAAATCTGCAAAAAACGACATCTCTTGGAATTCGACAAAAAACACACCGTATAATTCAAATTGAACGCTGATTTCAAATCTGTCATTGATTTCTTGTTAAATCAACGGATTTTGAAATAAAATATAACAAAATGCTGTTAGTGTCCCAACAAAATCTTTGGTTTTTTACGTTTAGTTCAAAAACTATAAGGCCAATGAAAAAATGAACTTGATTTCCGTATTTTTCATTCAATTCTGAATCGAAATCACGTATTTAAAGCAAAATTTGAAATTTGGTCAAAAATGAAAAAGTGGGAAGGCTATACCCTTACCATTTTTGTCAAAATCTGCAAAAAACGACATCTCTTGGAATTAGCTGAAACTTACACGTGATACTCAAAATAGGGTACTGATTTGTTAAATCTAATTATTTTTCTCATCAAATCATCCATTTTTGAAATATTTTAAATAACCCTTATTTGGGATTTATATAATAGACCTATAAATTTTTTTATTTGTGATCATAGTTTAAGAAATAAAGGCAAAAAACAAACAAAGTGGGTGCGCTATAAGGTTATTTTGAAACGCTAAAATACCTGTCCCGACTTAAATTGAAAACTAACTCGTAAAGCCACGAGATGTTAACAGAATTCAAAAACATGCCGTTGCTGAGTATCAGTTATTTACGTATTTCTTTGCTAAAAGGCTCTTAGTGACGTTTTGTGCACCGTTGTGGTTTAACTTTAGTTGCATTTCACGGTAGTTTTGTTCGACAGTTGCTGGCTAAAATATCAATATTTTTTTTTGTCAAGTGGCCACCACATTTCTGGTTTAGACCTCCGTTGCTTATGGGCTTTTGTTGTTACCTCACCAACTGAAGATTACAGCTGAGGTTTGAGAATCCAACGGTACGAGTAAGCTCTGCATGTTTGGCTCCATGTCGTTTCGTTAATTCATCAGAATAAAATAAGAATAAACGAACTTTTCTTTTGTTTCCACAATGCAAACATAAGCACGGAATTGTTTCCTGCGCTTTGATGGACCTTCGTTTCTACAGCTGCGCAAATGACAAAAGTCTATACCTACAGATATAACTTTAACCTGAAATGTTTCTATCTTAAGGATAGCTACAAGAAATATGCTTCTTCTTTAAAGACATATCTTTTTTAGGAAGAATGCATTACAGCCTACAGAGATGATGCGCATTTATGTCAACACCTGTTGCCATACCGATCTAGGTTATAGGACGGATGCCATTTACATGTAAATTTTGACATCACTCAGCCAATAATATCTATTTTTTTAATAGTAAAAGTTCACGTTCATCAGGAAAGAAAACACTTTTTGAAACAGCCCTTGCGATCTACATATATTAGGGATCTATAGTTGATCCCAGTGAGACAAGCTTTTAGATCCAAGATGTAGCACAAGTGAAATACATTTGCAAACCGAAATAGCAACTAGGCCATGTCCTTCGTTCATCTACACCAATACATGTGAAATGGTGTAGGGCAGTTTGAAGCAGTGCATCCCCAATACAGGTATAATGACTTCATCTTCAGAAAAGGTGGGACCGTAATACCATTAATAAAATTGTTCAGCAGAACAGCCCGTCATGGCTGCGGTACACTTGGTAGTCTAATCTTGTTACTTCTCTTTTTCCTCAAACATATACTGTGAATACGCATGTATAGTACCGTTAGCGGATGGTAATATGGAAACTAAAGTGCCTCTACGTCCGCTCTTATCTGCGATTATCACTTGTGCCAGGTTAGCGTTTGAACAAAGGCGAGTAACGAGGGCGAGCAACCAGCAAGGCGTACGGGAATGCAGATCTAGAAAGAAATCTTTTTGAAATGAAAAACGAAAAATCATGTTTTGCTTAAGGGTCTAATCAGCGTGCTGGTACTGCGTAATTTAGTCATTCTTTTTTCTACCGTTTTTCTTTGCGAATGAATGTTTGTTTTTGCGGTATCAGTACACACAGACCGCGAATGGTTAACCAAATTCTTTGCGTCCAACTAACGGATGGTATTTTATACGCTAATAAGCATATACAAAGCGAAAAGTTAAAAAACAAAGGTGGCATTGCTTAATTCCTTGCACAACACAAAAGCACTTCAACTCAAAGCCCCTGCCCTGCAATTCAGTTTGACAAGCTGGTCCGTCCACATTTCAAAGCGGTCCTGCACCTGCTGTCCCTTCAACAGCAATTGACAGGACCCATGTTTACATACGTAGCTCTTTGAAGGTTGTTGATGTCAGTATACCAGCAGTTTAAACTTTCCCCAGTCTGTCTGAAAAGAACAGCACTTTTGAGTTTTGTGTTATTGTTGAGTGCACAATTAGTTTAAATGTTCATAGTCATTTCAATACATCGACAGGGATCTGCTGTCAAATGAGTTGAGGAAGAACACCATCAGCGATTTCTTCATCACACAGCAAATGGCAATAATAACAGCTGCCTAATGCGTCGTGAAAATCTTCACCGTAGTCAACATCATCGAGTTGTTTCTTACACACTCTCATCACAAATTCAGTTCTTCCTTTGGCTGATGGAGTCGAATACGTTAGTTTTCTTGGCCCATTGACGTCACAGCTCTGGTTATCCCGTTTTTGCGTGGGCTCTGGCAGCGTCGAAAGATTAGAGACTTTTATTTTGGTTGGAGAACAAGTGGCCATTTGTTTTTGTTTGCTTTTAACAGCAGCAACTTGAAAAAGACAATAGTTATAGTCCAGCGTTCTTTTAATCTGTACTATTTATGTTTATAATATTTAAAACAAAGTTAGATATTCAGGTTTAATGTACAAATGCAGAGACGTCCTATTGACCCATATCTATTCTAATAAAAATATATGCAAGATGATGAGGCGTTTATTTTATTACGTCATCTCTTTTGTCTTTTTGACAGCAGCGCAGTTGGCGAGCAAAGACAAATGATGATGAAGAACAAACCCGTTATATTTGCCAACGATTTTGAGTGATTGGGACGAGATCCGAGTCAATCCAATACAACAGTCATTATAGGCTAGACCTATACTATACATCAATATATATAACTGTGATTTCAAATGATTACCATAACCATATGCTGGCAATCTTTAATTCATGTGTTTATTTTAAAATTTGAATACTTAACAAAATAAAGCTTCAAATAGCAGTGCCTTTGATTTCACATACATTCCAGTAACATCCATGGGTCCTATTGTATAAAGTATATACAAAAAGAACACCTAAAAATCCCGTTAGTGATCTTACTAGCCCATAGCTGTGAGGCAACATTTTCGATGTAAAGGCTGGTGTATGCCACCGTTATCCGATGTGTTCAGCTAAAAACAGTAAACACACATCACGAGATGCTGGTCCGCATCTTTTAAAAGTTCATCCTCTTGTTCCTTGCTTTCTGATCATGTGGAACAACATTAACGGAGACACCATCGATAGGTGACTTGTACAATTATATTTCCGAAGCCTATAGCGGTTTATGATCGTTAAATAAAGAAATGGCATCCCAGGTAAAAACCCCAAATGATTTCACTACCCATAAGCCATCTGAGGTGTGTGTGTTTTTTTGTCTCACCAATTGCGCGAGTAAATACGTGATTAGCCTATAACAGTACGTATATTTAGTCTGTGTGTTATTGAATGTTAGCTCACTCGATCACCTCTTCTTAGATCTGTTTTCTTTTTAAAAGTTTTATTTCCTTTGGGCTCTTTTTTTTTAAAGACCTTTTTAACGATCTCTTTTCTGTATATAGCTGAAATTGGTCTACATTTAATGTGAGTGAGATGGGTTTAATAATCACTAATGCAATAAATGTATTCCAAGAATCGATTGGCGCTGAACCATCAGTGATGCGGTACGTCCGCTTTAACAGGTGAATATGTTCCCGTGGCATCCACCGTTTAGAGCCGCTGACCATTGTTACATTCACACAAGCGGTGGTGCAATTATTCTACGGGTTTCAATAGTTTTCTTCTCGAGAAAACCAAGAAAAAAGCCATGACATGCATCAGAGCATAACGAGAAGAACACGCTATCGTTGCGAGATGTTTGGCTTTGTTCGGAAGTGTCTCATCAGTGGTCCGTCTCGCCATCGACTGATATTATTTGACTTCCACTTAACATTCGTGTGAATATAGTCGAAAAGGGAAAAGACGGCCGACTTTCACCAATCCACCTGTCAAAATAGCGAATGATGGATTACACTCGAGTATATAGTTCTTCCTCGTCTTCTTGACGATGTATAGTGTCAATGGCCACATCCAACTTTGCTACTACCTTTTCATTTCTTTCTGTTGCAGAGTTGACGATATTCACACCAGCAGCACATTACACGGATCTGTTCCGAAAAGCATCTCGTCATAGTCGAGCAACATGTAATTTGCATCCGCACTGCTGCCATGCCACAACGCTTACAACAGGTAAAAGAGTACACAAATGATAGACTGTTGACTGCTATATACAATTAGTATGACAGATGGCTATATGTATAGCTTCCTCCTTTCCGGTGTAACGGTATACACAACACATCGCACCAACGTATAGCAGACGTGATTATTACCATAAAGACAGAGTGTGGAATGTTACAGCTTATACTAATGATCCTTCCGGCTCTAGATAAATGTGCAAATCAGCGCATTTTTTGGGCTGAGCAAAAATGCTGTAGCCCAACCTGGGGCATCAGGTATAGCCAAAATTGAACTTTTAGGTCGAAACTGTTCGCCACATGATTGTCCATCCACCCGCTGGAAGGCAAGTCTTCATCCAGGACGTGGACAACAGCCAAATGATTCTGGGCTATTGGGCCGGTAGTCTTGTTCAATGATTTATCTTATAGGTGACATTTGTTGTTGATTGTTTCACTCAGCAGGAGTGTGCAGGTAAGTTATGACTTCCTTTTTGCCCTTGCTGAATGAATAGGGCCCGTAAGATACCGCTCTCCTTCTATGTCATATTAATTAATTATCGGCATCGTATTGCCCACGTTCGCATTCCCACCAAAAGTCATCCACATAACGTCATCGGCGTCGATGTGACAAATATTCGATCGCACCAAAAGAACCCAGTCCAAGTCGTTGGTCTGCCACTTGTTTTGCCCACGATTCGAAACAGGACAAAGTATATATACAGCATCGCTTCCATTTCGTTAAGTGGCGGAAAGTATATAGCCTAACGATCTGCATTACAGCTTATAATTGAACAGCAGCATATATCACGCTAGAAATAAACTAGAACGCGCATGAAGATGAATAGCATCAGACGGTGGTGACATTATACTATTTAGCGTGAACGAGAAAATGATGGTGCGTTGAACGCGGCTCTTGATACCCTGAAGCGTTTCTTCTTATACGACAGCCAACGTATGGCGTGAGGTATTTACGACAACGGTGATATTTCGGGCTGGCGCGCCTTTCGATGTATGCAGCTTGATTTCATACCTTGGCTCCACCTACTCGCAACAGACATCATCCTCATCCAAGATATATCTTTGGCTAACGGCGTGAATCTAGGGCTCAGTAGTTGCATTCGATTCCGACCGATCGGATCAAACTCCCGCGTGCTGTGCCTTGGTACAGACCTGCCAGTCGATATACAAACGCACGTCAACACCAGTTGAAATCACTCGAATTGAGGAAACCAAAAACTGTGAAGTTTGCTTGTTTACGTCTTCCACGCGAAACGACGCTCTCGTTATTTCCGGAACCGTTAAATATAACTCACCGCTATAAATCTTGCATGTTCTCTCTGGCCTCTATTTGAACACAAGTCTAAAGTCTATCGCTTTGGCGCTACTATTTTCGTGAAGACAGTCTGCGGTAAGTCATTTTCCAATCACCACATTTTGTCTGTTTTATTTTTGACTTTTGTTTAGTTTTGATATACTTGCATATACAAACAGGTGCGTTATATACGTACATTGCTTGTGCTGGTATAGCAAACAAAACGACACGCTTCACGTCGTTTGACAGCTCTTAGACGACCGACCATTGTGTTCTTAAAAGCTCTATCGTTTAACCAGCAGTCTGATGAGGTTCGGTTAGTTTCTTTCTTTCTCTAAACTTTGCCAACATAGTACGACATTCGAAATTGCTGTAGGCGTGTATTGTTTAAGACAACGAATATCTGCGTTCATTATGTCAAAGATAAAGCCACTCGTCTCCATTGTTTCTGTGTGAAAACTCTTCCACGTCAATGAAACTGAAAAGCTAATGCCTTTGCCTTTAGCAAGCTTTGTATACCATCATTCTAACTGTACACAGACCTTCATCGTGAGTCTTGGCGTTGTGAGAAAGACAAAAAAAAAAGGGAAAATGCGGTGGCCGCCTTTGCTGTGGGCAAAGATTTTGTGAGCAACCAGTTTTTTTCTCTGCTGTTGGCTAACCGTCAAAATGGACGTTGACGACCCAACGAAAGGGATATACTCATGTATAATCTCACAAATTTTAGATGCAGCGTTTCCGTGTAACGGCCGTTGCTCCACGAACGAATGTGTTGGGAGGCCGGTCTGCGGTGTAGTTGTCGAAACCGAGAGGACTTGTCGTCTTATTCTCGAAATTGTTCTCGTCACTGTTCATCGACATGACACTAATGTTACGCTGTGTTTTTGCCTTTGTTTGTTTCTATAGCGATTGAATAATTCACTTTGATTGATGGACGACATTATGAGGGTATAATGCGAATTATAACATCGATTAAGTGGAAGGCTTTCCATATCGGACAGTTCACTAGCACCAAAAACAAAAGTTCCTTGATGCCGAATGGCCCCCCCAAAAGATGACAAAGATGTCTCCAATAAAGTCAAACAATGTGTACAGCCTGTGTCTATATAGGGCTGTCAGCTGAGGTACGCGTTCAAGCAACCTTATATGTAGTATATGTATAGTAATTTTGAGCAGGTGGCCAAGTTATGCGGCTTTGTCATTTGTCTGTCAGATGGCATATTGTCTATAGTGGGTTTGTTGTCCCTTTCTTCCTTTTCCTCTCGTCGAGACCGGAAGAACATACCGAATGAAATGGATGACTGTCTATTCTGTGGTAGAATTTACTAGTCTACTATTATATTAACCGCGAGAAAGCAGAAGATTCCATCCTGGGAATGTTTAGAAATAGTCAAAAAAATAAAGAAAAAGAAAAATCTGCAATTTCCCTATCAAAGAAAATCTCACTTTGTGTAAGGCCGCCTTGTAGATTCTGCACTGGCAAAAACATTAATTATGACCTAACAGGAGCAACGAATGATTTGTCAGTTGCACGCCAGGGGATCTCACGCTTCCGCATCCTTCCGGAGGGAATATTCCCCGCCATGTCTGATGACTTGCGTGATGCTCTCGCCTGTCTGTGCCATCACGTGTACAGCAATGGCCTAACGGCACAACACGATTTGCCTGTCATACTTAAAATGATTATTTATGCATAATAGCCTGCGATATGCTTTCGCTCTACCAGTAAAAGTTGGCAGTCGGACTTGTTATTCCGAGCTCAATAATGAGGATATCGTGATTTCAAAAACAGACTTTGGCCAACATATTTATAGGCTAAAAAAGTACTTATTTCTGTATTGGACGCACTCTGACAAGAATAAGTGAGCTTTCCTCGCAATCCTGCTGTAACTAGGCAACGCAAAGGTGATTCACACGCTGCACTGAGTACATGGAGAGGATGTAACGGTATACCAGCCAGCAAACTTTTGGGTTGCATATACGGCCATGATAACTTGTCTTGGCTTCAGGAGAAGTTAAGCAGGTGCTAATCAATGGAGCGTTGCATCCATTGCCGGTAGCGAAGGGGGAAAAGAAAATATATTCACGCGGCCAGTGTTCAGTATATAGAGAACCTGCTGCCCTCGTCCAAAAGTTTAAAACGCGTTCATGTAAAAATTGAATAACAACATGAAATTAAAAACTTAAGAAAGGATCCCCTTGAAGCAATAGCAGGTTGTAGACTATACTTGTTTGGGGGGTTTTAGTTTTGTTTCTTCTCGACGCCAAATCGCTATAGACTAGAATAATATGAATATTAGTTCATTTGGGTTATAGGCCTTCCATACATAACGGGTTTGCCTCATTTTTTTTATGACGTTCTTCTGCAATAAAATGTTGCTCTTTTTGCATTACGTCCTTTTTTTATGGGAAACGAAAATCGCATCCGCCTGCTTATTATCTATCAGGAAAATGTAGAATAACTCAAATTTGAAAGTGCTAGATCTTCTTCAGTTTATTACCGGCACAGGCCATGTGTGACGATAGCATTCACTGACGGATGGTCCCCCGGCTTAAAGAGTATAGTCCATCCAGCACAATAACAATCTGACCCATCGTTTGTCAATAGAAGCAAGGTTGTGTTACGCCCAGTTTTTTTGTTTTGTTTTTTTAAATCAGGAAAAGGTTTAGTGAGCTGAAGATATGGACATTTCTGTTACTTCGACTATAAACATAAGTTTGCGAACAATTGTAATGATATTCCGATTCCCGTCAGAACCGATGAAGCAACTGTACACATACGCTGCATTCAATTTTCTCTTTTCTCATAGAGACCCACTGTCCAGCCAAATGGCCGACCATGCGCTTCAGTCCTCGTAAACGGACGATAGTAATTATTTGATCATTTTCCCTTCCGATTTTTTTTTTTCAATTAAACGAAAACAGTTTATACGTAACACAAAGCGCGTTCTATCGCCTGACTTGTTTTCACTAGTCTGTCGCTGTTGTGTTCACAAGCTCTTCTTTCGTTCTTACCTTTATATCTGGCCCCTTCCTCTCAAAGACATTCGGAGAAAAAAAAAAACAAAAAGATGGTGGAAATCAAAGCAGCATCTCCATAGTTTTACATCTGTACAAATCCACCTTGTTTACGGTAGCGCTTCAGCCGCGTTCGAATACGATTGAAGTCATTCCTATTAGGCATTTGTTCAGATTTCTTCACATCAAATGCTCTAGAAAGATTATTAGGATATTGCAAGATCAGCTTTCATTTTGATTCCCACCATAAAACGTGTTACCCTTTTATTTTGCTAATTGACTTGATGGTTTGGCGCGTGTAGTAGATACAACTGCCGTTCAGTGGGCGGACTTCTTTGGAACAGAAACCGCCCACCAACTGGTGAATTTACGGTATGCACATGCAACATCGTGTTGTGAGGTGTTTTCTGGCTAGAGCAAACAAAATATCTATATAAACAGCTGGTTGCTCGATGGCACTTTCAGTCTCTCAGCTCTCTGTGCGCGTTCCGTTTGTTTTGTTTGTTATACTCCCTCGTGATCTTTAGCTCACGTCTTTTTTTTCTTGAAACGTGTAACACGTTCAGGTGCAACTTTGTTTGTCCTATCGCATTCTATGAATTCAGAGTAACGCAAAGAGGTTTCCACTATACAGAGAGCTGAAGTTATGTCCGACTTGTTAGCTTATCTTTTGTTAAACTAGCATTACAACCCCAAAGAGAATAAAACAAGAGTCAATCACGTTCGTTACCGGCTGGCCGAAGGGACGAGTCACAGCCAAATTGTGTTGGGTAAGTGAAATGACAACAAATAAAAAACAGTTATATATCTTTAACGGGACGAACCAAGAGCAAATCCTTCACTCAAAAAAGGAAAAGGGTTACATAGAAAAAAAGAACAGTGTGACGTTCGTGTACCTTCGCCCGACTGCCTCCTGTTGCTATACAGTCGGTGTATATAGTAGCGGTGTAATAAACACACAGTATCCCGAAATAGTACAGCCATTATTGTTTGTATTGAATTTATTCAAAAAGCCGGCTGGACCTAACAGGAAAGAAGAAAAGCAACTGTTTTTCGTGTTTTTTTCAACTGTTTTATTGTTTGATTTCTACCTTTTGATTTGTCCGTTAAAACGTCGACTTGCTGTCACGGATAAGGCGATGGTCGTTATCCGCATTATGTCTTCTAATTAAGATCCTGTAAGGAGGTAAAAGGAGCGTGCCCGCTATATCCTTTAAAAAAAAAAATTATTTTAGATGTTGCTGGGTGTCCAGTTGTGTAGCGTCGTCGATTTACGTCATTCCACTGGTGCACATCCGGCCCCTTGAAGTTACTTTGTAATGCGTCATTGCGTCCGTTCTTATATTCTTTTTCCTCCAGTGGCTGGTCGTTGATTTTTCTTCTTTTTTTCCTGGGAGATGCACAGATTTTATTGAGAAACCAACAGCCGTTAGAGCCAAGCAGAGGCAAAGGACCTTCATGGTTTCATCCCTTTTCTTCTTCTCAGTTGCTCTTTAAAAAAATGATGACTCTGTTATTGTTCCACGTTTTTTTTCATTTTTCCTCTTTTGCTTTTAATTTCCTTGTGACTTCACAAGTGTAGGGTGAACATTCTTAAGATTACTGATGCAGCAGCTTCTTAATTACGGCAACTAACCATCTGGCAAGCAAGTCTTGTCGTACAAGCCACAATCCGCTTGTTTTTTGCTTCTAATTATTGAATAGTTTCGTCATCGGTCCACGTTTTATTCTAATAGCTTTCTGTTTCGTTGCTTTTTTTTCACAGTTACAGTCGGAATAATGTTCCGTGATGCAACGGCGGTGATAAAAGCATCATCAAGATCGTCATCCACATTAGCAATTGGTGCAAAACGAAAAACGATGTCGTACCGACTGACGATTGCGCTGGCCCTCGTTTTCCTCGTGTCCGGCCTCTGGCCCCAGATGGTCACGTCGGCCCCAACGCCTCAACAGCAAGATGGTAACGCATTTATAGAGACGTTAAAAAATAATATAGAGCCACTGTTAGACTTGTAGAAAGGAAATTGAGGCTCTGTGTGAGATGACCACAAAACTCCAATTCAACAAGATGGAAAATGAATCAAACCTAATGACCCTGCAGCATAAAAGTGCTCAAGGACGAACACTCAATTCCTTTCATCGTTCAAAGTCATTTACCGTTGATTTTTTTAAAGCGATCATGGACATATAATTCTGTAAAAAGATGCTTGTAAAAAGAATCTTATCCATCTCATCAAGCTGATGGCACTATCTTCATTTTGTTGACATCTTAATTAATTAAAGGATACGTATTTGATGTTTAGCTGGTGCATTGGCTGGCCTATTGGACGCTGATAGTTTGGCGAGTGCCGGCCGAGATGACGGGAACAACGACGGAGCAACAGAGTTCAGGTATGGCGGATGGTGGAGTAAAGGGGAACCAGCAAAGCCGCCCGATATCCGTGCCCACAACCAACACCCGACTGGCCCCAAATCACCACCTGAAATTCATATCATCGACAATGTCAACCTTCTATTCACCTCCTTCCAAGATCACGCACAGCATGCCTCCAGCACAACCACATCCAACACATCCTCGCTATCGACTCCTTCACCTCCACCAACAAGGACCATAACGCCACGCAGCGTTGACGAGGACGATCAAACCAATTCTGTCTTCAACATCGTCATTCAGAAGGAAAAAACTCTGAAATCTGCTTTCATTGCACCCGATGTCAATTGGCTGAGAGATCTGGTGCCCAAAGTGGTCGATGTCGTCGATAAGCCCGACACCACCATCAAGGAAACCATTTTCCGCGTCATGGACAAACAAAGCACGGACGAAGGTCGACAGATTTTGGTCAATGTCGTCAAAGCGCAAGTCGATTCAGAGGATGAAGTACCGCAAATCCTCGCCCGTCTTCGCAATCTGATGCAAACGGGCGAAGGCGTGGACTTGGCGCTCGTTGAAAGACGAAACAACGGCAGCGTCCAAGCTGAGGATCGACCTGTCATCATCAACGTTGTCATTGTTAACGTCCTCAGCGTCAACGTCGTCAACGTAATCGTTCCGGTGAATCCAAACGAAAAGGCCAGAACACCCGATACTTCCATCGACGAAGACTCTTACATCGAAGCTCTCAGAGAATCGCAAAGAAATCGCAATACAGGCTCAACTCTGACGATGACTCCACCGCATCCGCACAACCAGGACGAGAAACATGACGAGGCCCAACCGCATGACGGTCCGCACGTCGTCGGTCAAGTTGCTACGACGCAACAGCAACTCAACGGGTTTTACTTGACCGAAGTGCCAACGCACGGATATGTTTCAACAGACAGACCGTTGATGGCCATGGAAAAATATTATTTGCGCAGCTATGACGCTGATGAACTGCCTAAACAGCAATCAGTTAACACGGCCGGTTATAAACAAGAGCACCCCGATCGCAACGCTGGCATGGTTCAATTAGCAAGCGGGCCGTACTTTACGAATGCAGCCGACAAACCAGCCAAGATAGAGATCCTTGATGTTAACAAGGTTGCTGAAACCGGCGCTAAGGTGCGAGCCACTCCGAAACCGGAAAACAGGCCGCTTAAGGTCAGAGCTCCGGGAGCGATAAGCGCCATGACAAACAAAGCGACTAGCGCCGTCAGGAATCAAATCCGAACCATTGGCTTCGTCGCCATTCCGATACTAGCGGGTTTGGCCAGCACAGTCAACGCTTGGCTGCCAGCCATGGCGCAGCTCGGCCGTCGTAGAAAGAAGCGCTCGATGGAGTATGAACAATTCGAGGAGGAATGGCAGGCCAACCCGAAATTCGTCGGTATCGATGACCGCAGACGGGCCATACAAGACGCTCAAGTGCTGGCTCTTTTGATGGGCAAACGCTACATGAATGTCAGCAAAGAATCGTTGCAGGAATCTATCGATAATTGGAAAAATCGCGACCAGGAAGCAGCGGCTGGGATTCCGCCTCACACGACCGATCCCAACAAATTGGCCAGCACCAATCGACCGTTGTGGTTTCAATTCCAACGGCCCAACAATCCTCCAGTTGCCGCCGACTCGACCGCCATCCCGTCTACAACCACGGTAGCGCCATCTACTGTTAACCGTCCGATTTACTATGAAGAAGAGGATCCTCCGACGCAGAACAGCAACAACAACGAAAACGATTCGCCTTTATTCTACTCGGCGGCCAGCGCATTAGAGGACATGGTGGAAAACAGGGAGATTGTGGAATACGACGACACGGACAACGTTGGGCCATCCACCTCTTCGTCAGGTAGCACGGCGACCGAAGCGGCCGACTATGAAGAAAAGGAGACGCAATCAGAGGAGAATGTAGCAACGACATACCAAGAACCAGTGACGCCGCATATTCACATCCTACCCGACACTTCCCCATCCGGCGATGATTTCGACATAGTGGCCAATTTCGTCCAAGCGATGATGATGAACGGCAATAACAAGAACAATGGCATTCCACCGGCAGATGGACCGCAAAACAGAGAGGACATGGATATGGATGGACCGCAAAACAGAGAGGATGTTGATGGGCCGGAACATAGAGAAGACGTGGATGGACCGGAACACAGAGAGAACATTTTCTTCGTCAAAGCGGCGTCTATCGTCAACACTACGAAGACCAGTGGCTCCACCACGACCAAGCCAACTATAGGAGCTACTCGAATACCACCCATCGGAAGTGGAAGCACTCTTAGCCTCTTCGCGGCAGATCCGATCATGCCCAATTGGACCAACACTAACGAAAGAGTCACCAACAGTCCAGTCACTTACGTGGCCATCAGAGCCCCGCCGGTTCAGCCAGCCCCGCCTGTTCTTTCCAGGTTCCCGAGTCAAGGCACAACGACGTCCACGCAGTCGTACGATTACGACATTGGCGATGTAAACGATGGCAACGATCAAATGTCTAACGAACAAGTTTCGCCGCCACTTCAGTTCCACGAAGACGAATCGGGTATTACGTTCTTTGTCTCTAAAGACGTGCCCTCGCGGATTACCTCAACCGCGTCGTCAATCACTGCCGGATTGGCGGAAACGAAACCAACCAGCACCGGTAGGCCATCATCGCAATGGTTTAGCGATCCTTTTGAAAATGGACTTTTTGTTGGATCTGGTACGACCAATACGCTCCGGCCGGCATCATCATCTACGACTTCGACATTTCCTACCCAACCGGCCACTCGGCCGTCTTCATCATCGGCCGCTCCAACGACCACCTTCCAGTCCACCTCGCAGTCTACAATCCTGCCCACGTCCTCTTCGTCCATCACCACATTTCCACCAGGAACAAGACCAACATCGCCGATTTTCCAGTCACAGTCCAGTACTTCAACCCGCCCAACGACGTCGAGTCTCAATTCCCAATCCAGTAGTCCATCCGCAAGCCGACCAACGACGCCCACGTTCAATTTAAATTCGCAGTCTGCGACTCGTCCTGTTGCGCCGCCGCTCAAACTCAAACCCACTTCGCAATTTGGAAACCGACCGTCGGCATCCGTGTCGCCGCCATCCAAACCCCAAGCCGGACGACCGTCTTCGTTGCTGACCATGGCCAGTTTCACCGCTCCCCCTCGGCAGAAACCAGCGGTCCCTCCACCCGTTGACGTGTCCAATGCCAACATGTCGAAATACACCAAAGTTCCCAGCGCTGTGACGACTCCGCCGCTGCAGGATTTGAGCACTTTGACGGCGGATTCCTCGCTCGTGTCTGCCACCGTCGATAAGAACAACATTTTAGCTGGAATAGTCAAAGGAGCTGCACTGACTAGTCCGCTACCTCAGCAGTCAACCGGCCGACCGACGACCACCAACGCGGTGGGTGAGACGAGTGACGTCAACCAATTGTTTGGTAGTTACAGTAGCACGTCGAGTACCAGCCGTCCTGTTTCGACGACAGGCGTCTCTTCGGAGGAACTGGACACTACATTAGACAATTTGGTGTCACAACTGGAAATGGATGCGTCCGGCTTGGTGTCGACCAAACGACCGATTGGAGGACTCCATTTCGTCAACACGTCGACGGACGTGGTCATCATCAATCCTTACGACGTGACGCCGAGTTCCATCTTTTCTCCGCTGCAAATGGAATCGGCTGAAGCTGAAACGGATGAGGACACCAACGAATCGTCTGACGCAGTAGTCGTCGATGCAGAGGCAGGAAATCAGCCGGACTCGGTGCCCGCTGTTTCCAATCTGGCCAATTTCTTGTTCGCGCCATCTGGCAGCAGCTCGTCCGCATCGTCCGGTTCCTCCGCATCCAGTGACGGTACAGTAAGCGGGGCAGGCGTTACGACCAGCTCCACATCGGCCTCGTCAGTCGATCCGTTTGCTCTTTTCTACACTCTCGGATTGGCCTCGGCTGGCATTTTGGCTTTAACGTTGCCCATCTGGGTTCCATTGGTGGTGGCCAAGAAAAAGAGACGTACAGGTGCCTACGGGCCGACCAAAAATAAGGAGAAAAAGAAGAAGATTAAGAATCAATATCCAGCTAAAAAGAAGAAAACGTCCGGTTACGCACAAAAGAAACCGACCTATGGAGAACCACCTCCCAATCATTACAAGGATCTGGATGAAGACGTGCCTTATGAACGACGACGGTTATCCAGCCGTCCCGCCGAATCATCCGACGTATCACAGCACGACCGTCGAAGACTTGTACCGCTCTGGCGGTGGAGTCAATCCAGATTACTCTGACACGGACGTCGATCATTATTCGACCTTGTATCGTGATTTGTTTTCGTCCAATTCGGACGACGCTTTTCACGATCCAGGACCGTTGAATTCGGAGGACGTTTACGGACCTTCGACTTCCACTTACTACGATGGCAAAAAGGCAGCGCGACGTAGGCGCAGCATCAGCAGCAAAAAGTTCAAGCAATCATCACATCAAAGATTCCATTAAACCAACTCGTCTTTCACCAACGTCAAATACAACAGCCCATTTTTTATTCTTGTACCTCTCCTTCACTTGATAATTAGGTTCGCCCTTAACCCCTTGCACAGCCCGGCTAAAACCCTTTCCCCCAATATTAGACGTATATCTAAAGACTGTTGTGCATATATTTATTAAAAAAAAAAAAAAGTCTGATATTTATACCTGTACATTAATACGCCCCTAATCTCACCCACATGATATCCGACACCATCCAATCATTCGTGATACCTGTTGTTTCATTCATTATATTTTTCCATAGATTTTTAGTGACTTGATGACCGACGGACTGCTCTGAACTATATGCATGTCTTTTCGCTTTCATATCGAATAAACCCCATCGTATTTCGAATTCATTCCAACGATTTCATTCCTTTCCGCAGCCATTTTCCTTTGCATAATAACGCTGTATGCTAATGATTTGATTTTTTCTGATATTATTACCAGCTTGATCAATGGGAACAAGAGACTAACTCCCACGTCTGCCATTGCTGCAGTACAGAACGCGCCCAGTGAGGTGGAAGACACTACGGAAATGTTTATGCCCCAGTTGACCAATCCCTCTATTATTCGATCGGCGATTCTTTCTTCATCCCTTTCTTCTTCACCTGTCCCACCTACATCCTCCGCCACTCTTACCTACACTCTATTGAATCGCAGCAGGACACCTATGATTTTCTCGTCCGTTTCATCATCTTCGTCCTCAACTTCGACTACTCCACCGAAACCCCAGCGTTCAGCAGCCGTTGTTGTCAATCTCAGGCCAATTCCTTCCACCACATCTACGACAATACGACCTTCTGTACCTAATTCAACTGATGACAAGACGAACCCTACTAAGATTCAAACAAAAAACAATACGCTACAAGAACCGACAACGACTGCCAAAAGTGTCTTGCTTACTGGTCTTAATCAAACGAGTAGCAACGTCACGTGGATAGCCAACAACAAACTGACGTCACAACTCGTGACGAGCAATGCAACCTCATTTGACGACGCTGATTACGAATATTACGACTACGACGAGACTACGTTACAGAAAACATCACAGAGTACAACTGCGATTGCTAAGAGCACAACGAAGACTTTGACTTCTACCACTAGGGCTATTACTAGCCCACCGGTACAGGTAACTACGTTGACTTTACGACAGGATCTAGTACGACAAGCCACCACAGCAACGACCATAGCGACCACGACGACACTGACGCCTTTCCTTACCACTTCCACAGCAGCGCCGAATGTCGGAATCTTGAACGGACTGACACGGGCAGGTGGAGCCGGAATCAGCATCGGAATCGCATCGGCAGCTTATGCAGCTATTGCTCTCTTTGGAATCCCTTTCATAGGTCGCCGGAGGAGATCAATCAATGAGCGCAATTGGCTGTTTGCGTCTGATTACAATCCCGGCTATCGTCGTCAGTGGTTGAAGGTGGTGGACAACTAAATTTTTTTGAAACGACCGCTTTACTTACACGATTCAATCTTATGACCATATATGACCTATTTTTATTTTTGTTAAAATTTTGCGTGTGTTGGATCATTTTTGTGTAAAGTTGATTGTCATAAATGTATTAACGGTGGAGAGATCAAACTAACGGGAAAATACAGTAATTATATCTATACAGTATATATATCGAGCAGTTTGAATACCAAATGAATATTCACATGAACTGTGGCAATCTATTTTTAATTGTCAGTTTTGCTTGTCGATTCTCACGCCAAACAAAACCAGAACATTAAAGGAGGAGTTTATATCCGTATGTTTGCACTCATTGTTGAATTAATAAATGGGGATGCGCACGGTGAGAAATACACCCAGCTGGTGTGGCGGCTAACGTCAGAACTATCACCGCTCCCGCATGATAAATAATGCGCCGTCTATAACATCGGGAGCGTGGAAATTCCCGAAAACGCTACTTCAATGCGCCAATGAAAATTCTGCGAATCCAGTCACTTAAACGCTTGATGGGTTTTTAAACCTATGCACCCAAGCAAGGGCATTTACCTTTGTCCACAATAATCGCGGAAAGGTGCACAACCTATACCGTCGACTATATATCTGTACCGTCGTTATTTAGATGTTAAGTGGCCGAAAATATTTGTCTGACAGTGTAGGCGTATGAAAAGTTAACTCAATTAGGGAGCATTACGAGTTTAGAAACGGAACCAAAAAGGCGATTGAAAATCACAGATGAGCAGCAGCAGCAAAAAACATAAGAGCCAACAGCAGGTATTAATAGCGTGCCGGTCATTTGGACAGCGATACCCGGTCACAACCGACTGAACGCGAATTTTTACATCCAGCGGAGAGAATCATATCAGCAGTGCAACGATACATGTATCGTTGTATGCAGTGCCTATAAACAAAAACCTCCTGGTTTATAAAGTACAAATAATGCTAACGATGTTATAGTCACTATAGTCAGTCCCCCTGATTACCGTCTTACAACAGGTGGTTGACTGTTAGAACAAAACATCTCTTCCCTAGTCTTCCCCCCACCGGTCCGGAAATGAATCCTTTTTATCCATTAACCCGTTATTATTATTAAATTACTACGAGGAATCACAGCATAAGCGTAACATATGCGTGTGTTGTATACTGTATATACATGTGATGTAGCGGTTTCAATTGCTCGTTCTCTCTCGTTGGCTATGGATTCAAGCTTCATATCACCACCAGTGGCCACCACTATCCCAACAACATTAATTCGCGCATCATCGCCGGAATTTTTTTTTTTCGTTTTTTTAAATAGGCACTGGAGAGAAGCGCGTGAATTCAGGCGTGTCCTTACATATCACGGGGACGAACCGTTCATTTGTTTGGGAGCTTATTGTGTCCCGCGTTTAATATACAAGAACAAGGAGAAGAGGTGGCGGAATGGACGCGCGGCTGTGGGTGCGTTCCGCACGCAATCATTGAGCGTGTAGTTGTCGCTTCGTCATTGAAACATTGTGAAAATGAACGGAAACTTTCGATGCTGGCGGTGGGCCATGTTCGCCTCCTCTATGAGAGATTTTCTTGTAACTTTCAGTTTTTTCATGTTCGTTTCCACCATCCGTTATTTTCTTGCACCTGTGGAGAACTGTGAACGCAGGCGCGTGGCGTCTCTAACCGCTTCGACGACACAATCTTAATTCATTTTTTTTTTTTTCACTTTGTCTTTTTCTTTACCTTCCTTCTTTTGTTTTTGTTTTTTTTCCCTTTCCTCCCTCCTTTTACTTACAGTATCTTTGTATTGCCGCATGACCATCCCGGAGGAGGCAAACTGATAAAAAGCGAAGTGATTCCCTGATCGCCCGTTTAGTCGTGTCGATGATCAAACAGCTTGTCGTGCAGTGCAACAGCAGCAGTGCAGAATAATCCTTGCAACATTGTGCGTGAAAAACTAGCAACTTGACAAGGAACGCCGATGATTGCGAGTTGTGTCGTGAGGAGTGAAGTAGCAATCGAAGGAATTGAATTGCTAATACACCTTCTACTCAAAGTGTCAGACTATCGATAAAATTTCATCGTTTGAAGGCGGAATTTTAGCAGTGCAATGATGCTGCCACTGATACGGCCATTCGTTGTGACTCTGACGATGGCTGTCATCGTCTTGTTGTGTTTGATCCTGGATCCGACATCCGCAGCGGCTTTGGCACGGATCGGATCCCTTAAAGCCAAAATAAACAGAGACAAAAGTAATCCCGCCTTCAGCAGTACAAAACCACCGACAACTTTGCCGAAAGGTCCCGACACGACAACTCGTCTTTTCTTACCAACGTTGCACGTGCTGTTGGACGACGTGCCGGGATCGCGAGAATTCTCAAGTCCTTCTATTCAAAAGGAAACGTTTCGTCCCACCAGTTTACCGGCATCCAGTCGAGCTCCCCTTAAAGGTTTCAATTTGATCCTGGACGATGCTTCTCCTCTATGGCGAAACACGCAAGCTCCTGCGATGAAGACAACCCACCGATTTGAAAATGGCAATTTGAACGCGAACGAAGAGCGTTCAACAAACTTGGCCGATTCACCACAAGATGGCATTCAAATCACCAAAGGCCCGTTTTTTACCAACAATCCAAAGATCGAACATCATCATTTCCAGAATATTGACCATCTCCCCGAAAAATCCGACACGTCGACGATGAAGAATGTTGAACAAACAACGACCCGTCCATTCGCCCCTACGCTGAACTTGGTGATGGACGGGCCGCAGGATCTTTCTTCGCCAAAGGATCGTATGAAAAGCCCCACCACAACTCGAAAGCCGCTTCTTCGGCCGATCGATTCCTTGTTGTTGCAGTACCAACGCGAAGAAGAGCAATCCAACAAAAAGAAGAGGCCGCAAGATAATCTTTTGGAATGGCTAGTGATGATGCAACAACCTGTTACGACTCCCGTCGAGCCGGTCAAGAGTTTCCCGATCGAAGAGGTCAAGACATCCGTTCAACCAGTCAAGACTTTACCTGTTGAAACTGTGCTGACACGCGTCCAGCCGGTGAAGACTTTTGCTCTTCACGAAATGCCACCGATTGAGTTGAACCGTGACAAAGAAGGCCAGAAGAATGACGAATATGAATACGAGTACGAGGAAGGTTACGACGAATTGTCGGAAGTTGAAGATCAAACCGATGTGAAGCTGACGAGTGTCAACCTGCCAAGCAAGTCTGTGAACGAGGTGAGCCAATCCAACGATTGGAAACGAGTTGGCAGTACGTCAGGGATGAACGATCCTGACGAGGACTTTATCGGACCGGTCGTATCGCAACTGATGAAGCCAATCACATCTCCATCGCCTTTGAACAAAAAAACAGGAACTGCCTGGCCGACGACTTCGTTTGGAACAAAACAGGCCAGCAAACCTACTGTGACAGTTGGCTTAAGAGATTGGCCGGTCCAGGTGGGACTCCAGCGGCCGTCACCACCTGCCCAGGTCGGTCTACCAGAATGGCCCGTCCAGGTTGGATTGCAATCGCGTCCCAAACCGACCAAAGCGACCGTCAGGCCGGGCGAATATCAAATGGGTAACGTTTACGCCACCTCTGTGACGACCCCATCTTCGAACGGAATCAGTTGGCAGGAAAAAAGAAAACCGACCGTTGCAGGTGAATATCAAATGGGCAACGTCCAAGGTAATCAGATACTGGAACGTTTCAACTTGACATCTGCGGCCACTCGACGTCCGTCTGATAGTTCACCGGCAACGCGTCCTTCAAACATCTACAAAAATCAACAGAAACGTCCGCCGTTGACGTCACTGCCATTCGCCGTCGTCGAAAAAGAAGACATCAAAGAAAATGAAAATAGAAGGAAGGTCGTCAACTCGTATCAGATAGACGCCCGCGTTCCGTCCTACGGTCAATCGTCGTATTACCTGAATAACAATTCCCCGTCGTTTGGATCGTCCGGACAGCTGAACATGTACCAACCGCAAAAACCAGCTGCACTGGATATGAATAGCTATTATGGATATCCATCTAGCGGTGGTAATTATAAGCCCATGAAACCTTCCACTCCGAAATCCGGGAGATCAGCCATCGAATTTCGATTACACAGACGAAGAAGCAATAGGACCCATTAAGCCATTCATTCCTGGAATCGGGTTATTCGGGGACGGAGCCAACGTCATTTTGATACCGAAACCGACAACCACTGTTCGACCACCGTTCTTCAGCCCTACTGCAACTTCGAATCCAACAGGTCAGTTTAGCACGGAACGTCCTGGCGCGAATCAAATGTCGACCTCTGCCCCATTCCAAATGGAAAATCAGCAACAAATGGGTGGCTATTTCGGAGTGGTCACGTCTGGCCCATTCTGGCCACCGTTTATCAGCACAACGAAGAAGCCGATTCCGTCAGGAGAATTCTCCACCAGCCGGCCTATGAATCAACAACAGATCTCGACGTTTCGGCCTTTCGAAATGGATAATCAGCAACAAATGGGAAGTAATTTTGGCGTGATTACGTCAGGCCCAGCTTGGCTACCAGCGATGAGTACCACAACACCAACGCCCTTCACAATGGAGGAACCGAGCACAAACCGGCCGACTTTTCGGCCTACTAGACCCACGAGACGGCCAACTATGCGACCTACCGTGCGACCTACAAGACCCACTAGGCCGACAACACCAAGTACAACTACCAGTACAACTACTACCAGTACAACTACGACGACGGAACCGCCTGAACCGACCGACTATTTCGATGTTGAGGAAACCGACCCCGAATTCGGGATCGATTATCCAACCACCCAAGAAGAAATAGCCAACATTCCGGGTTTCAACCAGGATATCATAGGCATCAGTAACATGGGAAACGTTATCGTGGTCATGAAACCATCCACTGCTGGGCCGGGCCAGCAAACGGCCAGCACCACTGAGACAACTACGCCGTCACCCGTTCAGCAAATGATGAGTTCCAGTAGGCGGCCATCGACTGAGAGCCAAATGGGCAATTTCATCATCCCGTCTTCCAGCACAGTTGAGCCTCCATTCATCCCTGTTGTAACTTCATCTTCGACTGAGCAAACAATGGCAACTAGACCCACGACAACATCTACGAGACCTCCAACTACGGATGGAGCATTGCAACCTGACCAGATGATTGGAGAAATGATTCCAGAATTTGAGATCGATTACCCCGTACAAGAAGAAATTGCTAACCTCCCAGGAATTTAATCAGAACCCGATAGGAATCAGTAACGACGCCAACGTCATAATAGTTCCGAAACCAACCACCGCCCGCCCTACCCAGCGGCCACCTGTCGTTACGAGCTCATCAACCACAACATCCAGCCCGTCTGCTTCCCAGCAGCCATCCAATTCCAGCAATGATTTGAATGACTTTATGAACGCAGTCGGGCAGATCGAAGACCAACTCAATTTCGGTTTAGAAAACATTGACGTTAACGAAAACACTGTCATCACGAATCACCCTACTGCCCGTCCACCTAATATCATTTCAACCACACCGACCAGTCCGACATTTCCTTCGAGTCAAATCGGACTGACGTTTATTCCCAACAATATGCAAATGAATAATCAGCAATCTACCCCTACTCCGATCCGTCCGCCTGATTCGTCAGTGACATCCGGACCGTTGAATAACAACATGATCCCCACTGTAAATCCTATAAGGCCATCAACAACAACGACGAGTACCACCACGAGGCCCAGCATTGTCAGTACAATAGGACCCATATATTTAGGCCCAGATTTCGGCTATCCAAACGAGCCGATTTATTTTCCAGAAGAAATATTAAGACCTAAGCCAGACACTCCTAAACCTTCTTATGGGGTTCCACCTACTCGCCCTTCGTACGGCGTTCCACCAGTTCCGACGTCAACGATCGGTACCGGCAATGAGCAAAACACAACAACGAAACCGGTGATCAAGCCACCGTTTTTTGTGTCTACCACCACACAGAAGCCGTTCAGTTTCCAGCCGATCAATTTGGCCCAACCGACGGACAGACCGAGCGCAACGTTTGAGAATCAAATGGGTAACTTCAACGCGAGTTCGATAGGCACAGGAGGAAGTAGTTCAAACGAGGGCTCGTCGATTGTTGTCATTATTCAGCCACCTTACCTCGGCCCTTTTTTCCCACAATTTAGCCCAAACAGACCTGTAACAACAACCACCACTCCGACGACGACCACGACTCCAACGACTACAACGCCCACCACGACGACAACTCCGACAACGACGACAACTCCGACAACGACGACAACTCCGACAACGACGACAACCCGACAACGACGACAACCCCGACAACGACGACAACCCGACAACGACGACAACCCCGACAACGACGACAACCCCGACAACTACAACTACACCCACAACAATTCCTACGACAAGCGAACCTTTTGATTTGTTTCAGCAACAAATCAAACCGATTCTACCAACTGATTTTCAAATGGGAAATGGTTTCATTCCACAACGTCCTAACAACCAAACTCCATCCGCTTCGGGCGGATTCAACATTTCCGCTTTCTTAGATTCGTTCGCCACCTACTATGGAATACCTTCCTTCTTATTCCCCGGTTATTATCAAATGGGTAATTATTATCATTTTTCAACCACAACAACATCAACAACAACAACAACAACCAACAACAACAACGGAGGATAGCGATTCAGCCATTTTGAGTGTCGTTTCACCATCACCCATTTCTCCGGACAACAGCAGCCTGCCTTGCATTCAATTGTCAACCTCAACGGCCACAACCGAACCAACAACACTGGACAATCAAGCCACGTCGACAAACGAAGTGGAAATCGATCAGGAATCACCTCAACTACCAGCAGTTGTAGTTTCATCCCCACCAACGCTACCCCCAATAGCTCAATTCTTCGTCCCCGTTTCTTCCGGATCGTCTTCATCTTCATCTTCGTCTTCATCCGATGGATCCATTTCGTCGGGTGGCATCATCGGCGGCGTGTCTTCGTCCGGCAGCTCCATCAGCCTCACCGGATTCTTATTGTTCTTCTTCTTTATCGCATTGCCCATCATCTTTGGCTGTTTGACTCTCTTGGAAATCCCTTACATTGTCAGCGGAGTTTTGATACTGGCAGTCGCCCCGCTAACCCTCTTACTATTCTTCAAAGTATCGGGCGCCTTTCACGGACGCAATCATCAAAATTGGCACATCGATTGGCGTCGGATCATATCGAAACCTGATGCTGAGCTGCTTGCAACTTGAACAGGACGTCCTGGCCATGCTGGATAGTTATCCTTATCGGGAGATGGAGACAACGACAACTTACCATTGGGATCATCTCGAACATTATTCTTATGACCGTTAAAATTATAAATTCAAGGAGGAAAAAAAAAAGTGGGCAGTTTAGATATGAGAACTAACACACACACACACACACACTCATTGTGCTGGGAACTAGTCAGCTTTGAAGTGAAACAACAGAAGGAAAAAATCCAACGTAACAACGTCGTTTACATAAATGGGTGGATGCGTTTTCAGGTGGTTGCATTTTGGGGTAAAAAAAAAAAAAAAATAATTTTTCGCTTTTGGGTTTGCACGCGCGGCTTGTATTACTATGATTTTTGTGGGGAGTACCAATAAGTCACATTTGTATAATATTACAGCACATTTCCGTTTGATTGGCAAGATAAAAAACTAAAGCACAGTACATCTTATCAAATACAACATTTAAAAAATTGCATTCGCACATATTGCGCAATATAGGGCGTGACATGAGACGCAGCGTCAAAACAGCAGCACCTGAATAATTACATGGCAAGTGTATCAAGATTATGAATAAGTAGGTTACTGAAGGTTTTCATTCCAAATCTAACCGACATGTAATAGTTGTTGCTTATTGCAGTGATGTACTCGGTAAACTCTCTCGCATTCTGTGTTCGTATATAGTTATTATAAACGATATCGTGTTTTTCGATGTTATGCCGCATGAGAACTTGCTGCTTTTCCTCTATAACATCGCATTTCAGTCTGTTTCGACTCCATATTTTTCGAGTGTGCGTGTAAAATTGCGTCGTTGAGGCCATTTACCTCGACACGACTCGAACTATTGCAGACAACGGCACAACAACATGTAATGAAAAATGCAATGAACATATTGAAACAATCGAGGCAATACAATATCTAAAATTCGTTCACATTGCAACTCTCTCTCTTAAATTGCATGAAATCTAGAATTGCAATTCGCCGTTTTCCCCCTTTTTTTTTATGTCCACTTCACATTGGCTAAAAAAACATAATGGCGAAACAAAAAAAAAGGACAATGGAAAAGCGGAAAACAGGAGAGCCCCGTCGTGTCACAGATTCATTCGAGACAAAGCGGAACACGCGGAAAAGAGACGCATCATAGACGGAAAATAGCCAATTATCTGCTGGCATTAGACATGATGCTCATCACAAACAAAAGAATGTTGTCTTAGTAGCACGCAGCTGATGGTTATAGTTGTTATAGGCCGTTTAATCCAGCAAAGAAGGCCATCAGCCCAATACACTTGTTTCAGCTTGTTTGTTATCCATTTGTAATTAATTCTAGTTCGGCTTTTCTTTTCTAGTTATCTATAAAAGAAACATTCTTGTGGCTTCGTTTCACCATTTCAAATGAGTCGTTATTATATATCCAACCACAGCGTGCACCAACGATTATAATCAAGCTTCCCGTTATTAGAAATCCGCTGAATCTATTGAAAAAAGCGCATCTCTAAATGCTGTATGCGAAGCGATGTTGATGTTGAAAAAAATCGTTAGTTTATTATGTCTCATTCAGTGTTTAATTATAACTATGGGTATACTATTCGCGTCCCTCTGCATTCTGCTCTACTAAAACATAGTTAGCGATTTCTTATTTGAAAACAATTTCTAGTTCATGGGGTTGGACCATTTAGCAACAGCAAATTGTATGGAACTCCTTTCTATCCTGGCCTGATTTTGATTGAAATCAAAAGAAAAATTCAGTAAAGTGTATAGTGCTGCTGCTGCGTATGTACATCTAGATGTTCTGAGAGCTCTCGGTTAGCACCCAACGCTGCACATAAACCGCAAAGGTCTTTTCCCCTCATAGCTCATCGTTATTCTTTTTTAGCATCGTACATTATTGTTGACTGAATAGCCGTCAACAGCCAAACATCATTTCGAACAAACCGGGTGAACGAACAAAGAATTGCACCACAACGACTATTTGCATATTATGCAGTTCAAGAACGTCTGATTGTTTTGCATTGGAAATGGAGTCTCGGTCAACTAGTTTTACGCACATCAATACAACCCAATACTACACGCACTATACACAATATACCATACAGTGTTAGTGCGCTCGTTTGGTGGAACGTTTTGAAATGCGAGTTGCGCAATTCTGAGTAAACAGCGTAGGAAATGCACAACACCATCGGTGCATCCCATCCCGTCTTACACCTTTCTTATGTACGTCCAACCGCAAAGTCCGACAGCTTCCCCTCTCTTATCTTTTATTTATTGCGCATTGCGGTCTATTTAGTCTTTTAAGGCAGATGTCGGGCATGACTGCACCGCTCCATGCTGGTCTTGGCGTCAAAACTACCAAAGTCTTTAGAAGACGATTCCGTTTTTCGTCTCCTCCTCCCTTCGTTTTTTTCTCTCTCTCTCTCTCTCTCTCTACATGTTATTATTTACGCCACTCTGTCGCGTTTTTACTTGCATCGCTGATGCGCTTGCATTATATAGGTAGACGTCGTGATGGGGCATATCTCATTTGTTGCATTTCTTTTCTTGGTTGGCCATCCGTTTGTGGTCGTCACGCTCGGCCCCTTGCCGGTTCCTTCCTCTTTTGACAAGCCAACAAATCACTTTAGCGTTTCTGCTACAAGCACATACGGAAGCAACAAAAGAAGAATGATTAAAAAGGATGTTGCAATGACGAAGGCAACGGGTTCGTCACGAACGCATCCGTGAATATAACTATCAAGTTTTATTGTATCGAACTACGTGGCGACGTCATAGATTCATAACTGCCGCTTTTCACCACGGCAATTCGCCGAGTGACGAGGAAGATGTTTAGCCATTGTCGCGTTCTAGTTTTCTCCTCGTTTTGTGTCAGTGAAAAATTCATTGAAACGATTACGCGACAATACCATCATGGAACAAAAAAACAGCAAAAGAAGACGCTGGTTATGTAGTTGCAGACACACTCCAATCGTCTTTTCTCTCGTTTAGCTGTGGATAATATGAACACCACCTGTGGTTTTTTTCGGGCTGTTGTTGCAGGGGAAACGGCCGGATGGTGGGGTCAAACACCGTCCGGAATGGTGTCGTCGTCGTCGTCGTCGGCATCATTATATATTTTTAAAAAAACTATTATCGAAGGATGTGTGAATTAGGCCGTCGCATTAGAATGCTGACCAAACCGACCGCGTCGTTTCCGATCACTTGCTGCGCCACCACCCACCAAGTGTCCAACTATATACACATCATCCCCCCTCCTTTTAGTCCAACAAAACACTTTAGCTCAAATGCTAAATGAGGTCTTTTGTCTCTCAGAACACGTTTTCTTTTTCTACATTACACGAAATAACACAAACCTTTTTTGTTTTTCTCTCTTTCCCGCGGGTCATCATCGTCCGTTTCTTCTTTCTCACAAACTGGACTGTGTGTACATAGTACTAGAGTGGGTGTAGTCCCCTCGCGGGAATGATTATTTGCCGATACTTAAAAAGAAAAACAACAAAAAAATGAGCTGCCAGTGTGGTGGTAAAACGAGGAAAAACGATAAAAGGAAAGAAAAACGAGGAATATTTAACGACCTGCTCGACTGTCGCATGCACTCGGGGACATGGAATATGAGGTGCATCAGGATATAGGACGACAAAGTATGGGAGAGAGAGAGAAATAGAATAACCATATACACCACAGTAGAGTATATGTAGCTATATGTTAGTTTGAGAGCCTAATAATTGCGCGTGCTTTGCTTCAGGTGTTTTACAAAGTGGATGATACTACATCAGGGACAGAGGCGCACAAGTCTCAGCAACGTCGTCACCGTCACAGTTCCGCCGTCACGGCTCGACAATTTTCCCTGTGTTTTTTTTTTTTTTTAATCTCCATAGATAAAGGTATATACAGTAGATAGACTTGTAGAGAAACAGAAACTAGCCGTCAGTTATTCCTCAGAGAAGCGGAGCACTAGTGAAACAGCGGGGAGTCTGTGTGTAGCATCGAATTTCATCAGTGAGTGGAGCTTCAGGCCAGTCGCCGCGTTTCAGTTTTTGTGGCTGTGTGAAAGAGAGATCGCCAGATCGAGATCACCAGCAGAGAAAGCTGATAGACCTTTTGGTAGAAGTAGAAGGCAGACTTCAGTCACGATGGATCTGCACTGGTGAGAAGACACGCAAGTCTCTTGGCCGCGTCCACAAGCTCTTTAGCGCCGTCTCAACTGTCTAACTGTATAACCACCGCTAGTGATCGTCGTCCAAAAAGAACTTAACTGTTCTTGCACGCTTCTTGTTGTTGATTATTGTTAAATTAGCATTTTCACATTTTTCTGTTGAACCCTCCCGAGTTGATTTCGGCCGAATCCCGTCACACAAATAGCCGAGAAAAGACAGGAATCATGGGCGCTCCTGGTTCGAAAGCCACCGCGAGATCCTTGCTTGTGTTCTTCTTCTTCTTCTTGTTGGCCATTGCTGCCTACGCATGGGCCGATGAATTCGCCGTAGAACCGGCCAACGAAGACGATGCTTACGATGCTTTAGTTATGCAAGAAGAACAAGCGACCACCGAAGCCGGACGCGACGATGGCCAAGGAGATGCCGTAACCGAAGACGAAGATTTCCATCAACCGACGATGACCGGCATCGACAACGACAAGTTTTTGCGCCGTTTGGTACGAGTCCAGGCATTCTCCCGACCGATTCGGACCAAAACACGTCCCGTCTGGTACAACGGCCAATCGCCGGTCTCGTTCAAATCCTCTTCGACGACTGCATCGACAACGACCAAGCCGTCGACCAGCGTGCAACCCATTTCCGAGACGATGCCGACCACTGACATCACCACCCCTCCGTCGGCAACGGAAGAAGTTAACAAGACTGCGGAAGCGACCAACACGACGCCGGTCGACGACAACAACAGCACCGCAATCGAGTTGAGCCAATCGCAAGAAGAGAGATGGCTGATTGAAACCTTGGAAGAAGTGGCCCAAACGGTTCAAGATTCTCAACCGTCTTCGGATGATGGGTCTCGAACAAACGGCGGCCACCGAAGCGCCAAAGGTCCACGAAGACAAGTTGAACGAACAGCAGAATAGTTTGTCGTATTCGGCCGCCAGTTCGCCTGAACTCATCGTGCACGACAGCGTTACTAGCACCCCGGTTCCAGCTACCATCTCTTCGGCTCCTGTTTGGATCTACCGGCCGACATCGGCGCCCAGCAAGGAACCGGCTAGTGTCCTGAGCCCAGCCAAACGTGGCGGAACTCAGCCTCCCGCCAACACCAACGGATTGAGCCGATGGGGCGTAACGGTGAAACCAGGTGTGGCCGCTACCGTCTCGACGACGGTGCGCAGTTTGAAACAGCCCAACCCCATCGGGTTAGTCACGGCCTTCTAAACCTGTCGCCGACGTTGAACGGCTGACGACCACTGCCCATCACAAGGTGCCCAGATCGACGTTGGCCAGCCAAATGCTGAGCAAAACGGCCATCCCGTCTACTCAGCAAACAGCAGATTGGTGGGTCACCAAACCCAATTTCCAGTTCGACAATTTGAGCGTGGAAGAAGCGGATTACGGCCTAGGTGAAAGCAGCCAAACAACAGGCACATCAGCGGAATTGGCCGAACCAAATGCCGAACTCCCGCCACCGAAATCGCCACCTCATTTCAATATCTTTTACGCGGACGGACAAGAAGCTCCGAGTAGCATCAAAAACCGACCTGCCACCTTTTACCAATCGACGCCTCGTCTTCCGCTGTCTGCCAATCCTCTGGTTATCAAAGCGCCTCTGGCCACTAGGACGTCCACGGTGAGACCCAAAACGACAGGTAAGCCAACCACAACGACGACCACTAAACGACCGTCGACGACTAAAAGGGCCGCGCCAACAACGACCACAACAACGACGACTCCAAGACCGAGGACGTCGAGGCCGAGGACGACGTCGACTACCAACAAACCGAAATCGAAACCGACGACCGTGTCGACGAGGAAGCCGCCCGCCACCATCCCGATCCGACAGACGAGCAACAGGCCGGACAGTGTGCAATTTGTTCGCGTGCCCCTGCCCAATCTTCGACCGCCTTTCCCGGTCGATTCGGGAGTGACGGACGAACCTGGAAATTTCCAAGAGTTTGTTCGCACCACAACCGAAAGCCCTGAAGATCCGTCGGAAGTGACGGACGTGTTTGAAATCGATGTCGGCGGTACAGAAATCCGGCCCGTATTTCCGCCCGAATTCGAAGCAGAAGAGGAATTTGGAGCCAACGGTGATCTCAGCGATAACACGGCTGAAACGAACACCAGTACGACGGACAGCAGCAGCAGCAGCGGCGGCAGCACTGGATCGAGCGGAAGCGAATCAAACAATAACGGTTTGATTGATGAGCAGCAAATTCCCATCAATTTCGTTGTTGTCAATATTTGGAATTACGTCGGAGGGCAATTGACTTTGGTTGGCCAGCAAGTGGTTCCCGCTCAAGTCTTGGCCGGCATCAACATCACCAATGGAGCCACCATCCAGTCGTCCAGTTTGCCGGAGACCATCCTGAGTCAGCTGACTAATCTTTTGGGATCTACGACTCCGTTGACTACACCATCGACTACGACGACAACGACGACTCCCAAGCCAACACTACCTCCTCGTCCTTATGGCGGTGTAGGCAATCCTGCTTTAGTGGGAGTAGGTCCATCCGTCGTGAAAGGACCAGACTACGGAAAACCCAGTCAAACTTACGGCCCACCAAAAGCCCCATCGACGTCTTACGGCCCTCCACCCAAAGCTCCGTCAGCATCTTATGGGCCACCTCCGACAGCTCCCGCTCAATCGTACGGGCCTCCACCACCTTCGTCGTACGGACCTCCACCTCCGGCTCAATCGTACGGACCTCCACCTCCCGCTCAATCGTACGGACCTCCACCTCCCGCTCAGACGTACGGACCTCCACCGCCATCGTCGTACGGACCACCTCCGTCTTACGGGCCTCCACCTCCGCCATCCATTTCGGATCCTGCCCAATATTACGCACCGCCAACAACCACTGCAGCTCCATCGTATGTACTCGCTGAACAGTCGTACCAACCACCGTCTCCAACTCCGCTAGACTTGGAAGCCAACCAATATCCGACGACGTCTTACGGCCCTCCGCCAACCACAAAAGCTCCCCCTACTTCTTATGGTCCTCCCGTTATAGCCGCTCCTACCATATCGTATGGACCTCCACCCAAAGCTCCTTCCACATCTTACGGACCACCACCCAAAGCTCCTTCGACGTCTTACGGAGTGCCTTCCGTCCTGATCGGTCAACCCATTCAAACGTCGTACGGTCCTCCACCTACACCGAAGCCAATCGATCTCGAGTCTTACGCCGAGAAACACCATCACCACCATCACGATTATCATCACCATCAAGCTTCCAACATGGATTATCATCCTGACCACCGCACAACAACGACCACAACAACCACAACAGCATCGCCAGTGACGATCTCCGCATATCGCGCGCCGTTGGGACACAACCACCAATTTTCATCGGCTTCATTTTCTCAGTTGCAAGTGAAACCTCCGCAGAATCCACCAAACCCACCCGAGATCAATAATCACGTGATCGTCAAAGGAATCGCCAACGCCAACCAAATCAACAGCAACAGCAACAGCAACAACAACAACAAGAATACGGGCAAAGGAGGTGGTAGGAGGCCGTCCAACAAGAAGAAGCAGGGAGTCAAAGTTGTTAGCACGACCTTACGCACCCCGCAAGGCAATTTGAATTTTGTCGACATCAACAACGGAGCTAGTCCAGGCCCGTTTGTCAAAGGAGGCAATCCATTGGGCGCACTTTTACCTGATTTCATTCTGGAGAGTCTTGGCCATCCCATGTCTTTCTTGCCGCACGAATTTTCGCACAGATCCGGACACTTCGCCCCACGTTTCGAGGACTCCCCCCCGCAAGGTATAATTCACCATCTCTTGTATTAGTAGCTTATTAGGTTAAACGAGTCCTCTTTATGGTACCAGTCATTGTTCCCTCTGTTTAAGCTACAAAAGACAAAAAACAACCTACTTACAAAAATTGTTTAGTGAAACTTTCCCCAGCCCCAATTGGTTTTTTTACCCGTATCGCTGCGTGTTTTTGAACTAGAATATCCGGCTAATTGGTTGATGTGAACAAAGCACAAACAGTCTGGCCATTTATTTGTTTTCATTCTTCTTCTTCTTTTTTTAGTCGTTCATAACTTGCATCAGTCCAATTCCCGCTCTGACGTTGTGACATCAAGCCGAACTGGAAATGACGGAGAGTCGATTACTGGCCGCAATAGAGCTCAACCATCCATTCAAGGTTATTTTAGTCCCATATGTTTACTATTACGCGCTATTGATTCAACAACCCACAAGAAAAGAACAAAAATGAAAAAAAAACAAAAAACGCTCATAAGGAAAAGACGAATTTTCGGGAAAGGGGGAAAAACAAGGAAGACAACAAAAAGAAACCGGAAAAAGAAAAAAACAAACAAACTACATGATAAATATCTTTGTATTATGGCTTGCAGGTAGCAAAAGTAATAACAAGGCAAAGAGTCCCGTTAGCGATGGCGTCACCAGCAACCCCACCAACAAACAATCCAAACATTCGTTTGACCCACGGCCGCCATTTACCATCAGCCGGCCATCACCGTCTGCGATGGGTACGTGAAAACTCGTTTTATCCACGTCAAATGTAGAGTGCGAAATGATGGCACAATGTTGATTGTATACGGTACTATACGGTCGACATTTGAAATGTTTAAAAATGATTTAGATCGCACTCTACCGTGTCTCGAATGATTTACAGTTAGTTCAATTGCGCTGTGCAAAAACGTTAATTGCATGTACATAGAAGCATATAATCTCTAGAATGAAAACGAATTGAATTATTATTATTAAATTGAACGCGCGATGGGACGCAGAAATCGCTTTCGGTGATGCGGTTGGCAAGAGGTTAACGCCAGTTGCCCATTATTCGTCCGCGCAACAGCCGTCTGGACATCCGTTAGATTTGACCCACGGCAGCCGTCAAGGTATGTTAGCTCCTAATCAAAAGGATGATTGAGGGTGACTTCGAGCGACATCTTAACGAACTGCTCCCTTGTTTTCTTCTTCTCTGTCCCTGTTTTGGGATGAAACAATTCAGGAATTGCAGCTGCCGAAGGCTCGATGAGAACAACGACAACTGAATCAGCCAAATCGGACCGTGGACGATTCAACTTGCAAAACGGAATGAAGTTCAACCTTCCGGCCGCGGCCATTTCTGCTGCTGCCTTTTCTCTGCCGATTTTAGTTGGCCGCAAACGACGACAAGTTGAGTCCAGAAGAGGTCCTTATTG
Source organism: Daphnia magna (assembly GCF_020631705.1). Taxonomy (NCBI): domain Eukaryota; kingdom Metazoa; phylum Arthropoda; class Branchiopoda; order Diplostraca; family Daphniidae; genus Daphnia; species Daphnia magna. The sequence continues at coordinate 251,250 of NC_059183.1, read as the reverse complement.
GCAGTTGAAAGAAGAAGAAGAACATGACCACGAAGCGGAGGATGCGTTCGTCCGACATTTCACGGCTGAGAACGAGCGAGAGATGCGCAAAAAGAACATTGCCTCGTACAATTGCCGACAGCTATCGGTGAACGATGAAAGTGCTGGCGCTGCTGTTCCCGGCCGTAGCGTCGCCACAACTCTTCACCATCTGCTCGTTTGTCCCGGTCGCCAATCCCGAACGCTGAACATGATCTTGCTGGACGGCTTGACCATTCGCTGAGTGCTGCACGTCATCACCGACGTTAAATAAAAATCGCTACTTTTCCCGTTATTTGACTATTATCTCTGGCCATAAGCTCCTTTTGAATTGCTTTCAATCTCTGTGAGCTGGCTCTCGGAGAACGAGAAAGAAAGAAGCTGAAGACGAGATTAAGACTTACTTTATTCCTCTTTGCATCCGTCCTCCCATTTCGTGCGTCGTTACAACTACTTATTAGAATTCCTCAATTACAATTAAGAAGAAAAATGTCACCATTTTCGCATTTCTCTTTCATCCTATTTTATTTGTTGTTTTGTTAAACTGTTGCTTTCATGTTTTATAATATTATTTTAATATACATACATCATTTAGAAAATGTATCGATTCAACATCGTCCATTCTTGTTTTGTTTGAGGAAGCGATCGATTTTGCAATCCACTGAAATAAATCCTATTACACAATTCAACCAAATAACATCCGACTTCTTTTTTATATTCTCTTATGACAATCACAATTTGTAAGCGTGGCGTTAACATTTATGAATTGTATACGTCATGCCATGTTGTTTCTTTCGTTTTTGTTCTTCTCTTTCTCGGGACATTCCTTCAAATAAACACAATCAACATTGCACCAATGTGTAATCATAGACCTACTGTTGTGAGGCAAAAGGTCTGCTGTGTCACCTCGACGCCTTTCGTCGTATGCGCGATAGACCGTGTGAAAAATGTTTAAGCAACCGAGCAAAAGCTCCATTCTGTATTCATTCTCAGACCATTGAATTATGATGGCGGTCTCGCTGTGTTGCGCAGGAAGAATTGCGGAGCGAACGAGAAGATATCGGTCTATAACGGGACTTTCCAAAGAAAGAGAAAAGAACTTTCTTGGTGCATACGACGAGGACGTTCACATCAATTTATCGCCATTTCCAAAGAGGCAGGTGCAGTTACCTGAAATGGCAGCCTCAAAGATCGGCAATTCCCTTTTTTTTTTCTTAATCACAGAACAAATAAAACAGAGAAATATCAAACAAACAATGCAATAAATGCAATCATGTGTGTGTCTTTAAATTATACTTTTTTTTATTTCAACTCGATTTTTATGAATTTTTGATTTAACTTTCATATTGTACGTGCGTTCGATGGCGGGAACGTTTGGCTGCCGTGAATTTATTTTAAGAAAGAAGTAAGAGTTAATAAGTAACATTCTTTTCCCTCGGTTTTATTAACTTAGCCCAGGCTCTTTACATGCGCGGGCCATCAATGCATTCGGCACGATTCGGCCCACTGCATTCCAGTCAAGGCACTGCGAAACGGCACAACCAGCGGCACACGACCAAAGATATTAAAGGTACAGATACCATTAGTATCCAAATGCAAAGCCATGTGTATATTTCATAGCACGCACGATATTGGGCCTACGCACTGCGGTCAACAAGACATCGATGGCACATGGCTGCTCTATTAGCAGGCGATTCGAAATGGAGGAGAATGTGTTTGAAACACTGTTAAGTGGTATAGCTACTACGTGATCGTTAACAGTATAGGACCTCGATATACCCGCAAGACAATATAAACGAGACCTTGTCATTGGCTGGGAGTAATTCTCATACGAGTAGTAGGGTATTTATCGACCGTTGGAACAGATTATGACGTGGTGGGAATACCGTTCATCGCCTATTCTGATTTTGTCAACCGTTTACTGTTTCCTAATTACAACAAAAGGAAAAAAAAGAAGAGAATTAACACTTCCGATCAAATAAAATCTTTTTCTTTTTTTTTTACTGCTGGGAACTTCCTTATATGTTTCTATAATTACACGAATCGAGTTACGAGATAACGGGATATATATCGTTTCCCCATTACACAGGTTTTTCACGCATGCTCGTCTTGTTTCGCTATTCATGGCACCTGAACGGGAAAAGGAATCCCTTCTTTATTGGATTAGAATTATTTTGAATATTACAACAGTCCCATAATACCTACATCTGTAATAGCATTATCACCCGCAAGCCAAATCGTAATAATGTTTTCTCGGGGCATTTTAAGAGTTCCTCGGTCGTATCTGTCGTTGCTATCAACGAGAGTCATAAACCAACATCGCCGAAAATGTTCTTTTTTAATGGAGAAACAAATTTACTGCAACTTTATTATTTCAACGATATTAAAAACCCCCATTGGAATACAATTAACAAATCCATATGGCAAAACAAAAGGTTTTTTAAGAGCCCATAATTTCACCTGAAGATTTGGACAAACCAATGAAGCTCAAAAAACAACAACCGAGATTATGAAACTCGTTATTTCTCACTTTTATAACCATTTTTGCCATCCCGACCTGAGAGCATCTACAAGTAGGATTTTACTGCATTGTTGGCATTGTGACTGCAGCCTGCGTGTGGGTAACATCCTGTTCACGCCACATTTGGGTTACCGTTTTCAGCTGAGTGTAGAAATTGATTCCCTATGATGAATAGAATTTGTTTTAAATGTTAAAGCAACTGCTTATTACTAGAATAGCAAAAAATCCATCTTACTTGTTTGCCGTAAAAGTTGGTATCACCGCGGAAAGATCCACGTGAACCAGTGAACGAAAACATGGGCAAGGGAACGGGAATGGGAACGTTTACTCCAACCTGTTTCGATAAAAACAAGTTTTAAAAATCTTTCTTGTTAGATGAAACTGACTGTTTTCGGTACCTGACCGACGTCAATATCTTGAGTAAACTTCCTTGCCGTGGCTCCGTTAGTAGTGAATATGGCCGTACCATTGCCGTACATGTTTGAGTTGATTGTGTTGATGGCATCATCCAAAGTGTTTACCTTGAGAATCACCAATACGGGACCGAAAATTTCTTCACGGTAACACTCCATAGAAGGCTGAAAAATCCATAAATTATTATATATTTTTTTTTTAACAAAAACAAAATGTAACAGTTTGATTATACCGTGACGTCAGTCAAAATGGTTGGCCCAACAAAGTTGCCTTTCTCGAATCCCGGAACAACAATATTGCGACCGTCCAAGATACAATGGGCTCCCTCGTCGATGCCGGATTGAATCAATCTGTGAATACGATTCTTGGCCTCAGGAGAAATGACTGGTCCAAGATCGGCATCCGCAATGTGACCTTGGTTAAAGGAAACAAAAGGAGATTAAATAATTTGAAATGCGTTTTACAAACAATTCTAACAATGAAATATTCATCAAGGCGGGAGGCATAGAAGCCCTTCCAGTGGATTTAATTTCATCCCAGACACATTCCAAGGCATACCTGCATTGACTTTCAGTCTCTTGGCTCGTTCGACAAGATCAGGAATCCAATTGGCAGCATCGCCAACAAACAGAGCCGTACTTAGAGCCATACAGCGTTGGCCAGCAGCGCCAAAGGCGGCACCGACCTAATCAACAGAAGGATAAATACGTGATCAAATATAGAGCAATTGCATAATCAATTTACCAACTGGTTGAGTGTGTTCTCTTTATTCGCATCAGGCATGATGACTCCGTGATTTTTGGCCCCCATATTGGCTTGAACACGTTTGCCATGTCGTGATCCTCGTTCGTAAATGTATTGACCCTGTACAACCGACGATTATGATTTCTTTAACTTTTTTCTTTAGCGAAAATGAAATTGGTCGACATACGGCTTGGTCGGATCCCACAAAGGAAATGGCTTTAATGTCTGGATGGTCGCAAATAAAGTTGACAGCATCGTGGGCTCCGTGGATAACGTTGACTACACCGTCGGGTGCACCGGCTTCTCTCAGCATATCAACAAGCATCATGCAAGCGCCAGGATCTCTTTCGGACGGTTTGACGACATAAGTGTTGCCACAGACGAGGGCAACCGGGAACATCTATCCAACTTGCAATTTAAAGTAGATATTCGTTTCTCAATTTCTGCAATTTCGTACCCAAAGTGGAATCATTGCAGGGAAATTGAATGGCGTGATTCCTGCACAAACACCCAAAGGAGTCCGGAAAGATAACGTGTCCATGTCTTTGGCAATGTTTGGCATTGTCTCTCCCAGCTGAAGACTTGTCACACTGCAGCAATGCTCAACAACCTGAAGTCCTCTAAGTACATCACCTTCTGCATCCACCATTGTTTTGCCTTGTTCTGTAGTGATGCTTTTGGCCAATTCTTTCTGCAACAGACATAAATGGAAATCCAGATTACCCAATGTATTTCAATATTATTCAATAGATAACTTTATGCATACCATATTGTTTCTAATGATGTGTTGGTATCTCAACATGACTTGCTGTCTTGTAAGAATGGAAGTTTTTGACCATGTTTTGTAGGCCGCTTTAGCTGCTTCAACGGCATTTTCCATCTCTTCCTGAGTTGCCTTGGGAACTTTAGTAATTACCTTAATTTTCATTCAAGTTATTATTATGAGGGAAGAAGAATCTAAACAGCTCAAAATAGTACTTCATTGGTGGCTGGATTACAAAGATCAATCCAGTCATTGGTCTTTGATTCCACCATTTTGTTATTAATGAAGAGTTTTGTTGTGGGGACAGCACAATGGTTTCCTCGTAAACTGACATGTTGAAAAGACTTTGGGATCTAAATATATCAGAATGACAAAACTGTTTGGTTAAACATCCAAACCGAAATATTAGAAAAACATTACTGCCAACAGCCCATTATCTCAACACAACTGATTATGTAATGTGATTTCATGTCTTAAATTAAATTTTTTTTTATTTTAAATAAAAAGTGAATCAAATTTACCAAAGAGATGTTGCGCAGCATGATAGCAGCCATATTAAACCAAATTCTTTCTATCACGTCCACGAACGAGATGCTGACCAAAAACAGTAAGACTAAAGATTTCGTGTAATGCGATTTAACAACAGGATTACACGAGTGAAAACGGTACCGCCATCTAGCGATCAGAAACAGAGTTACAATAATATAGATGAAACATCTGGTTGGCAATAACAACTTGGGTTGGCGGTTCCAAAACCCGATCTTCTCATCATCGGGGAAACAATAAGTTCAAAAATAAAAAAATTTATAGGAATGAATATATCTTGATAAGATCTGTACATTTCTGCAAAAATGTGGCTTAAAAAGTACTTATTGGAAGAGTAACCCGATTTGCCATTTTTCCGGTAGATCGGTGCGGTTTAGTGGGTATCCGGTAATCCCCCCCCCAATAACACGTAATATTTAAATAATTTTTTGCGGGAAAACTATAAGACCAAAAATAATAAATTTTACAGAAATAGATAGCTCTTCATAAGGGCTATCCATTTCTGTAAAATAATTAAGATGATTTTTATAAACAAAAAAATTTTGGACAAGAAGTTTTTTTTAGTTTTTGCGCTCTAGAGATATACTCGATCCTATAGACTTAAGTAACAATTTTCATTGTTTTTGAAACTTTTTTGGGTATGAATATTTTTTCAAAAATTATACTGAAGTAGATAGCCCTTATCAATAGCTATCCATTTCTATAAATTTTTTTATTTTGGTCTTATCGTTTCTCCGCAAAAAATTATTTAAATTTCACGTTTTACTGGGAGATGGGGGGTTACCTTAGACCCGTTAAACCGCACCGAACTACCTGAAAAATGGCGAATCGGCTCCTCTACGACAAATGCGGAGAAATTCTTTCTCCATGCCTGTATAGGCTGATAACCGATCATCGACTAACAGGACCAGTCCACTTTGATTGCTCGAATAGAGCGAAAGAGCCATTCTTCCAATTTTTCTTGAATCTCCTTCTCGGCGTTCTTGATCGAATTTAATACTAGAAACAGGTAAGACTGAATTTCTGTTCTTTTTCCTATTGTTTCAGCCCAATAGACCAAGATCGGATGCTGAGTTGCCAAGGCTGAATTCCGACCTGCGGTATTTGTCCTCTCGGGCCCTATAGGAGGGAAATGAAAAATAATATATTTAATTAAGTTGTAGTTAGTTTTATTACAAAATCTTTTGGAATCGTGTACTATACCTCTGTGCTGATATAATACAAAAAATTTCATCTCCAAAAAAGCTGTTATTTTTCCAGGAAACTTTTTGAAAGGTACTTGTTTACCTTTCCACAACACCCCCCCCCCTCCCCGTATTACAACTGTAGAACAAGAAGCAGACGTTTTTCTAAGTAAATTTCTGTTTCCTTATGAATAAGTCCTTTAGCATAATCAGATAACTTAAAAAAACTAATTGTGTCAAATAACTCATTACCGACATCACAAACTACACTACTCATGACATAAAAAACGAAAACAGTTTGACACTACAGTCACTAGTCACAGTCAATCACTTAACGTCTGCTACAGTACATTGTAAACAAGTGCCTTTCAAAAAGTTTCCTGGAAAAATAACAGCTTTTTTGGAGATAAAATTTTTTGTATTATATCAGCACAGAGGTATAGTACACGATTCCAAAAGATTTTGTAATAAAACTAACTACAACTTAATTAAATATATTATTTTTCATTTCCCTCCTATAGGGCCCGAGAGGACAAATACCGCAGGTCGGAATTCAGCCTTGGCAACTCAGCATCCGATCTTGGTCTATTGGTTTGTCGTCGATCCTTCATTTCTTCCAGTTCAGCTTGAAGCTTGAGTAACGATTCGTGTGATGCTTTGTTTTGGTTTTTCTCTCGAACAAGCCGTAAGGCGTAGTTGTTGCTCGGCAAATTGGCCACATCACCTGAATGGGCGTGAACTTTCCGACAGAGTGGACATTGGATCTGCCGATTCCGTTGAATTTCCTGTGTTACATACAATTATTATTACTCATTTTATTATTGTCATTTCAATTTGAATACTTTCGACTTACCGCGAGACACGTAAGACAAATGGTATGTCCGCAAGGTAAGAATTTCGGTTTACGGTTAGCGTCGTCGAATTCGCATAAACAAACGCTGCACGTAACCAGATCTAAAACTTCGGCATCATCGTCGCTAACGACTGAAGACATGGTGCATCACGCCTTACACACGACTGTGGGTGAGACGAGAGTACATGCGTTGCCCTATGGGATGCTAATAAAATTTTTTATCTGCAGGATATCATTTGATTTTGGGGTCAAAAAGACAGATTTAAAAAAAATTCGTGATAACGCTGTCACTTTATCTACTCAAATTAAATAAAAGTACCGTGTCCATTGTTGTCAATTTTTTTTTTTTGCTATGTAGCGTTACATCGCTGAACCCGACACAAAACCATAAATAAGAAACGGGAGGTAATAACGAGGATTTGTCGTTTTTACTCGACATGCCCACGAGTGTTTTCAGCTAAAACTGTCGGGACTAAGGGAAGCCATAGTGTGGCAGACCGGCATCGCCGATGCACATTTGAAAACTATACCGGTAATCGATAGAATTGCTAACTTGCTTTACGGTTTTGCAGTCTATACTTCAAAAACTGATGCTCTGTTTTCATCCTCATGGTGTCAATGTAAAATGAAACTATATTGTAGGCATACTGATAAGGAAAACTCATCATCAGCTGGCTATTGGTATGCATACAAAGTACTTTGAAGAATGACCGATTTCAAGATGTCGTCATTTCGCTTTTGTACGTTTGATAGAAAAGGCCAACGGGACATTAGTAAAATGAAAGTCATTTTGAATATTGATCAAATTAATAGCTGCACAGATCACGCACGCATTTGGAAGTTAGAGAACATCGCCGACAAATAGTTAAATGCATGTATTCTTCGTTTAAAATTCGTGTTATGTAGGCGAAATGAAGAGCGGACTTTTTCGGTTTGTGCTATACCGCATGGTCTCTATTGAATTCGGATGCTGGATCAATATGCTCTAGATGCAACGGTTGGAAAGGTGAGTAAAATGCAAGATAAATAGCACCAAGGTCTTGAACATGCGATGCATTCGAAAACAACAAACTTCTTGAGGTGTGTATATACTGTAGATTGGATTTTATGTGAGTTTACATCATGTTTCTATTGACATTGCTGTGTAGGTGATGCTATGGGCGATCGCAGAAAATGAGATATATATTGGGTTAACCTAGTGACAGCGTCTTATTTCTTCGTGCCCATGGGTCACTGAAAGGAGTGCCCCATCCGTTAGATTCCCAACAACTACGACAATTTGGTGAGCTGCAATAGACGCATAAGCCAATTATCTCCGTCCCTTCTCGTTCTCTGTAACGCCTGCATTTTCAGCGTGATTATTCCATTTGCACTTGTACGACAACGTACCTCGTCACAGTCGCCCCCTTCGTCAAGAAAACCGGACAGTGCAACGTGTGCAACTCGATTTTGTGTTAAGTCCGCCAGTACAGTTTGGACATCTGCATCGGTCAATCAAAACTCTTTGTCCTCCGTGAATCTGCATTAAGGTATGGTTTCACTAACACAGATGGTTGTCTTTTCATCAATTTATTTTTCTCCTTCCACGTAGCTCATCGATCAAACTCCGATTTGAAACCACTAAAATGGTGAAACGCCAACAGAGCAGCGGAAATTTATTGCCAAAACGTTCCGTATCTTTCGATCATGGGATCACGGCGGCTTTCCTTCTCATTTTTGGTTGTTTCGGTTTAGCGCTCGGTGGTACCATGACGGGACTGTCCTACGGCTACGAAAAGAGAGACGGCTTTACTTCAGTGGTACTTAGCTGTTACGTGGATACCATCTCGATTTGCATTTTAATTTTACATTTCATTGTTACAAAAGGCCGAGTCTTATAACCTGCGTTGTGACATTGCCGGTCCGGTCCTATTGGCCAGTGGTGGAATCGGCGTTCTCTTGGCTTTGATTCTGATCTCAGTTTTTGATGTTTGCTCTCAGCCGGAATGGTCAAGTTGCGAAGCTGCCCCGTCAGTGCCTAGCGTCTCGCACGGTGTTGAAATTCATGTCGATGGGAATAACAGCACATCAGGTGGACGCCGATCATATTGAAAATCGGTTCTCGGTACCGGTTGATTATGGTCTTTTATTATTGCAATTGAAAAATGTCTGCCCTGTTTGCAATGTTTCGGTAATTTAATTAATTAATCTCCTTTATTTTTTATTGCCACTAAGCGTAGCGCAAGAACTCGATTCCAAGAATTAAAGAAAACCTGATTTCGTTATAGTTTTGCCCAAAAACAGCAGAGAGAGTGGTTAATTGAAAGATAAATAAATGGAGAATTTGTGTATTGATGGTAAATTTCTTTCAACCATAACAGTATAGTACAGTATGCTGGGCATGGGAATGAGTTGCTATAAGGTGGGGATTTAACTGTGCATGGTTAGAAAAAATGTCATAAATCAACCCAATTATTAGACCAATGACAACAATTTAACTGATGCCTCACAACTAAATGAAGGTAACCAGTATATACGCAGAAATACTCTGTAGATGGATTGAAATTATTGGTTAATGTAAGTACACACTGCTTCGGACGAAAACTGAATAACAAAATGAGAACGAGAACCGAGTAGCTCGACTAACTGGACGTTTAACAAATATAAAATCAAACTAAACCGAATCCTTCGCTGCCTTCGTTTATAGCTATCAACAATGCTTTTTCGAATTGTTCGTAGTTTTCGTAGTCAGGCAGACATAGCTGATTGAAACTAAATTATTAGATAAAAAAGGTGTGAGTCACATATAACTTGAGAATTATTAGGTAAATGGAATGTTACCAAGTGTGAGCAGTAGGAAGAGTACCAAAACAAGGCGAAGCTGCGATTTGAAGTTTGGGTGAGAGTTCTGCCAAACCACCAGGAGGTAGCTGCGAAGATCCCGTGGTGAATTGAAGTAATCGTGACATTTCCTCCGTACCAAAATTGGTGACCGCCGTCCAAAACCAACAAAGGACTTTCTGGAATTCCGGGGAAGAACCAATGGCTGCATGGTGAGCCTTCATTTCGGCAACGCTATAGTCACTTGTGCCGCAGACTAGCAGCTAACGAGCAGCACACAATGACACACAATGAACATCCAGTGATGTAAACGGTTGCGATTTGGCAGTACCTCAAGTTCGTTTTCATCAAAGATGCTGAGGAGGTTATCCGGCACCAGTTCAGCCAACCCCCGGGTAAAAGCATCTACTTGATCTCTGACGGAATTTACTAACCGATGCTGAGCTAGAGCATCAAGATATCGATGTTTGTTGGCGTTGTCTACGGGTATCCTTGCGCCACCTGGGATCAACTCCACGGTCTATAGAAGAGAAATTCTTAACGAAAGAGGCCGGACGAAAATCCAAATATCATTGGGTAAAAAGGCCAGGTACCCTCAATAGTTTCCCTTGTTCGTCATACTCTTCTTCGGCGAATACAAGTTCCATATCCGAAACGTCGTTCTCTTCGATGTACTTAATTTTCGATAGGAACAAAGGCGGATCGTCATGCTCGAAATATTTGTAATTTATGCGAAGGCCTATCAATTGGGCAAGAAACGATCGGGTAAAACGCGCTTTAATAAGCTGGCGATACGTCGCTCCCTTCATCAAAAATAGTTTTATAATAAGTATAGATCTAGCTACGTTGATGATTTATGTTTGACATTACCAGAGACGACTCATAGAGGCATTTACCGACCAGTTTGCCGGCAAACTCGTAGTGCTTTAGCTTACAAGACGTGGGTATCGTTGGATTGGGGTGAACTAAGGCCTGGCCATCGTCAGAAAAACTTGTAAACATACCGCTCTGTCTTCGATCGAAAATGGAAACACACAACAGTTCGATCCATTCACGACGTAGTCCTCCCCAGTCAAGTCCTAGTGGGAGGAACGAAAAGGATAAAGGAAAAAATGAAACGAAAATTGTATAACATTTTTACCTTGTTCACCGATGAAACTAATTTCAAAGTTTCTGCACCAGTCAGTTATACTGAATGACTTGGTCAGTTTCATCGACTGCAAAAGAGTTTTAATTAGGAAACCAAATTGCTCACGGTGTGAATTAAACTACATGTATCAACAATGGGATTCAAACCCAAATGAAAACAACGCACCGATTCCAAGATCTTGTCTCTTTCGACGCGGAGAAGCAACTTCTCGTGGGGCTTCTTCTGGTGAAATTTTCGAATTTCTTGATAGAAGAAACCTTGCTTGTCAGTGAAAGTTTCCGAACCACCTGCAAAGGAGAAATTATATTGAAAAAATCCAGTTCCACATCCAAAGTAAAAAAAAGGCAGGTTGACCAATATTTTTCAACAGATAATGGGCAAAAGATGCAGCCATGAGATGAGCTTCTTTGCTAGACAATTCCACGACAAACTGTGCCCCGTCTTCAATAGTCAGCACAGGGAACTCCTGTTTATTGGTACTTTTAAGAAATGTGACCTTAACGAAAAAAGGGGTGAATAGTTTCAGTCACTCAGCGAAACATGATAATTCAATACTTTCGTTGCTGGGCATAAGCGAAAGGTGGCCAATCGTTTTGGAATGATTCCAAGAATATATTCTTTTAAGGCGATTTGTTTTGGTGAAATGGCACAAAAGACTTTCTTGTTCTTGGTCCATTTTTCTCCGTTGATGGACAGCAATTTCGTTTCATACGTGGCGGTCCTCGCTCCGAGAGCCTTCTCGACTTGAATGGTATCACTCGTCGACAGCGCTATCATATTGAATTCTCCTTTACTAATCACACTATCGTCAAGCTTAAGGCGAACTCCGTAAATGCCTTCTTCGTTGAAAGTAACATTGATGATGAGCCGATGCATTAACTCAACCCAGAGCCATTGAATAAGAGGTCGTACGACGTCTGATGAGGTTATCGAATACGCTTCACATGAGAAAGCGTCTAGAGCTTTTTGCTGCTCCGGAGCATCATGATTCCAAGAGCAATAGTTGCCATATTCATCGCGAGGTTCTAGCAATACCTGGTGAGGGGATCTGGCAGTGCATACCACCATAGATGTCGGACGAACAAGAGTAGTTTTGGAGGGATCAGGTGGTCCTGGTCGGACGTATTTGACGAATGGACTACCACGGATGGGAATAGACCCCAAATTCACATCGATATGATATTGCCCAGCTCTGCGAACAGTAAATGTTGCTCTGACCAAATTGGCATCAGTTTCCAGCGAACCCCCAATCTGTACTGCAGCAGCAATTTTGTTGGCTCCCTGCCTGATGTTGATACGTATAGAATCGGCGTCGCTAACCGGATATGGCCTTCTACTCCAGCGCTGAAAAAACTGTCGATCAAGGTTTTTTTTTAATCAACAGTTGAATTCGCAGAAGCAGATATTAATTTTGAAACACTGTACCTCAACGGTAAAGGAAACTGTGCTCCCAACCATCAGAGGCTCATCCCAATAGAAAACGATTCGAGCACTTTTGGCCAGTGCCCTGTTTCCACTAAGCCACTGCAAAAATGTTTGTCTGATATCCGCATCGATGAAAAAGTCGATTATTCCATGAAAAAACGTGCAGTTCAAAGAGACTGGACAAAAAGCTCGAGTCCAACCACAGCTTATGGCCAAACGGCTCACGCCCCAAAGAATAAGTAGTACCACTGCGACTTCTTTCACTATTTTTGAAATCAAAGATGTATAGTAGTTTTGAATGATCAAAGTGAGCCTAAACTTATACCCCATTTCCAAGCTGCCTGATGCGCAGACCCTATCAGGACTTTTTCTTTTAGTACCGGTAACTTTTGTATATCATCGGGAAGAGTACTCCGGGCCAACAGCCATCGCTTTGCATCGTCAGGGCCGAGAAGGGTTTGAATTTTGAGATCCTCTAATTTGTAGACATCTTCTAAGTTTTTCACTCCCAATTCTGGCAATCTAACCATAAGTAACAAGAAAAATATTGATTAGATAGAATACAATAATAATTGATAAATTCAAAGATGAAAATAAAATACTCTAGAAATTTACCTTCCAACAAGATCAAGAAGTTTTGAATCTTGTAGCCACATACAAAGAACATTTGTTTCTTCCTTATTGGTCCCTTAACCAATGAGATTATAAAATATTGGTTAGTCAGATGGCATAATAAAGGAATACTTTCATTACAGCCACATATTACCTTGGTTCTCAGAACACTTAAAAAATAGGTTATCCAGGTTATTTCTTGTGTTCTTGTTTGCTCCAAAATAGACTATCACTGCAACTATGTAAGCCACTAATATCCACCAGCCAATGCAACGATAGTCGAGCGGCATATTATTCCGTTATCTAGCTTATAAATTTCATGCAATGAAAAACTTTTCTCCACTCTCCATGTTCTTTCAAACCTTGAACATTCGTCACACTTTTGTACGAACGTAAGGAATTCGCTACATTAACTAATGTTGGACAGTGGCACACAAGTGCAAATGTTAGAATTTCAAGAACGTCTATTTGGAGAAGACTGCTGTTGAAGCATAAAATTTAATATAACGGAATGATAATTTCAGGAATCAAATCAAGTCACTTGTTGTACAGTACGTCTACTTCGGACTTGGAACATCCAGACGACAAAGAGATGTTTCTATTTGTTGTCAAGTTTAGTTCAACGCGAATCCGGTAGGAGACGGTCTCTCTGGCTTCACAAAACCACATAACGGCACTATCTAATATTCTTCTAAAGGTAATAAGAATTGTTGTCACGTAAACGCCTCGGATTTTTTATAATGTTTTTGCATTTTTTGTAGCTTAGAACACGGCCGATGACTTGTTAAATAGATGTCAAAGAAAGCCGCAAGCTACTCATAGCTCTACTTGCTGCAATCCGGACCAGGGCCTTTCGTTAAAATTTGAAAGAATAAAGGCAAGAAAGAAAGTAGGGCCATAGCTATGCTGAATGTGTACCTTTTACACATTTTAACAAATATCTCTTAGCTTAAACCTAAGTTCTAGCTTTCGCTACACGTCATTTTTAATCGAAAGTCCTTTATTTCCATGAGCAAGGTAAACTTACATTTTGATAACACAGTAAAATGGTTTTGTTACAACGATTTTGGTAGCATAGCTTGCATAACACAACAATGTAACAAGCCGTTTAAAATATCTTTCATGAGGAAAAGTCATAAGTTTGGCCTCTTTCGCGGTTGGTGCCGATTACTCTCGTTCAGGGAAAGGTTTTTAAATTCCTAAGGTGAGCTTCCGCAAAGTTTGTGAGTCGTGAACACTATTCAGTGCAACATTGCCGAGTCTGTCAGTATTTTCATGTGATGGTCCTACCCCAAAGGCCCGAATTGTCCGAAACTCATCTGATTGTTATTGAAGCAATCACAACTCGAATCCCATTTTTTGCAACAGTTACGTTAAGAGAGAGTCACTGGCAATTTTTTAGTACAATTTCTGTGACGTGAACCTGCGTATTTGCTTCCTTAGACTATTGTCTACCGTTATCGTCCCAAGAGTAGTAATAGTCTGCTGCGTTCGTTAAAACCGCGATGAACTTGGAAATGAGAGGTGTGGCTATTTCTTGTCGTTAATATCTCATTATTGATGAATATTTATTGCCATGTATTTTCAGTTTGCTATTAGCTGTCTGACTGTTTTAACAATTTGGTTTTTGTCCATGTGCCTCATAATCCAGCAAAATGAATAAGCTTCTTTTCTGGCCTTAAGTGATCAGCGTCTGTCATCTAATGGCAAGAAACCTCTTCAATATTTGGTGCTTGTGTTCATGATTTTGGATCACATTGAGCTCCACCAAAGAAGATGTTCAGTAAAAAGGCAAGCATAGATGTCAAGAAATCTACCCAAAAGTTCTTGGACGGGAAACGTGACATTCCTACAAGGTTTAGGCATCTGAAAATTGTTTTGGGTAAAACCTTATATCTATGGAAGTGCCACATAAACTGATTTAATCTTCCCTAATCAGATCATGCTGAACCGAATGAAGCAAAATCACTGCTTGAAACATACTACAGTCCAGTTTTTCACATTTTTTATGATTCTTTTACTACAACTGAATCAACCCTAAAGCAAAAAAGTAAGCTTCCTTCAGTTGGTTAAAATATCAGTTTCTTCTAAATAAAAGCTTTGCAATAGGCCATAGAGTACAAAGAGAGGAGGTGGACGCAGTACTAGTCTTGCTTGAAAAGATCTTATTGCTTCTTCCAGAACTACTGCAGAAAAGATGGCAAAAACATGCCCTTACTCGCTTATTCAAGCGTCTTTTGCATCCAGCCAACTATACGAAACTCCGGAAAGATTCAATGAAGTATTGATATAATCATTTATCTGGCTCTGAATTAATTTTACAAGTTTCTGACTTTTGTGTAGATTATTTATTTTGTGGTATCAGATCCTTGGGGATCAAGCAGATGCTGGTGTCCATTCAATGTTTGCCTGTTTAGTTCCTGGATTTCCTCATCAGCCTGCTTGCTCTTACCCCACCAGTGCACCAAGTGAGTACTTTCTCTGCCTTGAATTTATAGCCACATTTATTTGATTAACCTTTCTTCTTTTGTAAATAACGAAAAACGTAGGCGTTGCAATTGCGACAGAGCTCTTACCACTCATTCCACCACAGGCCGGTGAAAAAGGGATAGACGACTCTTGCAGATTTTATTTGGACTCGTTAATGGAGTTTATGATAACCCAGGTAAATCTTCATCTCTCCTTTAAGGAAACTGTGTCAAGAAAAGCCATATATTTTTTTTTAGGTAATGCGGATCGAATGGAGAGATAAACATCTTGGTCGCCCCCAGCGTTGTTTCTCATTTCTGCTTCAAAAATTTCAAACATATTACCTTCCACATATATTTCCCGAAATTTCTGAACGTACTAACGTCTATCGGCCTGATTTGGGTGAGTTGGTATATCGCTTATTACGCAGATTTTTTTTTTTTTTTTATTAAATAAAATTTATAAAGTTTTTATTTATCTATTTGTGTGTTTGTTTTTTTAGACATAACGAATCTTCGGCGCCTTGGTCCTAATGACCCAAGCAGCAACGCTAAACAGCCTTTCATATGCTGTCGGGTTGTCGTGCTGAAATGGCTGGCAAATCTCACCCACGTCCCTCAATCAACTCATCATCAAGATGCCCCCTTTGCAACTTGCACTGCAGTTCTTCCACAGCATCTCGGTTCTCCCGCTATGGAATCTTCTTTCTACAGTCAAATCTCAGAAAAAGAAGCCCCTTCATACATGAGGTAGATTTGCTTTGTTTAGTTTGCAGGCGCAGACTAAACAATATTATAAATTTAATTTTTCTTATGCCAAAATCAGTGAACAACACCGAAACGAAGTAACAGTTGTCCAAGATGTACTCTTTGGTTCTCGAGAGAACGTTAATCTTGTGGTGGAGCTGTATCGGCAGGCATTTTTATTGCCTTTACAACAGTCTCCCAGCATCCGAAAAATTCTATCTTTGTATCGGGATTGGATCCACAGAAAGGTCTAAATTTTTTTTTTTTCTTTCCTCAATTGAATAATTTTGACGCAAGGATTTTTGGTATAGGTTGATGCTCCTCCTTTCATGTGTGAGCCGGTAGAAGATTTAGGACCGAAACGCAATATTTCAAGAGAACAAACACATGTTTATGCTGGGATGCAAGTATGAAATTCGCCAAAATTCGAGTTGTTTTAATACGGCCATTAAATTGTATCGGTGTTTTTTCTATTTCAGAATGTCCTGCAAATTTTCATTACGCAAGTGGCTAGTGTGTTTATGAGTTGGGTACCTCAGGGGTCTTTGGTTTTCCTGGAAGAGCAGGTTGATATATGCAAACGGGTTTTGAACATATACCGCTATATGGTCATGAACTCTCCAATGGAACAAAAAACTTGGTAAGTCCAATCTAATATTTTGTTTACCTATTCTGAAAGAGAAGTAATGCGCGTACCGTTTCCAGGGAGCAATTGCTTCTCGTACTGCTACAGGTCACCTCACAAGTACTTGGTAATAAAGTACCTGACAAAAAAGAAGATACACTAGGCAATCGCCTAGCCCCGGCATTGTTCCAGACGCTCATTGTCACCTGGATACGCGCCAACCTTAATGTCATTATTACGGTAGATCTCTGGGATCAGTTCGTCCAGACTCTTTCAGGACTCACTGTTTGGGAAGAACTTATTCGTGAATGGGCGGTAAATAATTAGACCAATCTAACTAAGAAACAAAAGAAAGTTTTTTTTAAATTATCGATTATTTATATTTTACTATATTTATTTGTTACTATTCAGAAAACGATGGATATTCTAACAAGAGTTTTGGCAAAAAATCTGTACCATTTGGACCTGAGTGATCTTCCGTTGGATCGACTGAGCGAACAAAAAGCCAAGAAGAGAAGAGCTGGACGTGTTGAACTACTCTCTGGCTTAGGGCCGTTTCCTCAAAACATTGTGCCCCGGAGCGGTCAAGTGAATACTCCAGCAACAACTCCAGTGTCTTCGCCACCCACGACAAACGTCGATGCAACTGGGCATCATTCTGGTAATGCCAATGCAGCACAAGAAGAGACACGATCGGCAAGTGGATCCGTTAGGTCACGAAGTTCCATCATGACTCCCGGCCACTTTGCTAATCAGCAGCGTACGCGCCATAGCAGCTCGGGCGACACCTCGTTAAAAACTGCAGACATGTGGAATATTCCTCGCACTGCTAAAGTCGAGCGAAGTCGCAGCGAGGGCAATTTCGCGCGCAAACATCGTGTTGGTGGAACACGAAACCGTTGCAAACGCTACGATCACATCACAGTTCCATGTAAGCCATCATCCCTTCATTCAAAATATTAATACGCATTGGTGCTTGTCGATGAACGGTGTAGTGCCAAGCCATTACCTACCCGTGACAGACAGTCACCTAGAACATGGTGTTGAAGCTTCCGAATTGTTCTCAAGATGTAAAACATTTTGGGCCGAGAGCAACCGACAAATTGTCATTATTCTTCAGACAACTGTTTCCTTATTTTTCTGATTTTCAATTTTCAGCCTTGCCTTCATCCGTGGAAAATAAAATCACGCGCATGCTGACGTCAGAATCTCTCTCAACGGCACAACTTTTGCGGCGTCCTCTCCAGCCTCGAAAACAGTTTCTTCGTAAGCGTTCTCGCTCGATGAATTCAATTAAGCATTTAAAAGGTGAAAAACAATCCTTATGAACCGAATTTAGTTCAATGAATTTCATTGGCCGTTATTTTATAGGATTCGATGAAAGTGCCCGGTATTCAGATTCTGAAACTGAGTCGCGTTCACCTTCACCTTCCAGTGGCGTCGAAACGAATTCTTTCAAAGATTCGCCAATGCAAATTGATGTCATGGGTTTGGATCAAGGATTTGGCAAGTTCATTAAACCGTCTGTAAAAGCATGAGTAATTTATTTAGTTTTCATTGCTTCTTGTACGATTAGACGGCGTTGATGGGGACGCCTCACACACTCGTTCGGTTATGTTCGGCGGAAAGGCTAAAGGCTGGCTTCCAGATGTGGCTGTGGTTATGTGGCGTCGGATGCTTGGGGCTTTGGGCGATCCAAATGAAGTCCGCAACCCTCATATCCACGCTGCTATATTTGATTATTTGGTTGAATTGGGGTTGTATCCTAATTAAGGTAATCACTTGTAAATCCTAGCTTGATTTTTGAGGTGCGTAACGTCGTATTTCAAACATGGATTCTTGTTCTAGATTCGCCAAAATCAAGGTGTCAGCCTGGACAATGTGTCTACGCCGCCTCTTCCCACTTTCGTTCCACCCGTCTTAATTCTTGTGCCATGGTGTCAAAAGGTGCGTCTCATAACGTGCCATAAGTTAATACCTCGGTTAAATTTTACCTTTTTTTTTTCTGAATAAACTACAGGCGCTGGCATTACCGTCCTCCTATCATAAAGGCAAGACATTAGCACTACGTCTACTTTGCACAATAGTAGTCCGGATTCATGATATTCCTCTTCCACGGAATCAACTGTTGCTCTTCTATCGGGCTATCCACCATGCACTCGTTGGACAAGATCAGGTAAACTGTTTCTACCGGTTTTAATTTTTAGTTATTCATGGCGTGAAATTTCTGTTTGCAGGATGCCATCAATACAGTTCTCAAATTCTGTGGGGCGCGATTCTTTTCACTTCAATTACCCGGTTATTCGTTGCTAATGTTGGATTTTCTTCATGCCGCAAACACCATCATTTCTAACAACGACCTTAAGGGGGTAAATGTTACATTAATTTTTTAATGCTGTCTATCAACTAACAGTGAGAGATTTCTTGATCCAGAGCTCGCGCGTTGAGGCTATTTCGTTAGTTGGCTCGTTGCTCTTCTTCCCAGAGACTCTTCCCGATTCACCGGTGCTTCAACCGATTCCCAACGAGTACAACCTTGTCAACTGTAACGATATCAAAGTATAGAATGATTTAGTGCCCAACAATCCAGCTTTATTTATTTATATTGTAAATGTATGTTCCCGATAACAGGAACATGTCGTGGCTTTGGTACTGAAATCGGCTAAACGCGAAGCCACAAGCGTCGGCCGCTGCGTCGCCATATCCAGTTTGGCTGTGTATATTTACTGCCAATTGGCTCATGGCACAAAGCACGCTAAAGTTAAGGAAGCTATTGCCGTCCTTTTAGCTGTGCTCAAGGTAATGAAAATCATTGGCACCTTTTTTGTTTCTGATATTTCTAGTCTCACGATCAGGTGCCTTATTTGCACCTTACTCATTTTATTTCTCAATTTGGCTTGCTTTTTGCTACGCAGATTAATGCTTGACTCATTGTGTTTGTCTCCTTGTGGCTTTGATTGATGAATTTTGTTTTGTTTCGTATCCTTGCCCACCTATGTGTGTGTATTTGTCCGTCGCCGTATATGCGCAGCAGTGCATACCCACTACCCAACCAAAGTCCTCCTCAAATTCGGAGGTTTGTTCATTATTTTCATATAAGCATCTAATCCTCAAACCAAATTTTTGGGGTTTTTTGTTTTCATTTTGAGAACAAACACCCAATTAATTTGGCATATATCGAGTCATTTTTTCTTAGTTACTGTGATTTTGAGTTAGTTCTGTAGTCTGCTTGTGTCACGTAACTTGATTCACATAATAACAGCTAACATTAGTAAGCTGCTATTAACCTTTCCCAAACACGGCATTTATGCGACTGCCGCATTGGCCAATTTCGTCAAGATCCTGCAACTAAACAAAACAAAATATCCCGTACAAGTTTAATTGATAATCTTTCTGTTTCTATAGTTTAAGAACCGGCTTATAGGACAAGTGGCGTGTGATATGCTTCTTCTTCTCTGTGACCATGCGGATTATCTTCTCGAGCAGTATCCGGATGTTCCTCGTGCTATTATTGAAGTAAAAAGACGTTACATCTAAATTGTTCCGTTTTGAAATGAACTAATTTCATTTTTAACTTGTTTTGTTCGGTTAGGATTTGTCTCAAACGTTGTCTGCACTAACGGCGAATCAAGGCTGTAACGACCAGACAAAGCGATTGTTGTTGTCCTTGTCCATATGCCTGGGAGAGTGGTGCATGCGAGTTCCAGCGGAATCCTTGTTGAAACCGCTTGTCCAGCCGAAATCCCCGTCTCTGTTGGAAACGGTTTTTCGCGTCTTGAAATCAGTAGCCACGGGAAGCAATGTTGGTGGTGGAGGGCATGTAGTGGAAAATCGCCCGCTGGACATTGGTGATGCTGATCCAAGCATTGATAATGTAGGGGAGCATCTGTCTACGCTTAGCCCGTCTCAGTCTCCGCTCTCTAGTCCGACCAAGGACGGGTACAACTTTAGGTCAACCAATGCCAAGACAATCCCTTCTCCCGGAGAGAACGAAGCAAATATTCGTGCAGTTCGATTAGCTGCTCGAATGGTTGGTCAAATTTCGTGTGGAAAACAAGTGCTAGATAAATGAATTGAATTTCTTTAACGGTTGGACTGCCAGGTGATGGACCATTTGATCAATCACATCGGACATTTCCCAATGGGAATCGGTGCTGCCCGATTGAGTTCCATGGTCTGCGAGCATGACGACTTGCCACACTTCCAAGGCGATGAACTCTCAGCGGAACTCTTTCATTCTCCGTCTGTCCAGTTCTTCATGTTAAACAAGGATACGTTGATGTCGTTGGTGGAACTGCCCACGTTAGAAGCCACCCGTGGGAGCGCAATGTCCGGTCTTCGAACGGCCCATTCTCAGGTAAATTATTTACCCACACATTTTCCTCGCAAAATTTTACCAAGTTCGATCCCTTTCGTCTAGGTGCGAATCATTTTGAGAAACCTTGGTGGCAAATTCTGCTGGGATTCGTCGATATTGTATTCACTCAAGGATGATTCAACTCTGACACGTTCAACCAGACCGCCCCTACCGCCATTTTTTACCGCGCGCCCTTACCAGCGCGAAGAGTTGATGATATCTTCATTCATTGGAGGAGATGGAGCCATCATCCAGCCTTCTCCTCCGCGGCTTTCAGTGCGGCATCGACCTCCTAATTCCATGCCCAAGTGGGAGGACACGGCGGAAGATATGGATAACCTTGAAGACCTTTTGCTGTTCATTGGACACACAAGTCCTGAATGTATTCCCGCCGGAAGGCAAGCAGACACGTTGACTACGCCTCCTCCTCCTCCACCGACCATGTTGCCCGAGCAAGAGGAGGAAGCGCTAAATGCACTGCTCCATCAGAAACACATTGAGCTTGATTTTTATCAAAAGCATTCAAACGAACAGTGGTAGGAAAACATGGCTTTCGGCAAAATATGATGACAATGAAATTTATTGAGCCTTGCGGGTGTTCGTTTTCTGTTTTAGGATGAGAGGACGTCCGGTTGAGGAGCCTATACCGGAAGATCCGCAATCCCCTTTCCAGTTCAGTCGGATGCTCTTTTCCCAGCTTGGTTTAACATCGTGGGATAAAAGAGGACAAGTCCAACTATTAAAGAAATGTGATAAACTTCTTCGCGAGTTAAAAAATCTCGATAGCCAGGTACAATCTCGTTTGTAATTACCAAGTACCAATTGAATGAAAGAGAATAGACATTGTGGCTTTCTATAGAAATGCAGAGAAACGCACAAGATCGCCGTCATCTATGTAGGTGCCGGCCAGGAGGACAAAAACTCAATTCTTACAAATTCTGGTGGGAGCCAGGCGTTCGAAGACTTTGTTGCTGGTCTGGCGTGGGAGGTTAGTCCTTTGGCAAACACACAAAAAAGGTGAATGACCTTTCGATTGTGGTTTAGGTTGAATTGGAAACGCATACTGGCTTTCTTGGCGGTTTGCAGCGGAACCGTTCCACCGGTGAAACAGCGCCGTACTTTGCCACTTCGTTCACGGAAGTGATTTTTCACGTATCGACTAGAATGCCTTCGCACAATCAAGATGCCCTCCTTCAAAAAGTAAGCGGTTGTGTTTACGAGAACTTGGGTGAAGCCGTTGATCCCAAGTCTCCGTTTCTCTCTGGTTGTATAGACGCGCCACTTGGGTAACGACGAAGTTCATATTGTTTGGTCGGAACATTCCCGGGATTACCGCCGAGGCATTATACCAACAGAGTTTTGCGATGTTCTCATCACCATCTATCCACTGCCGAATCAACTATTCCGCATTCAGATTACACGCAAACCAGACGTCAGTAACAAAAATCGCATGCAAAGTCAACAATGAATTTATGTGATTTATTTAATCTTCAGGTCCCGTTCGTGGGTCCTCTCTTCAACGAGTGCATAATAGACAAACGTGTGCTTCCCGGGCTGGTTCGTGCCACGGCTCTAAACGCATCTAGAGCTACGCGATCCACCATCCCATACTTCCATACTTTGTAAATTATTTTCCATCTTTAACTTCAAGTTTCAAGAAAGGTTTTCTTTTTTTGGTTTTTAACGTCAAATTTCTTATATTTACGTTTAGTTACGAAGAAAGATACAAGGCGTTGGAAACGATCACACAAAACCTTCAAGAACCAACGACGTTCGAAGATTTTTGTGTACAACTTTGCTGCCCAGGTATACCTATGCCTACAACTGGATCGTCTGGTAACTTGTCAGGTACATGAAAATATTTTTTAAACGCTGAAGGAAACGTTTTGGATGACATTGTTTCTTATATTTCTGAGAAGGCTCATTTTACAATAACATGGAATTGCCGGCGAATCCTCCTTCAGGACCTCCGTCAAGTTCGGGAGGCCATGTTACTTTCTCGTCTGATACTTCGTATGGATTTGCGACATCCCTCTTCCGTCAAAATGCTGGCCAAGAAAATAAACAAAGAGGTTTGTTGACTTGGTTTTCATTGAAGATGTTGCCATTTGTTTAACTATTTAGTAACTTTTCAAGAAATTATTTTTAAAGGATTTGAAGGCGCTGGTTTGTCTGTCGACATCGAGGAACCGCACTATGCTTCACCCAAAGCGAATAAACGACTGTCGTTCAAACACACATCACGTAAGATATCAGGTTTCGGTAACCCAGACTGTTGAAGAAACGAAAACAAAAGTGTCTTGATTGACGGTGATTCGACATTCCACACACATTTCGACGAACTAGATTGTACTTTACATACAGTATATTATGCAATTTTTCAAAAGCTTCAACGTTCCCCAGTTCACGTCTTTCATAACTTAAGAAATAGCGGTAAGATTTAAGGACACTGAATAAAAAAAAAAATGGACGTGCAATCAAGTGTATCGCGAGCTCGCTTCACACGACAAGTATATTCATCGCAGATCACAAGCTCAAAGGAAAAGGACACTTGTCAATATTCGTGACACTTGCTTCGTTTGATTTTGTTTTGTACCTTTTTTTTTGTTCTTAGTTTTGTTAAAGGCGTGGAATGTCTCGTAGTGTTAAGTAATCAATCCAGCTACCTCTCGTTCTTCCCTTATTGTTATCACCGTGTCCGTTACGTGCACGCGCATTTCTTTATACAGCAGTACTTTCGTCTCAGCTACTTTGATCCGCCTTCTCTCTACCACTTTTCGATTCTCTTTCTTCCACCGCTCACTTGTTTTTTTTTTTTTTTTTTTTGGTGTTTTGTGCCCATATTTATATAAAGAAAAAACCATTACTATGTGTTGTTTCTCTTATTGTTTACCTTTAATAAACAACAAACCCGTGACTTTATCGCCATGGGAACATTTGTTTGATCGTTATTTGGAGAATTGAGCTGCCACCGTTGGTCATAGTTTTTCATGGTTTTATTCGTTGTAGTCGAATTGCCGTGCTCTGTTGGCGTACCATTTTGAAAGTGTGTGTCATGCCGAGCGTTTCTAAACGAAATGATCATTCAGCAGCCTCAACGCGTTCATCGAGAACTGCCCAGCCGAAATTTCCCGGCGCCAGAGGCAACACCAAAGGTAGCAGTTCAGGTCACGAGAAGAACCCAGTAGACGACACCGCAAAGAGTGACGTACCTTCGAATCACCTCAGCGAAGTGGATCGGGAGTGGTTCAACATTCGAATCCGGGATCTCGAGGAGAAATTAGCGAGGTGACTTCATTTTTTAAACGTTTCATTTGTTCAACGCGATTCACTTTTGAAATCATTTATGTAATGGAGGCAGAGCTCTGGAGGAACGTCAAAAGTTTGAAAGGGAAACTGTAGCGGCCACAGATGTTCTCGATAAGCTGCGTTCGGACAATGAGGACATAATCCAATATTTGCATCGTAAATTGCAAGCTCGAGACGACCAATGTTCCGAACTGAAGGAGAGACTTAAAGGATTACAAATGGTGTTACTTGATATCTGAATGTAACTTTCCTCATGTCGTAAGTTTTAATAACGAGTTTCATTTTGGAAAGGCTCGTGAGAAAGAAAGCGAAGATTATGAACGTCAACTGGAAGTTTCCAATCGAACGTACGGCAACATGGAACAGAGACTGACTAGTGAAATCAAATTATTGCGTAAGTCGAATCAACTATGTTCCTTGTTTCGATCAAAAGGGCACCCATTTATCGTTTTATTCTTTCGACAGAGGGAAAATTGACGTCTCTAGAAGAATTTCGAATCCAAAAAGATCTCTTTGAAAATCAAATCAAAGAGGCACACGACAACCTAAAAAAGAAAGATGAAGAGTTACCCGTTCACCTGGAGCGTATGGAACGGCGGACAGTGTTGCGGATCGAAACGTTTGATGATGCTCGCGACATTTGCATTGTTCGATAGTTGACCAGTTATTTCTGAACGCAGGATGAAGGAGGAACATGCGAATGCCATCAAAGAAATTGCCAAAGACATGGAGAAGAAAGCCATGACCAAACTAACGGAAACATCGCGTAGAGCATTGGAAGAGAACACTATGCTATTGCGTCAAGTATACGAGTCTGTTATTGAGACGGTTAGCGATAAATCGACACCAACCGATTCTGACAGGTGGCTGTTTTAGGAAGCAAATTAGTGACGGTCGAATCCCAACTGGCAACGGCTAGGTACCAAAATCAAGGGCTGAAAGCGTTGCTTAGCCGAACAGAAGGCAAACACGAAGAGGCAACCAAACAGTTGGCAGCTGAGAAAAGTGTAAAATTATTGAATGGTCATAGTACCGGTATCTTGAATGCAATCAAATATGTAGTTGTTTTGTTCTGCAGAAACGAAAGACGCAGATGAACATTGAAGGACTGGCACAAAGGAAAATCGTAGAATGTGAAGAATTGGAGAAAAAGGTGAACGAACTTTGCGCCCAGAACGAAGATTTACAGAAACGACTAAGCCAACTGGAAGAAGAACGTTTCAGACAGAAGGAAACGATTACAGAGTTGAGCCACGCCAGTGAAAAGACTCGAGATTGGCTCTCCAAGAACAAGAAGAAATGTGAAATTCTTTCGCAAGGCATCCAATCGGCAAAACGAATTATGGCCGCGGTTTTGGAGGTAATCAATTGAATTTGCGACTATTTCTCATATAATATTAATCCCTTTTTTATGTTGAATGTAATACAGGCTGACAAAGATGAATTAACAGCAGCAATGGCCCAAGTGATCGACTTTATTAACGAGGATTTCGGTTCTTAATTGATTGGTTTAGAAATCGGTATTTGCGACGGTTTAGTTTTGCATAGCCTATACCATTATCATAATTGCGTTCAGATTGCTTTCCGTATCAATTGTAATTTCAATTTTTTTTTAATGTTTTTTACCGTCGTGGGAATATTCTATTCGGCCGACATAAATGATGACAACAGGATTGCCTAACATTTGTATCCTATTCCTAAATTGATGTTGAATAAATGGTGCAATAAAAAACAGAAGCAATAGTTATTGATTTCGCAAATCGAACAGATATTACGTCGCACGACTAGACCAACTTTTTGTAGGAAAAATCGGGCTTAAAAGGTCAAGCTTAATGTCGGGCAACATGTTTTGCCTTTTGCTGAAATCTAAATATAACAAACTACGAATGATTACGGTTTAAAAATTAAACGAGGGTCACGAAAATCGATTCCGAATAATATTCGAGATTTACGCGTTACAACAGTAAGTTATGAATTAAGCTAAAAAATGTTATTACATATTAGCCGCTAGTTTCGGAGTAGACAGTTGAAAAGCTGCTTTGCTTAGCAAAAGGTCAAAATGCCATTTTAGAATAAGTCAGGAAGCTGCTTCGATTAGCCTACATATGAAAGCTGGTGGCAGCACGCTTAATGCTCGTCCCAATTTACGCAAACTTCACGGTCAGGTTTTTTTTTTTAATGCTGTGAATTTCAACTGTTATACCTTTAAAGGGGTTACAGGATGCCACGCTTACTTGCATGTTTTGTTCGTGATCATGGCTTTGCGAAGAATCTGCGTATGTTCAGCCACACCTTTATTGAATTGTTGCTTTAGTTGGTTGTTACTATTTAGTTTGGATTACTTTAGTTGATCATTGTTGGGGTTCAAAATTGTGTTGGAACAACTACAAAACTGTCGCTCTTATCGCCACTGCACTATAGCAGCATCGATCACAATTGAAAGTTCTAATGTCGTTCGTGAGCCATCCAGTTCGGTCCCAGGTTGCCGCGGAAAGAAAGTCGCTAGCGCCTTGCAGAACTATTGTTTTCTAAAGAGAAAAATCTTTTTAATAGCTCTTCCTCCCACCCAGCATCTACTATCGTCCAAAATCCTGTAAATACAAATGATCAAAAGCATCAATTTCTTATGAGTGTTCCTCCATCTTGGATCCTAAGTTTAGATGCTTCAATTTCACTGATTGTTATATATACCTATTTCATTTCAAGTATGACATTTTTATTTGAAAAAAAAAAGTAGCTACCGTCGTTGGAATGTTTTGTTTAGGTGCGCGACATAAAAAACAGGACCGCATGATGACATAACTGTTTATCTTAATTGCACTCGTATATGCATGGATGCCATTGTCATCTTCGTCGAATCCTACAACATAATAGACGTGTCAAGGGCCATAATTGGAGCATTCTAGTAATGTAGTATTCTTGGATGGCGGATGATTTTCATTGTTGTGCCATTTCACGGTATAGCAAATGAATCCCAACCGTATTAAGCAAGAGATGTCGCGGGGCAAATACAAAAACTGGACAAGTTTTAAGTTTCATAGCACGTGTCATCCAAATGTGGATGGCATTGAAATAAATGCTGAAAAAGCACCACATGCAAGAGAAACACCAGAAAATGCGCATCGCATCAATTTCAAGAGAAGTGATGAGAAAAAAAAAACTAAACGAAAGGTGTGGTCGGAGTCCACAAACCTGTTGTTCAACCTTGGGAAATTCTAATGGTTTGTCGCCACATAGTTTTGCTACAAGGCATCGTAATCATCTTCGCCACCGATATGTATAATAATAACTTTGATTCAAATTAAGCGTCCTTGAAAAATCCCACAGGTTTGAACTCGATTTGAAGTTCCATAACTGGAGTTGTTATTTTAGGTCTTTTTTGTGTAAGCTCATTCCACTGAAACTTAATGTGTATCGATCCGGAAAGGTCCCGTGCTGTTGAAAACACGTGACCAGCTTTCTAACGCGAAATGAAATGTTTGAATATATTATACACTTTTCTTAACAAATAAGCCAAAGATTGCCAACACATGGGGATTTTAACAGCCTAAAACTCAGGTTTACCCCATGTTGGTTGCTTACGGTGCGGGAATCGAGCTGACGTCACAAGTTTGTTCAAAGAAAAAGAGAAATTTTCTCTTCCAAATTGAGATCTGGATCAACGGTGGGGCGAATAACCTCACCAGTCGATAGATAATGTTCATGGACGTACGGTACGTCACGTTTTCCATACCTAAACCACGTACCATTTTATACTTCAAGAAATGCCACACACACACAGACAATTATGATTCGCAAGAGTAATATTGCTGATGAACTATTTGAATGTTGACTGTATACTAAAACAATCAGACAGCACAAATTCGACGTCCAATGTCTTTCTAGCGAATTTGTATAGTTGCAGGAGATTGGAATTCCCAATTTGGCTTTCCTGTAGCGTGATACAAACTTGATCGTGTGCCGCTTTTTTTGTGTGTTGGCCAACAGTTTATCGAACCACTGCTGTACAAGTTTTTGTTTGATCATTTGAGTTGTTCCCGTCACTTTCTTCTTTTCTCCACTTGCCAAGTTTGTGGGAAAGTGAATAATAAAATTTAGCAAACACGCGGGTCAACGAAACATCGGGCGTCAAGTTGCCTTTATAAACCACCGGCATTCGAATCACTTCCCCACCAGTCGATTACTGAACAATCACACAGGAACAACAGCGTTCAAACGCACAGCGAATTCCAAAAAACAACAACACAATGACCAGCAGCAGGTTATTTCTTGTCGTCGTCATTACCTGCACGTGTCTCACCTTCTTCGTTTCTGCCGCTCCACGTAAGTGCATTCCCATTTCCTGTATCCATTATTTGTACACCGGAATTTCTGAACCGGAATCACTGAATGGACGCAATTTATTTTATGGTTTTAACGATTGGTTTCCGTTTCTCGCAGAGAACCGAGTGAGTCGCGCTGCTGCCTGGGGCTGTTATCAGCCAATGCAAAAAGGATTATGTCGAGGGTTTTTCGAGCGCTTCTACTACGAACCATCGAGCAGATCCTGCCAGTCTTTCATCTACAGCGGCTGCGGTGACAACGGCAACAATTTTCGCTCTTACAGCGAATGCAGTCAAGCATGTCAGCGTTGAACGAACGACGGTGCTGTTTTTTTGTTTCTTTTATGTTTTGTAACAAAATCAAACTGCCTTCTTTTTCATGTCTCTGTATTGACTCGTTTTAGATTGATGATGTTTTGACATATATACATGAAGTATAACTTTCATTTTCCATCAGTGTGCTGAAATAAAGATTATTTTTCACATTTATTTGTTTTGATGAAGCACACGGCACTACGTGTGTCTATGTACATATAGGCTAGCTAAATGCTGAAATTCACAGAGCCTTAATAAATGAACGCGACACTTCGTTGCACTTCAAATCGCCTTTAAAGGTGCCGAGAGACATAAATGAATAACAAGTTATATCTATTAGGTACAGTCAAATAAGCAGGGTGTGGTTTCATAAGATCAAAGATGAGAACAACAGACCTTGACAAACATTTGACCCATGCGCGTCGTAAGGGACAGGTGAGGAACTGGTCCCGTCCTCCTTTTCCAATGATGTCTGAACAGCGTAATATTTTAATCGCAATTAAATTTAAAGTCAAAATTATTTAAAGTCTTTGTACTGTTGTTTGAATTGCTTGTGTTTTGATTGGCTATCTATCATCATTAATCATTGTACGTAGTACGATGAGTCGTGCATCGATATTTTGTAGCTGCTAGGTCTTTGCAGGATATTGACCCCGAGTCTGGTGGGGCGTTTTCCTTCTTCGCCAAGTTTTCGTTTCTTTCAATGCCCTTTTTTTTCAGCACGAAAACGGCCGAGAAACAAGTTTTTAGTCTGCAATTCCGAACAAATCAAGCGGCTCCTTAAAAAATGTTTTATATCGAATTCCATTTTTGCTCTACGGTTTCAATTCTTGGCAAATTCCATTTTGCAGATTATACAACACTAATTGAATATAGGAAATTACGGCAAATGAATCGAGGTCTCAAATAAAAACGAAGGTAATTAAATGAATGTCAATCATTTTACCTTGAAATTGTGACTGCAATATCTGAACTTAGGAAATCAACCGTTGCATTAATAGGAGCAATGTCGGCAACAGTTTTAATTGAAATAATAGCTACACACTAAAAAACGAATTTTATCCAAGGATAAAACGCAACAACTGTGCCTTGAAAGGACAAAAATAATTTCCTTTTAGTTCAAAGTGTAGGCATGAAATTGAATATTGCAATATGTAAAAGGGTTTGATTTTCCGCTGAATTCCTCAGGCGATAATGGGAATATGATTCGGGAATTTAGGCACCAAGAACCTGTTCTACGATAAAGCTGCGAGGCTTTTGAAGACGCATTTTGGAAACCTACATATTCGCTCGATAAGGAAAATGCCCCTTTTCATCTTACTGCGTCGTAGTATGTAGTAGACTAGTCTACTCTGATTTATACATCAACCATTTTGCATAAAACTTAAATTCTATATAGCTTTCAAACTAACGAATCGTTCTTTACGCTCTCGATTCCAGCGATTCTTTTTCAAACTGGCAATAAGAAAATTTGTGTAGTCTATGCCGAAAACAGGAAAAACAACTTTAGGTTTTGTGCTGAGTTACATAACGTCATTTTCGGAACTGTTGAAAGTTAACTTTTAATAAATACGGTGCTGATGTTCTCCTTTAATTCCGATTGTATAGTGAAATAGCCTGTAGGGCTACGCGATAAGTTAAAATAATTCCGCAACCTACGAGATGATTTTTCTCTGGTTTTCCATTTAGGAAATGCTTTCCCGGGGCTATAGAAAGAAGCTACGCGCTAACTGTTTTCTCGTGAATAGGAGATGTTCGGAGATGTTGAAAACTTCAGTGATGCGGCAAACCAGTTTTTTTCCTTGATACGCATCTTTTCATTCGATCGAAACGTATGCTTCTTTTTTTTCCTTGTAGACGAGTTTTTTTTTTGTTTTTTTGCTTGTTTTTTGTTTTGTTTTTTCAAATATAAGCAAGTCCGATTTTTTTTGGTTTTTGTCGTTTCCCAAGGATGACTTTGCGAGGTCATCTGGAATTTGGCAGTTAATGAAATAGGTGTAACCAGCGTGTCAGCGGACCTATAAAGACCGACCGATCGGCTCTTCTTCTTCAGTCGAAACGCAGAAATTGCAACGATACAACCACTTTGCTCTGCCTATACTCGTTCAATTCCACAAGAAAAAAATGTCCAAGATCTGCATCGTTATGCTTTGCCTCGTCGGCCTGGCCATGGCTGCTCCTCGTAAGTTCTTTTACAAAAAATAGAATTCTAATTATAACTGATTTTTAAGGACCTTTCAACGAATGAAAACTCTTATTTTCAACAGAGTCAGCACCGCAAGCGCGAGCCCTCCAGTTGGACCCCGTCTGCCTCCTGTCACCCATTGCGGACCCGACCCAGAATTGCAACAATTTCTCCGTCAGATGGTACTTTGACGCTGTCGATGGCGACTGCGAGGACTTTGTGTATTCCGGTTGCGGGGGCTCTGAGAACGTCTTCGAAAGTGAATTTGCTTGCGAAGTTCGTTGCGAGAACGTTCATGACCGTATGAACAGCTTTGAGAGCGCTGAGAGCGCTGAAAGCGATGAGTTTCTTCGGGGAAAATAATCGCTCATGTCTTAATCTATGTGCACGTAATTGTTACCTGTTGCGAGGAATTTAATTTCAATTAATTTTAACGATGGCTTATTGCCAACTCATATTTGTTGACATCATAGCAATCCGTCTGTTTCCCTCACTGTAATCTGCTTAGCTCAATATTTTGACTAGAATACATACACGGAGTTTTGTTTTTAAAAACTATTCAAATTTGTTCGCGAATTATTCAGCCGCATCCCATTATTCAACAACGAGAAATAACATTGGAAATGATCAGGAAATGAAAATAATTCCCATGAATATGTATCCTGTATACATGCTGCATAATCTAAACAATTTCTTTTCCATTTCAGGTGAATAGTATACTATTCTACTACGTTGATGAAAAAAAATTGCGCAATGGATTTTTGAATTTCATTCAACAAACAAAAAAAGAAAAGAAAAACCTCCACGCCCGCGGGAAATGAACTGTTGATATATCCTAAACCGGATAGTGATATGCAATTTTTTTTTTATTTCGTTTACGAGGTCATCTGGAATTTGGCAGTTAATGAAATAGGTGTAACCAGCGTGTCAGTGAACCTATAAAGACCGACCGATCGGCTCTTCTTCTTCAGTCGAAACGAAGAATTGGCAACGATACAACCACTTTGCTCTGCCTATACTCGTTCAGTTCAACAAGAAAAAAATGTCCAAGATCTGCATCGTTATGCTTTGTCTCGTCGGCCTGGCCATGGCTGCTCCTCGTAAGTTCTTAAAAAAAAATAGAATTCTAATTATAACTGAAAGGATCGTTCAACGAATGAAAACTCTAATTTTCAACAGAATCAGCACCGCAAGCGCGAGCCCTCCAGTTGGACCCCGTCTGCCTCCTATCACCCATTGCGGACCCGACCCAGAATTGCAAAAATGTCTCCGTCAGGTGGTATTTTGACGCTGTCGATGGCGACTGCGAGGACTTTGTGTATTCCGGTTGCGGTGGCTCTGAGAACGTCTTCGAAAGTGAATTTGCTTGCGAAGTTCGTTGCGAGAACGTTCATGACCGTATGAACAGCTTTGAGAGCGCTGAGAGCGCTGAAAGCGTTGAGTTTCTTCGGGGAAAATAACCGCTCATGTCTTAATCTATGTGCACGTCATTGTTACCTGTTGCGAGGAATTTAATTTCAATTAATTTTAACGATGGCTTATCGCCAACTCATATTTGTTGACATCATAGCAATCCGTCTGTTTCCCTCACTGTAATCTGCTTAGCTCAATATTTTGACTAGAATACATACACGGAGTTTTGTTTTTAAAAACTATTCAAATTTGTTCACGAATTATTCAGCCGTATCCCATCATTCAACAACGAGAAATAACATTGGAAATGATCAGGAAATGATAATAATTCCGATGAATATGTAGCCTGTACATGTTGCATAATCTATACAATTTCGTTTCCAGTTCGGGTGAATAGTGTATACTATTCTACTACGTTGATGAAAAACAATTGCGCAATGGATTCTTGAATTTCATTAAACAAACACAAAAAGAGAAAAAAAAAAAACCTCCACGCCCGCGGGAAATGAACTGTTGATGTATCCTAAACCGGATAGCGATATGCAATTTTTTTTTATTTCGTTTGCGGTACTTGTTGATTCCCTTACCTGCGGATAAGATTTTCCGTTGGAAGGAGGGCGGTGAGTGATACAGCAGTTACCCCATCTCAGCTACAAGTGGTTATCATCTACTTGTAGACTATAGTCGTTATCTGATGCAATGCATGAACCATTTTTCCGTGTCACTATAAATACTGGCCATCCGACTCCTTCCTTCTTCACTTGAACGCGGAAAAAGGTCGACGAACGTCCAATTTCTCCCAGTCTACTTCGCACAACTTTAATTCAACCGACAATGTCGAACGTTTACGTTTTATTGCTTTGTCTCATTGCCTTTGCTTCGGCGGCCCCTCGTAAGTAAACATTTATTTACACGAATTCGCCAGTTTAACGTTGATTCGTACAACAAACGAGTGCATTAACTAAATTCGCCATTTTTCACAATTGAATTCACAGAAGGTTCACTTCCTCTATTCGTACAAGAACCGATGCCGATTAATCCGGTTTGTCTATTGGCCCCAATCAATCCAAGGGTACGTTGTAATAACTTCTCGCTCAAGTGGTACTACGATGCAAGGACCAGGGACTGCGAAAAAATTCTGTACTCTGGATGTGGTGGATCTAAAAATCTTTTCAACAGCGAAAACGCATGCGAGAGGCTTTGCGACTATGACAATTTCGACAGCTATGAGAGCGACGAAGACTTCCACGACTATTACCCGTTGCCCACCTACAAGTACTTCTCTATTGGAAAATAATTATTCGAATTTGTTCCAATTTTTTCTTTTTCCATCGAAAAAACTGTTGTTTTGTTTAGCCATAAATAATTTAATTTTACTTATTTTGCTGTTATATTGGTAACATGTTTGCCATTCGATGCAACTTTAAAATACAAGTGGCTTCGATCTCTTTGAATAAACTACTTCTGATTGCACGAAACAAACACGAAAATCTATCTAAATAAAATGTTCTTTCAAATCTGGTTGAAATTAGAAATTACCCTTTTTCTATTGCGAAAAAATCAAATTCATTTTTCCGGCAACGCCGCCTCTGCGTCTTTCTCCGGTTTTCATTCAGATCAGACAACAAGTCGGCTGCGGAGTCAAACGAAGCAATTTGCAGCCGTTTTAACACACTATTTTCTTACTCCTTCAATTGTAGATATATACTGACACAATGTACGATCAGGAAGAAGGTAAATAGAAATAGATTTTCGCTTAAATTTAGTGTCTTTATGCATATTTTTACGTAAGATCCAATCGAGGATGAAGATGGCGAGGAAATTTCTTCAGAACTTTGGCAAGAAGCCTGTTGGATCGTCATCAACGCATATTTTGACGAGAAAGGTCTTGTGCGGCAGCAACTTGACTCGTTTGATGAATTTATTCAAATGTCAGTACAGAGAATTGTTGAAGATTCTCCTGCAATTGACCTGCAAGCAGAAGCTCAGCATTCTTCTGGTGAAGTTGAAAATCCCCCCAGATATGTACTGAAGTTTGAACAGATTTACCTTTCAAAACCAACCCATTGGGAAAAAGATGGTGCACCGACGGCGATGATGCCAAACGAAGCCAGGCTCAGAAACCTCACCTACTCTGCCCCGTTATATGTAGATATCACAAAAACAGTACACAAAGAAGGGGAAGAACAGGTTGAAACCCAACACCAGAAGACATTTATTGGGAAAATTCCCATTATGTTGAGATCCACTTATTGCCTGCTGAACGGGATGAATGACCGTGATTTGTGCGAGCTAAACGAATGCCCCCTCGACCCAGGTGGGTATTTCATCATCAACGGTTCAGAAAAAGTATTGATTGCGCAAGAAAAGATGGCAACAAACACAGTGTACGTCTTCAGCATGAAAGATGGCAAGTTTGCATACAAAACGGAAATCCGTTCCTGCTTAGAGCACTCATCCCGTCCAACATCCACGTTGTACGTCAACATGTTGGCTCGTGGTGGCCAGGGTATCAAGAAATCTGCCATCGGTCAACGTATTATTGCCATCTTGCCCTACATTAAACAAGAGATTCCTATCATGATTGTATTCCGTGCTTTGGGTTTCGTGGCCGATCGCGACATTCTCGAGCACATCATTTATGACTTTGAAGATCCTGAAATGATGGAAATGGTGAAACCTTCACTGGACGAAGCTTTCGTCATTCAAGAGCAGAATGTTGCCTTGAATTTCATCGGAGCTCGTGGTGCCCGGCCTGGTGTCACCAAAGAGAAGCGTATCAAGTACGCCCGTGAGATCCTTCAAAAGGAAATGTTGCCTCACGTCGGTGTGTCCGACTTTTGCGAAACAAAGAAAGCCTATTTCCTCGGTTACATGGTGCATCGATTACTGTTGGCTGCCCTAGGGCGTCGTGAGCTTGACGATCGTGATCACTACGGAAACAAACGTCTGGATCTTGCCGGTCCTTTAATGGCTTTCCTCTTCCGTGCCCTATTTAAAACGTTGATGAAAGAAGTGAGAATGTACGCACAAAAATTCATCGACAGAGGAAAAGATTTCAACTTGGAACTGGCCATCAAGACACGAATCATCACAGATGGCCTTCGATACTCTTTGGCCACTGGCAATTGGGGAGATCAGAAGAAAGCTCATCAAGCTCGCGCCGGTGTATCTCAGGTGTTGAACCGACTGACGTTCGCTTCGACTTTGTCACATTTACGTCGCCTCAATTCACCGATTGGTCGTGACGGGAAACTGGCCAAACCTCGTCAGTTGCAGTAAGTTCTCTCCTTGATGAAACTGACCTGAATTGATCGTAATTCTTTTTTTTTTTTTATTTTTTTTTTATTTCGTCTTAGCAATACACTTTGGGGAATGGTTTGCCCTGCCGAAACACCCGAAGGAGCTGCTGTCGGTCTCGTAAAGAACCTGGCATTGATGGCCTACATTTCAGTCGGTTCTCAACCATCTCCCATTCTTGAATTTTTGGAAGAATGGTCCATGGAAAATTTGGAAGAAATCGCTCCGTCGGCCATTGCCGATGCCACCAAAATTTTCGTCAACGGCTGTTGGGTCGGCATCCATCGTGATCCGGAGCAGCTGATGGCAACCCTCCGTAAACTCCGTCGTCAGATGGACATTATCGTTTCTGAGGTGTCGATGGTGCGCGACATTCAGGATCGTGAAATCCGCATTTACACGGACGCCGGTCGCATTTGTCGTCCTTTATTAATTGTGGAGAACTGCAAATTGCTGCTGAAGAAGCGCCACGTTGACATGTTGAAACAGCGCGAGTACATCAATTTCAGCTGGCAAGAATTGGTGGCGACGGGAGTGGTGGAGTACATTGACACGTTAGAAGAAGAGACGGCCATGATTGCAATGTCGCCCGAAGATTTGCGCCAGGTATATCAAAAGGTTTTCAGTTGTTCAAGTGTCGAGCACTCCCTGCATAATCTTGTTATTAAAGGGCAAAGACGCGTATTGTACGACGTACACTCATTGCGAGATTCATCCGGCCATGATTTTGGGTGTTTGCGCTTCCATTATTCCGTTTCCCGATCACAACCAGTCGCCACGTAACACTTACCAAAGCGCCATGGGTAAGCAAGCCATGGGAGTGTACATTACCAATTTTCACGTGCGGATGGACACGCTGGCGCACGTCCTCTGCTACCCGCAAAAGCCTCTGGTGACCACACGCTCCATGGAGTACCTACGCTTCAGAGAGCTGCCTGCCGGCATCAATTCCGTGGTCGCCATTCTCAGCTACACTGGATACAACCAGGAAGATTCCGTCATTATGAACGCTTCGGCTGTGGAACGCGGTTTCTTCCGGTCCGTCTTTTTCCGATCTTATAAAGACCAGGAGTCGAAACGATCAGCCGATCAAGAAGAAACGTTTGAAAAGCCATTCAGAGATCATTGCCAGGTGACGATGCGCATCAGTTTGGTTTCCATTTTTCGTTTTCTGCATTTCTAATAGTTTTGCTGTTCATTTAAAATTAAATAGGGAATGAGGAACGCCATTTACGACAAGTTAGATGACGACGGCATCATTGCGCCCGGTCTCCGCGTGTCTGGTGACGACGTGGTCATTGGTAAAACGATTACGCTTCCGGAAAATGACGACGATTTGGAGAGTACGACGAAAAAATTCTCCAAACGAGACGCTTCGACGTTTTTGCGCCACTCGGAGACGGGCATTGTGGATCAAGTGATGCTGACGCTGAATGCCGAAGGCAACAAGTTTTGCAAGATCCGCGTGCGTTCGGTCCGCATTCCGCAGATTGGCGACAAATTCGCCTCGCGTCACGGACAGAAGGGCACGTGCGGTATCCAATACCGTCAAGAGGACATGCCCTTCACTTGCGAAGGATTAACTCCCGACATCATCATCAACCCGCACGCCATCCCTTCCCGCATGACCATCGGCCATTTGATCGAATGCCTTCAGGGCAAAGTGTCTGCAAACAAGGGCGAAATAGGCGACGCCACTCCATTCAACGACGCTGTCAACGTGCAAAAAATCTCCAATCTCCTGCAAGAGTACGGCTACCACTTGAGGGGCAACGAGGTGCTCTACAACGGCCACACGGGCCGTAAACTGAACGCCCAAGTCTTTCTCGGCCCGACCTACTACCAACGCCTCAAGCACATGGTGGACGACAAAATCCACTCTCGTGCCCGCGGCCCAGTTCAGATCCTCGTCCGACAGCCTATGGAAGGTCGTGCACGTGACGGCGGTCTCCGTTTCGGCGAAATGGAACGAGATTGTCAAATTGCTCACGGAGCGGCCCAGTTCTTACGCGAGCGTCTGTTTGAAGTCTCTGATCCCTACCGAATTCACGTGTGCAACCTGTGCGGCATCATCGCCGTGGCCAATTTGCGAAACAACACGTTCGAGTGCAAAGGCTGCAAGAACAAGACGCAAATCTCTCAAGTCCGACTCCCTTATGCGGCCAAGCTCCTTTTCCAGGAGCTCATGTCAATGAACATTGCTCCTCGTTTGATGGTCATTTAATTTCAAATGCCCCATCTCCCCCACTCCTTTTGGGTAGCCTATGATTGATGTGGTCTTATTCTCCCCCTCCTGCTATCGCCTGTCGGTTTTGATAATTATCGACTCGAATTTACCGAATAAAAATCGATGGAAAAATGCAGTCAAAGTGGCAATTCTAGATTTATCGATTTTTGGTTAAATCAATTTTTCCTTTTTTTATTCATTGATTTATTTTCCCTTTTTTTCTTTGTCTTTCAGGAATCTCTAGAGCCCTGCTGGAGGTGTGTGTGTGTGTAAAAATGTACCGAAAGGATGCCACCATCCTATTATGATTGCAGAAAGGAGCGGAAAATAATAACGACCCGGTGTGTGTCGTTGGCGGAATACTGTCGCCGCGAAATATCGATCCATCGTGTTGACCGGTAAGTGACTTTGTGTTGAAAACATTCTCGGAACAAAATTGTTGGTCCTGTTTGCCATCAGTCGACCGTTTTCGGCTTGTATTTATCAATATGTAAAACGGTTACGCAACTCTGACGGCCAGCAGCGATTTCGGATTCGATTTGTTCTCGGGTAGAGTTTGAACGAAATTTCCTGTTATGTTTTCCCCTTGTCCTGAAGTGTAGAGAGGAGTGGCGGAGGAGAGGCGTAAAAGCGGAGAGAGAGCATTAAAAATACAAATGTCGTGAATACCGAACAGAAGTCGTCCGTGGAGGACGTGACGACCGACGCGTAAGCCCCACCGAAAACTAGAAAATTGGCTTTTCTTTCTTTTTTCAGAGTTTTTTCTTTTCTTTTTTCCCGATGGGAAAGACTAGGAAACAAAACAAACTTTTGGAATGCCAATGTTTCATTCTCAACGCTTTTAAAACTTTTTCCTTCCTTCCCATCGGCTTGGCAAAAATGTCGCAAGTTTTGTTTACTGCCTTTCCATCTTGGGCCTTTGTTGATTGAAACTCGCTTGAATTGCCCAGCAAATTGTTGATAAAGAGTCTAGCACACGATTAAAAGTGCGTGGATGGATGTGTGGCGCCAGCGACGCAATGTTTGTAAACGACGCGATCGTGCAGGTACAGTGCGTCCATTGTCGTACCTGGAAACTCGTCCGAGTTGGGTGTGGCTAGTCGCGAAAGAAAAAAAAAAAGCGTTACGCATAGAGACGGCTGTCGCCAAGTCGTCGTTTTTTGTCTTGGCCGCAATGTTCGTGTATATGCAGTCAAAGAAGAAGAAGAAGAAGACCTGGAATAGCGCAGTGAGAGTGAGGCCATAAATCGTGTGAAGCGGCAGGCGGTGGCGTCGACACGAGCGATCGATGCCAAGACAAAAGAACTGGAGGCAAAACTAACAATTGTGACGAACACGAAATTTTGGCAAAAGCGTCAAACGAGGAATGTTTCTTTTCTCCAACAAAAAAACAAAAACAAACAAAAAAATGTCCAGCCGCGGTGCCAAATGAGCTGCGCAAACTTCCATTTGATGCGCTCCCCAATTTTAGCTGACGAGCCACACCCCTTCTTTTGAATGCGGCCATCGGACGTGAAGAAAAATGGAAAGATGAACAACTAAACGAAGCCAACGCCAAATATAGGTCAACAGTTGTCAAGTCGATCTTTTTCCCTCCGCCGCTGCCTGCTACGCGCCGCGTCAATCTAAATACGTCGAGGAGTCACAGTGGACGAAGATGTTCCAAATTCTCTCGAACCGCCGACAAGATGGAAACGACGCTGCTTGATAGAATCGAAACTTGCATGGCTGTAGCGACGCCCGCCCCTATAATATGTTGTGCGTGACGATGCCGATGCCAGCTGATGCCTGTCAATGTGACAGACGACGAGGCAATCCCGCGTCTGCGGTAATTCTGCTAGGCAGTTTCTTTCGTTCTTCCTTTATCCGTAAGAATAGGACACGCCAACTAATCTCTTTTCCATTCTTATTGGATGTACTATTCATGTTCGCTTTTGCGTTTCTCTTTTCATGTCCTAGCCATTTTGGAGACAAGTGGCACCAGCTGCTGATGCAAGCCCCCCCCCCAAAAAAAAAAAATAGGAGCAATTGACAAGACGGTTAGTGGATTTGCTTGCTCGCCTTTTAATCGAACACACGTCCTTATGCAAATTTAGCGTACGCGCAAGTCGATTTCTACATAAAAAGGCCACACAAAAAAAAAGAGAAATAATTCAGTGCCGCCAGTCTGCGGGATTCCGCCTGACGTCACCACGAGGCGTCAATGTCGTTTGCCAGCCCCAAGTTGCACAGCTGTGAAATAAATGTAAACTGATAGACGATATAGAAACGGAGAGGAGGATGTTGTGAAGCGGGGCGTTGGTAAAATTAGCGACACCACCCACGGGATTGAGCCATCGCCATGAATGAGTTGATTGAAAACGCACATCATCCTCGCCAGTCCTCGCAGAGAAGAAAACAAAAAAAGGGCAAGTTTATTCACATTTCTTTTTTTTTTCTTCATGTTTTTATATAACAAGTCGAACGCTGGTAGAGCGGGCAAGAGCAACTCTTTAGGATTCGGAACACAGACGGACCCAATTTTTATTTTCGTCTTCCCCAGCGCCTGTGTTAGCCAGTTTTCAGAAAAATTCTTTTTCCGTAAGTAAATCACCAGCATTTGAAGTGCATGCGGCGCCGTGACGCCATCACGTAATTGAGGTCAATGTCGGCTTCAGTGGAGACGGTGGTAAAATATAGAAATTGGGGACGAGCGATGCGGTAAATTAAAGAAAAACGACATTTTTCTTTTTCTTGCTTTTAACCCCCCCGTTCAATTAGTCAAATAGTTTGAGAGTTATTCGTATACTAATTGCAGCTGGCCGCACCCCTCACGTTGCCCGTTTCACGACTATGACGTCATTCAGCCAAATTGGAAAAGGATCAAAATTGAGACCTCCTCCCGCGTGACAGGAAAGAAATCGACCGAGCAAAAAAAAGGGGGGGGGATGCGAAGAAGCAGCCAAAATATTTAAAAAAAAAAAAAGAGCCTCACTTTTAGAAGAAAAATAGGAAGAGGATCCGCCCACCTCTGGCGCCCAGCAAAGTCCTGTCCGTCCCCTGGCGGGCATATCCTATTGGTCTATTCTATCCCGGTGCCCTATGTGGCGAGTGTGTGACTTGAAACACGTAAGAGATAGGCGGCCACGTCGTCTTTGCCTTTCTGATCGGTGCTCTTAAAACGGGAGGCCAAAATAAAAAACAAACCCTCCTGAGATAAAGAAAACAAAAATTACAACAGGAGTTGGGGGGTAAACCTCGACGAAAGAGGCAACAGCAGCTGATGGGCATTCAGTTGGTTGCGACCGCGGCGACTCGAATGTGGACCCGAAACGTTTGCCTCTGAAAACATTCGAATTTTTTCTTATTATTATTTTTATTTTTTTTTTCAAATTCTGAATATCCAAAGTGAGTCTGGTTCGCTTGTGGTCCAGTGTGTCGTGTGCTGCCCGATTGCAATGGTTTTTGCAACTTTTCTTTTGAATAATGGAAAAGAGTAAAAGTTGAACAAATTCGTCTTACGATTGGAGAGAAAAACCAGAAAAAAGGTAGACACAACACATTGATGAAAGATTTGCGCGCCCGGGGAGCTACTTGTACTTTTTTCAGTTGTTGCTGGGCCACACCGATACCATCACGCTAGCAAAGACGGACTCATCAGTCAACTCTTTTCCCGCTCTCTATCGGCCCTAATTTTATCCAATTTTGTTTTGTTTGATTGTTTTACGCTCTCTGGCCAGCAGTGGTGGCGTGTCCAGCAATTGCTTCCGAGCGGCATTGACGGATCGAAATCAACAACAAAAAACCGATCCATTTCCTTGCGTGCGGTCTCAATAGAAGAAAGTGTGTTTCCAATTCGATTTTTGGACGTTGAGGCACAAAAGGAAGAGACTTTTTGGCTACAGGCGAAAACAATGGCCGGACAATGGAACAGCAGCTGCTGGAAATGGCTCCTATACCTTTCCGTGTTGTTGGCCATTTTGGCTGAATGCGAAGGCCAACAACAACAGCAGCAGCAGCAAGTACAGCGGCAAGGGCAGCAAAGACAACGTCCGATCAGGGATGGAACTCGTCGCCAACGAAGACATCGAACGGACAAAGCCAAACTGATCCAGCATTACCTCAAGAAAAACGGCCGATTGGAAGGAATGGTCCGTCTCGTTGATGGTGTCCATGCCAACGAAGGTAACGGTCCAATTTTGTTTTGACAAAAACAAATTTTAATGAAATTTCATTAACAACAACAACAACAACAAAGGGAACGTTGAAATTCTATCATTCGGGCAAATGGGGATCGATTTGCGACGACGAATGGGATCTACGTGAAGCGACGGTTGTCTGTCGCGAGCTGGGCTTTTCCGACGTCGTCCTAGAAACGCACAACTCCATGTACGGTCCTGCCAGGTGTAAGTAGACGGGGATTTGTATTACACGCCATCGTTGCTTTTGTTTCCCCCCTTCCTGGCGTTTAAAAATAAAACAAAATCACGATCGAAAGCGTCAGCTCCCCCCACCTCCTTTTCTTCTTTCGAAATTGTGTTGCTTTCTTCTTCTTTGGAGTGATGATGATGATGACGTCAAACTGTTTTTCCAACTGACCGTAATAATAGATCCGTTTTGGATGGACAACCTCTACTGCGTCGGCAGTGAAAATAACTTGACGAATTGCCGGTTCGACGGTTGGGGTATCAGCGATTGCGAAGACTCGGAAGCCGCTGGCGTCATTTGCAAACCTGGCCCCATATCCAAATTGAGCGTTGCAACAACAACAACGACGACGATGAGTCCGACGACGACGACAACGACAACAACAACGATGAAGACAAT
Organism: Daphnia magna; assembly: GCF_020631705.1. NCBI lineage: Eukaryota > Metazoa > Arthropoda > Branchiopoda > Diplostraca > Daphniidae > Daphnia > Daphnia magna. The sequence goes on along the minus strand of NC_059183.1, from coordinate 208,126 downwards.
ATCAAATAGTAGCGATGGCAGCGCTGGCGATGCATCGGTGACGAAACGTTTGCAACAAGATATGGCTCCAGCTATGCGCATCAAGGTATGACTAATGGATCTATTCATGACAATGCCATCTTAAAAATAACGTACGACCTATTTGGCTCCAACCCTACATCACGCAATGCGTGTGTGTGTGTGTGTGTGTGACCCTAATAGAACGTGTAATTTAGAAGGAGGTTAGCTAGGGTAGACTAAATAAGGTACATACATACATAATCAATGGTCGAAACAAAACAAAACAAAGCCTTTTTCAAATGACCTGTTTATTTAATTTTGTTTTGCGATTGATTTCGTTTTTTAAAAATGTTTTATTGACATGCGCCAACAGGATGTTGTGGGCAGTAAAAGCAAGATCCGATTACGAGGCGGCCGTTCCAAGGAGGAAGGACGAGTTGAAGTGAAAATCGGTAAAAGTGAGTCTTTTCTTCATTTCTGAAGAACGACTGATCACGCCATTGATGCACGCAAACGTATCTTTAAATATGCGAGTTGCACGTTGAGCTGAAAACGTCCAATTGCAATTTTCAGACGCCAACGATTGGGGACTGGTTTGCGGCGACGGTTGGAGTTTATTTGAGGCCGGCGTCGTGTGTCGCGAACTGGGACTGGGCTACGCGCAAAACGCTTTGCAGACAGACTTTTTCGGAGGCAATCGCAGTTCGCTGGCCCTCAGCGGCGTCCGCTGTCACGGATCGGAGAAATCTCTCATCGACTGTCTGCACGATCGTTTCGGCGCCGTCAGCTGTCCAGGCGCCGCCAACAACATCGCGTCCGTCGTCTGCGCTTCAGGTCCGAAACGGTCCCAAGTGGACGCACACGCAGTCTAGCCGAGTCTAGCGCAAAACAAAACAAACAATCATTTTGATATTTTCGAAAATAAATAGAAATGGCTGATTTGGTACCGGACCAACACGAAATGATGCGGACGGCTCATTTGGAGGATCGCCAATTATTCTTCTTGCAATGCGCCATGGAGGAGAATTGCCTCGCTGCGTCGGCCTATCAAATCCAAAAGGACGATCCGTACGGTTGGCACCTGGAAACCCGGCGTCTCCTTCGATTTACGGCCCGAATCGCCAACATGGGCACGGCCGATTTTAAGCCGTTCATTCCCAAGCACATGTGGGAATGGCACGCCTGTCACATGTAAGTCTCTTGTTCCAAACCGAAAGGTGTGTCTATTAGTCCTCCCTTCGTGTGTGTGTGTGTGTGTGTGTGTGTGTGTGCGTGCCTGGTTTTGCAACGGAAACCTGAGCCGGCTATTATAGCACTTTGGGCGCTTAGCTGTCGTCTCCCGCATTTGAAAGGCCGCCTTGTTCTTTGGCATCATTGTGAGGGGTAGCGCTTTGTGATCAAAGTGGATCGTTCGGCTGTGCAATAGGAGTTTGAAGAAACTATTGTCGGCAAATGACATCATCAGGATGAGGTACAATGGCGAGTAACTCGGCCTTCAGCCTCTGTCCATTGCATTAACGACAATGGACATTATTAAGAGAAATGCTTAAAAAAAAAAAGAAATGTCGAGTTCTTATTGATCTTTACATCTACATCGAATGTTGCACAGTGGGGGGAAAGCAGAGCACGAACGTGGCTTTGGCTCATCGCAATGGAATGTTGCAAGTTGGAAGTGCACGGCGGCTGGAGAGGAGCCACTTTGGATGATTTAGGTAAAACGGCACGTGCCGTTTGACTCATTTAAATTGGCGTTGCTATGGGCAACCAACGGTCGTCATTCACCGGCAGCAAAAACGTTCAACAGAAATGTTTCTGTTGGCGAATTGCCTATTTTTAACGGCGCCTTATTATTTGTCGTTGCCATCGAAAATGGACCGAACTGCCGTTTGGCCCCCGTCCTAACTAAATTGGCGCAATTCCTTTCGTTAACTCGACTTGTTTAGTTACAGGCTCCACGTGTTTGGAGACAATTGACTTAAAAGAAGCAGCAACCACGCCCGAATGGATTGCGCATCAAAATCGATACCGAAGACTATTTCGAATCGGTTTACAAAATGAGAGTTTTGATGTTTTTTTTTGTAAAAAGAAGGTGATTGTTGTATAACATTCTCATTTGGTCTTGTTTGTGTGCGGCTATCGTTGCGCGACACGCCACTCGTGTGTGACTGTGACCCCACATACAACAAAAAGGCAAACAATGCAACTGATTTAATGACAACTTGCATTTTTCGACGTGATTCTTTTACGATTAAGTTTCTACACGATCACGCCATTTGTTGGCCCTTTTTTTTCTCGATTAATAGAAGAAAGGGTCAACAAGTTGCGACGACTAGAATCGATGACCTTATTCTTTTTTTTTGTGTGTGTGTGTGTGTGTGTGATGCAAACAGGCACTACCACAGTATGGAAGTGTTTGCCCATTTCGACATCATCAATTCGTACGGCGTGAAAGTAGCCGAGGGCCACAAAGCCTCTTTCTGCCTAGAGGACAACCAGTGCACTCACGACACGCAGCCCGTCTACAAGTGCGCCAACTACGGCGATCAAGGCATTTCCGTCAACTGCACCGACACCTATCACCACAACATCGATTGCCAGTGGATCGATATTACGGACATTGATCCCGGCATCTACACCTTCAAGGTATTTTGACTTTGAATAAGACTCGCAGGGTTCCTTCGGGCTATACTTCATTAGTGGCTCTCCGTCTATCGTGCGGACGATCCTTCGTCAACACGCATCGATTGGCTAGACTTTTCGCTATTAGTATTTTCTTTTCTTCAATGTTTAATCGGATCGCTTTAGCGCCTTCAACGTTGGCTTCAAGAACTACCGTCCGTCTCAATTATATGCACGACGGCCAGTGAAAGGTCTAGAAAGTTGTTTCATGCGGGAAAGCACTCGGCCAGCGCATCCGGCTAATGTATAACATGGACACGAGGGAAATTCCTTTCATGTATTTTGCCCTAATAATATTGTGCCGTGTAATTACGGCGTGATTGAGAAGTGGGGGGGAGTCGCTTGATAAATGCTCTGTGATTACTAGACTAGCCTACTCTAATGCATGGAGAGAGTCGGTGAACATTTTTGGATAATGTGTTGATCTCGTTGCGTGCAATATAGGTGGTGATTAATCCGGAATTCAAAGTGGCCGAAATGTCGTTCGATAATAACGCTGTCGTCTGCACGCTCTACTACGGACAACAATACGCCACGCTCTTCAATTGTTCACTCCAACGTCCTTGAAAATGTCTTTTGCAGTTGTTTTGTTTGTTTTATTTGTTTTTTTTTAGTTGAAAAATCAAAGAGGAAAGAAAAGAAAAAATCTGAAATGGAAGCGCTGCGCCATCAGCTGTTTCCGGTGCTCGTCCAAAAACAACAGTTTCGTTTCCGAGAAAGACGGAACAAACGGAAATGAGATGTCAAATAACTAGCGCACGCCCCTTAATTGTAGCGCACCTTTATTTCATTTGGCGCTACAAGAATTTAATTATACAACGTTAATCAAAGAAATTGTTGTTATTGGTTCGGCTGCCTTTTTTATATTTGCAATTTGCATGCGTCGCGTAATGCGCGCGTAGTTGATGCAAACATTCTTTTGATTTGATTCGTTGAATTTTGTCTTTATATTTTTGACTTTAATTAATGACGATGTTTCGCCGCAATGTGTTCTATTCTGGCCGATGAGTTTCCATTGGCGCCAATGTTGTCTACTTTTTCGAAAAGTCTTTTCTGTTCGCTAAACAATTTGTTTCAATGTGTTCATTATTATTGTCTGCAACTATCGATCGTCTCCCAGGATGCAAGGCGACGCGTTTAAGAACAATCGTCGTCTTTCTCATTTCGCCAACGAGAGAAACCAATCGATTTCTTGTTCTTTCAAATTATTTCGCGATTTGAACGCGTCGAATGACGTCCGTTTTTTTTTGTGCCAACTTTTTCTTCTTCATTAGGCTTGTTCTAACTACCTTTTGCGTTGTATTCAAATCCCGCGCCGTATGACGTCTTTTTCAATTTAGGAGACAACAATGTTCATGTTTCATTGTCGTGCTGTGTAGACGACAAATACACGCATCGTCTTCTCTTCTCTTTCAAAAAAACCCAAAAAACACATCAATTTAGATAGTATATATATTAAATTGACGTCTGCATGGAGAGACGCAACAACAATAGACATTCAGTGTTTTGGACGCAGAGTTGCTGTTACACGTGCGCTCTACATGATTGGGTCGAAATCAAAGTTTTTATAGATTCGCATCATCTACTGCTGGTGACACGTGCAACGGCGCCAGTTGGAGCGTGCTTTATACACACACACACATTCTTTACATGTGTATACACACGCCATGTATCTACACTACGGTACCTATTTAATGGGTCATATATTTATACAAGGGAGTCTAACCGAAGAGACAACGGCACCTCTTTTATATTAGATTTTTCTCGATCGAATCGCAACAATGTACTCCGTCCTTCGCTATAGGGTTTTTTATGTGAAGGAAAAGAAACAAATCGATTAGACGCAAATTCCTCGAAACCACAATCAAATCTGATATATTTTTTGAGGTGGAGAGAAGTAAAGAAAGAGCGCAACAAGAGTATAGATATTTACAAGAAGCCTGATCGGTGAACATGCTGTCCGTCTCTCGGGTCGTGTAGGCCGCCATTCTATATAGACAAAGCTCTTGCCCCAATTTCCTTTTACGTGGAAAACGTAAATATTTAGTGAGGCCGGCCAACGTTTCAGCCACTCTCCTGGCAACAGACATCGACAAAAAGCATTTGCAAAACAAAACAAACAAAAAAATGATACACAAACATCGTTGTTGAGTAGGCATTCGGAGAAATGTTGAGGGATTTCATACACCGAACGATTGCGCGTTGATTAAGAGGACAAGGTCTTTCATGGGAAAAGGAAGAAAGCCTAAAGAAAAATGCCGTTTCATAAGATGAGTTTGATGTCATTTTCGTATAGCTGAACCGAGATGAATGCTCCGCTGCCTTGTTTTTCTCTCGTCTGATCCCATTAGTTGCTCGTTCATCTTCTATCCAATTCTCACTCTATATATGCATCACCCTCTAGAGCGTCGCTTTTAGCCAAACAAAAGGGGAACTGTGGCGTGAAGACTGGAAATATTCTCGTGACCATTTGTCTGAAACTGGTTTAATTCCAAATTCGGCAAGAGAAATAATTCAACATTATGCAACGACTTGTCTAATATCAATTGAATCCGGCCAAGACAATCAAGGGAACGATGGGGTACGCGTCGGCGCACAGTTGCCCCGCACCCCTTGCCATGGAGGCAAATAGCCCGCAGAGACGGGGGGAGAGGTTAGAACGTGCGGTTGTCGTAGACTTTGACAGTTGCTTACCGACCGTTGCGTAACATTGTTCAACTATTGCAATTTCACGGCGCAATTCAATGTGCTCCTTTTTGTTTGGTTTTTTAATTTTTATAGTGGCCCTTTTTCGTTTGGAATTTGGTGCATAACTCAGAGATGTGCCGTTTGTTTACGTCAAAGTTAGTGATTGTGTACACGTCGTTGGTGTTGCATCGTCGATGTGTTTAGATTTTTGGCTTTTAAAGTGACGCATTCATCTAAGAAAAGATTTGCTTCTTTTTCTTTGTTGTTTATCAATCGAGTGAGACACACGTGAGCATCACACTAACGCACGGATTGTTTTGATTTGACGCCAGAAGTTGGCCCCCGTTTGACATTAGGAAATGGGTGAGTGTATTTCTCTAGGACACTATGCAGATTTTTGACATTTCCTTAGAGCCATTACCTTGCCAGCTCTTTTCGTTGCTGACAAAATAGGAGGCAGGGTATAGAAAGAAACTGAAAACTCAAAGGGGGGCGTGTTTCTTTCGTGCGCTTTCCTTTCGTCAAACGATTACGGAGTTTTTATTTGATCATTTTCTCTGCAAAACTGTTCCCTTCGTCTAACGTCTTTCTTCTTTTGCTTCACAATCTCTTAGAATAATGGCTGCAATTTTGTTTCCTCTTTTCTCGTATTGAACGCCGGAGAGAGTCATGTAGACTTGGAGCGCGGCAAAAGTTTTGTCGTCAAGCAGACAATTTCGTTTCCATATTTCTCTTGTTATCTAGAGACGCGTCATATTTCATTGCCACCCCATTCGCCCATTGCGTAACTTGACAAGTGCATTCTTTACGTCAAATCATTTATTTTTCTCATTTACTTAAACGGAAATGTATCATCCGGTCAGAGTGCAATTCTTAAAGATTTAGGCTGAAAAGGCACTGCAAATGTAGGAGAGAAAGAAACCCGAATTCATTTACCGGTATTATACCAAAGAGTGTGACATCAATCAGTCGCATTACCCCGTTTTTTTATTTACCAGCCGCTTGTCTTTAACGTTTCGTTTTGCGAGTAGATCCCGATCCATTGAGCAACTTCTATAGATACGATGCTGACCTCTTAATAGATCATCTATCCAAATAAAAGCCATTGGGGCTGTAATACTGCAGCACTCGTTGATTGACTATCTGCTTGCATTGTGTCCGCCTCTCTCTTGAAAATCCCTTCTTTTGACGGGCTTATATAAAGCCAACGCTTTGATGGAGGTCTCAACCGATCGACACGGAGCCTCCGTCCGAGGGTTCGATCGTCGCTCACGGCTTATAGAATCCACCCTTGAGAATGACCATAATACCGTATATAGTACAGTATCTATAGATGTAGGCTTTTGATAGTCTTGGTCGACGTTCTTTTTATATATACCGGTACTGTACGTATTATGGATATAATGTAGGAAGGACAACAGTCAAATGGCCATTGGAAGTGCATTTTTTCATGGCTAGAGGAAACTGAATTTTTATTTCGTCTTCTTCCTCTCCTATAGAGAAAAGTCGAGCGTGATGAATATATATTGAAGGCTTTTGAAAAGGTGATGTAGTTTAGCGTCTAGCTCGTCTAGCGGAGCATCAGTTTAAGGGATGATGGTTCTTAAATTGCTTTTCTTCTCAACAACAACAACAACAAAAATGAAATCCCTTTTAGCTGTGCGACGCATAGGCTGTTTCTTTGTTTATCTTTTGCTTTGGGATTTCGAGTCGCGGCCCCTTTTCGATCTTCACCCGCTTTAATTGGGTCCACCCCCTCCATTGTGCGCTGGGCCTCTATATAAATAGAGAGTCGAGTAGATAGAAGTCGACGGCATCTGATACGTTGCTATCGATTTTGAAATTCTGTCAACGTCGAATGAAATTGAGGGACACGCTAGAGGATGCAGAACGAGCCTCTGTCATCACTTTGATAACGCCAACGCAGCACGAGATGCCACAAAGTTTGTGTTTGTCTCTCTCTCTACGACCAGTTTCTCTATAGGCCTATATCTATTCTTTTAAAAGGACACAGTTTTTCCTTAAAATTCTTCTCTATCGTATACTACGTTTGATTTCATTTTGTTGGTTCAAGCCAGCAGTTTCGTTTGGCTTTTCTACCCGTCTCCTTATTTTTTGTTGTTGTTGTTTGGCTTTTTGTTCGACATCATCTTCTTTGACACGTAGCTTCTTTATACCAATTGAGAATTGAACCTCCGTGCGTAGACTGTCGAAAGACGAGGCTAATCTTCTTCTTCTTGGAAGGCCTGCAACCAATTTCAGCTGCTTTTCTTTCTCAGCTGTCTGTAAAGAATGAAGCCGTTTTTCTTTTTTAAACTTGCCTCTCTCACGACCCTCGATTTAAATACATATAGAGATTTTAGGATTCATTCAAAGTGTGTCGAAGCACAAAGTGGAAACAAACAGAAACGTGACGCAGCTGCTTCACGTTTATTTCTATATAGACGAGATGGTTTTATACTAATCTAAAGTTTTAAAAATCTGCATCCACGTCATTGAGAAATCAAGTTTAAAGAGCGACGATGGTAAGATAGACTAACCAACATTTTGGAGTGCAGCCTTTTGATGTAATTTCACATGTATAATGAGGCTAAGGGAAAAGTTTCGTTTTTTATTTATTTTTATGCATTTCTTGTTTGTAAAACTGTAAAAACGGAGACGGTTGTTGAGCACGCCCGTCGACGCTGAAGAACCAGCAGCAGGTCAATAAAATCATCAGAGACTTTCGGTCTGAGAACGAGCAAAAGAACTAGGAAACGTATCTTGGCTGCAGAGAGCACTAGACAGCCACAAAGAAAAAGATTTGCAATCAAACAAGTACAGACGTTATCTTCATTTCTCCTGTAAATGTACGACGGAAAAAGAAACAAGACAATATACAAGTTTTGATATATAATAATAATAATACAAACTTTGACTCTCCTCATTTATTGATTGTGCTTGCAACTCTTCTGAATACTCTCTTGTAATAAACAAGAAAACATTTTCGAGGTACGAGAGCGAGCGAGTCAACTTTTGTGCCACGTCCTGGAGTTTGACGTGATGCTCGGCACGTCTTGGCTTTCACGCTTCTTCTTTTTATCTTATCGAGTTTTTCTTTATTGCACCTCGTCTGTTCCTTCGTTTCCTTTAGGCGTGACGCATTATAGATGATGTTGATTTTTCTAGTTATCGAGTCCGCCTTCATGCATTCGAATAGCGAGCAGTTTTCTATGATTATCTATTTTGAATGCATGTATTACTGCTGGCTGACATCATAGATAGACTCAAAGACAGCACATGATTCAGCCGATGATTCAGACGCTATATGCTCGAAGCAACTTTGCTGATGATGGATCTGCGCATTTCTTTTCGTTTGATTTCTTTCGTATGTGATGTGTAGCTCTGCATTTGTGATTGATTGCCATTCTTTTCCTATATTGGAAAATAGAACTCGCGCCATTTTCTGTATTACTTGTATCTCATATGAGTTACTTTATATCAAGTAGAGTTGATTGGTTTTCATTTGCACAACATTGTCGACAACTTATTTAGACAAGGTTTTGCATTTTAGGAAAGGTATGTGACGTCATTTATTCTATAATGGGAGCAATCCGCCAACTTTGTGACGCTTCGCGTATCACTGCCATACTGGGCGCCCTCATTACGTCTGTCTGATTGTATTTGTACACATTTTAGAATGATGGATGACATGCTGCTTTGTGTATGTAAAGTTCGATAATGAAATGGTTGAATTGGTTCTGTTTGTTTTTTCTTTCGAAAAGCCAAGGAAAATCATCGCCAAGTGCATCAGTATATACAACAGCAGTGTTACATGTTATCCTATTAAAGTCATACATATAGCTATTAACAAACGGTAGCTTTATGGTCCTTTATAAAAAACCATTTGTTTCTTATATTTCGTGTATTTCCATCAGCATGTGTTGTCACACACACACACAGACACACGGGAGACATATTTGTTCTGTCATCACTGTCCAGCTGCAGCACAAGTTTTATAGCCGGCCCTGTATACATTTCTTTTATACAATGAGCTACGCTGTGTGGCGAGCAATCGAAAAAGAAAAGAGAGAAAAAGGCACAATGATTTCGTTTTACTGGATACGACTCCCCTGTGGACTACCTTGTAGCTATTTCTATATATCCGGCTGCTGCTGCTATATATTATTAGATACCCTATTTATATATAAATACTATGTATATAATACGGGAATACTGATTGGCCATCTATTTATCTTCTTCTTATATTCAGACTTTGTTCCAGCGTATAGACTTTTGAATCCATTAAAGGGGGTTGCTGTACCGCCCAAATCAGGGCTCCATGTAATCAATAAGAAAGATGAAACTTTAAGAGTCTGTAATTATCTAATAAATGAGCCGGACTTATTGACTCATTTCGTCGACTCAGACTGTACTACTCTATATAAACGTCCGCTCTCTATTGATGACATTTCAATCGACATTGTCGTTCGTGCTGTATTTGCCCATGACCTGCATATATTAGAAAGAGGCTTTACTTGTGACTTTTTATTGGCCGACACACACGACCGGAAATGGGTACATTTTCATTGCCTATATACGATACATTATGTAATTTTCGTGTCGTCACAGTTTTTGCTCACCATTTCCCTTTCTTCCATTTCCGCCACGATCCGTATAGAAACTCCATAATCGCATTAAATGTAATGCGACCAACAAAAAAAAAGGAAGTTGATGTACATATTGATCTTTGGATGTGGTCCAGCACGCAACCGTCCGCGTGTAGAATAAAGGCAAACTTGAAGAACAAAGTTAAAGAGAGAAAAAAAAAAGCTAGAGGTTATTAGGTACCTATAGAGTAGAGCCACAGGGCAATCGGATTGCATTATTAGATAATAATTCATGTGCAAAAAGATTTTTCGTTTTCATTTTTATTTTTCTCGTGTGCGGTGTGCCCTATATATATATATATATACTCATCCCCCTATACGAGCAGTTAACCAGGGCGATATTATACAAGAGGATCACGTCCAATCCGTAAAGTATATCCAACGTGCAGCTCTGCATACAGAAGAGTCTCAAAAGCGTTACGTGTTTAGCCAAGCATTTTTTTATAACGTGGTTTGGAGGTGGTTATATATCCTCATGAGCTCTGGCGCCAAATAGATTTATACGCCATCGCTTTATATACGTGTGTGATACAAAACTAGTATATTCTATATATACTGATGTAATATTATTTGCCGTTTCAGCACATCAATCAAATGCATTTTGCACGTCACGTCTAAGTATATACAGTACAGCACGTAATGTCTTTGTTGTATACGACATTTTCGAACTCTTTGTCTACATTTTTTGCTGCATAGCCCAATCAATATCGAACAAATGCGACAGTGTAATTTTGCGACGGGCCATGAAAGATGTAAAGAGAACAACAAAAATCTATGTAGTTTCTATGTATAGAAAAGGTCTTTTATTGAATGTAGAGCTATTATTCAAGATTTGGAATTGTAACAGGGGATGGAGCAAACTGATGTCTGGCAACGCAGGTTAATGATCCAATTGGCTTTTCTCTTATTGATTTGCTACATGTATAATAAAGCGCAAACTATATGCGTTCGAATTTCATGGGCTATTGTTGTGCGTCGCTCTGATTGGCTGCGACAAAGCGTAGTACCGTTCTTGAATATTTGATTAACATGACCAGCAGAGTCTACCCATCCGAAACAATTTCACGGCTGCTGCTGAAGACTCTTTTTTCTTTTTCTTTTCTTTTCAAATAACTCGTGTATTTTCAGATGTTTTATTGCGAGGCCTATAGGAGACTATACATGTTGATGTAATCAGAGAATATTTGCTGTCTTGTTTTTGTTTGTTTGTAGAAAGAAATGACGATTAGCAATGGATAGCCGTACACTCTATGCAGGTATTATAGTTGCTGTGCATCAACAGAGATCATTAAAGGCATATAGATCCATCGAGTATGATATCTTTCATGTTTTGTAATAGACGTGAGTTCGTTATCTCTTACTCTCTCCTGCTACTGTATATAGATTGACTTTAGGCAGCCCACTGTCTTGCATCAAACAGCCATTACGTGTGTTTGTTGTTTCACTAATAACGCATCAGCCCCCCCCCCAAGATCTTAACGAAACACGTTTATCCGTCTATTATTGTGATGATCCTAAAGGCTGGCTCTTGTAATATTATAAGGGAGAGTATACATTTCTCTGTTGTTTCTTTTTGTTGTGTCGTCAACACATGTAATCGATCCCGCGATCGTATTTTTCCCTCTTCTCCCAAGGCACGTTGCTGTGCTGTAAAGAGACTATTTATTATCCATTAACCTTTGCGTAACGTATTGAATGTTGGACTCGGAGCGCGCGGCATCCTGCTGGGATTTCTCATCAATGATGACTGACGGATATTGCGTGTTGAACTGTTTGCACACCCGAAACTATTTAGATATTTAAATGCCGAGAGATGATGGGTATATTCTTGAATTGAAATCACCTTTTTTTCTTTTTGTGTTTTCTTCTTCTCTGCGTGTGATTCAATTGCGAGTGAAAAGGGGCAGCAAAGAGAAGAAGAAGACGAAACTTTGTAGAGGGAAAACAAAAAGAAAACATTTGGCATCGATCCCAATGTCTGGCTCTCATCTCTTCTTTTCCTTATAAAAAGAAAATCTCAAAATGACGACTGAGCAAAGAACTTTTCCGCCTTTGTTCTTTCTCTCGCTCTCTCCCTCTCTCCCGCTCTCTCTTATATAGCCCAATTTAGTTGGAAATGTGGATCTAGCGAGTGAGGTCGGTGGGAAAAGCCAATAAACAAAAGAAAAGGACTTGCATCTCTCTCTCTCTCTATCCAACATTTTACAATAAACAAACTGCATTTTTAGGTTATCACACAGGAACAACGTTGGCCTCCATCTGATGAGTTTCGTCTAAACTATATTCTTTCTTTTCTTTTCTTTCTTTGGCTTTACAGTTTATCAATAAGAAAAGAAAAGAAAAGAAAAGATTTGTGGGCGATTGATGTCAGAGTGCTGATGAAAAAAAAATGCGGATGCACCAACGAATATCCAGCTGGCATCGATCCGTCCAGTAGGCTCCAGTTGTGTTGAATGAATGAACGGCCAACAGCCAAATCAGGTCCGTACAGCTGGAACAACGGTGGACACTACTCCAATCGCCAGAGAAAGTTTACTGGGTCGGCGACGTCAACAACAACAACAACGTGACGAAGATGGTGGTCGTCATCAAAAGATGATGGCCATGTTGACGATGCGCCAGCAGCCGAAATGCCATCGTTCACCTGCAACATCAAACATCGCAACAAGGCCAGTTCGAAATAATTACGTCGAGCGACTTTGCGTCCAACTACCTCCGTCCCTGCAACAACAACAACAACAACAGCAGTCGAGTCACGCTTTAGTCAATAATGAAGATGATGTTTTACGTTTGGTCATCCACGTTGAAGAGTCGCAACCGGATGAGGAAGAAGAAGAAGAAGAAGAAGAAGAAGATGAGGGGAAGGCTTCATTGAGTCTTCAAGTTGAAGGCCCATCGTTGAATAAAGACGAGCGTCATCAACAACAAGAGAATCGCCGGATGCTCAAACACATTGGACGACGACGTTCCGCTTCCGTTGAAATGAGAAGCAAAGACGAGTCGAGCGGCACAAGAGATTCTTTGGCTTCTCATTTAGTCGGCCGGATGTCATCAGACGAAGACGACGTGGGTCAGAAAACGAGACAAGCCGACCGGCCATGCGATCGATTGAGTCCGTGTCATCCGAACAGCAGCATCCGCTCGACTAGCCCAAGGTCCAATGCCGTCATCAAAGAATTCCGGCGCAGTTCGGAATTATTGCGCAATATTTTACTGAGTCTGTCGGCCTCTTCGGCCAGTAGCAGACGATCTTCCGATGGGTCCACCGTTAGTAGTCTTAGTACTGCCGTTGCTGCGTCTCTCGTCGTTGGACCTCAACAGCAACAGCAACAGCAACAACACCAACAGATGACTGCCGAATCGACGTCGTCCTATGTCAACGCTCTGCAAGCTCACCGCAAGCGACGCTGGGCCGTCCATCTGCAACAAGAGCCGCCGGCTACAATTGAACCAACATCAACGGCTGGCTCATCTGGTTCGATGTTATTATTTGAAGCCATCGCCTCATCGAATTGGACGTGGACGTCGCACGTGCTGGACGGCGGATTGGTGACGGACGTGAACGCCCCGTTGAACGACACCAACGGCTACACGGCCCTGCATTGGTGCGCCGTTCAGACGCCCGTCCCGTGGCCGGCCGTCTTCCTTTTGCTGGAACACGGATGCAAAGTGGAACAGCGCGACAAAGACGGCACCCAGCCCGTGTTTCTTCTACCCAATTTGCCCAGGGTCCAGCAACAGCTCGTCAACGATGCCTTTGATTACTTGATCCGCGGTTGCGGTCCAGATTCGGCAACTAGTGTCGCAGCCGATCGTAAAGGCGAAGCGGATGGAGACGAGGCCGAAACGGACGAAGATGCCCGCAGATGGACGTCAACATCGACGACGATTGGCGCCCCGACGACATCGGTAGGAGGAGTCAACAACATTTTGCGTCGTTTGCAGCAAAGCGCCATCATTAACCAGGCGGGTCATTATCTTCACCAACATCATCCTCACCTGCTCGTTAACAAGAAATCGCAAGAGTCTAACGTTTCGCCATCTGGCGGGGTGTCAGGTTCGACCGACTATTACGATTCGTTTGAAATCACTTCCATTAAGGTAACGTCTTTGGCTGCATGTTTTGTTGGGGGGATGGGGGAAAGAAAGGCTAAACGACATTGAGTTTGATTCGCTTTTTTTTGTGTGTGTGTGTGTGTGTGCGTGCAACAGTTGGCTGAATTAAGTCACCAAACGGCGGGCATGACGAATACGGCCATGAATAATGAGCCGGACGGGGCTGCCAATGGCAATCACTCGACGTCTTGGTCGACCAACGAGCAACAAACGCCGCCTAAAAGAGAAGAAGAATGGACTCAACGTCTGGTCCGCTCGCTGTCGGTGCTCGTCAAAATGGCAGCCAATGCCGAATGTTTGCCATTGATCCTTCCTTCTCTATCGGAACACGTGGGCGTCTTTGTGCGAGCCCTGCAGGATACCAGCCACCTGCCTTGCCACTCGATGATGTCTTCTTTTCTTCACAATCTCCTCAAGGTACTACCGGTGTATCATCGACAACTTTGCTTTATAGTAGTACAGTACATTGTACGCCTTTCCTTGGCTGCATACATCGTCTAATAATGGTCGATGTCGCTCTTTTGAAATGCGTGTGCGGACGCTACGAGAATAACAGCTGATGAGGCACAATCATTTCAAGCTCCTCCGTTTCATCTATCGTTGGAAATAAGTTGACGTCCACGACGACTGGACGCAGTAGACTGTAGTTAAAAGACCCAAGTCGCCACTCCAATTACTTCGCGCAAAAGCTTTTGATATACACAAGACTGCCGTACTCTCATGCGCTGCATCAATCTCATTATAGAGTCATTATTCAGCGCGCCCAACACCCCCCGCATTGCCGTGCATAAATGTCCGCAACTTGATAAGAAATTCATCAAATGTTCTCATGTTTTCTTGTTTTGCTTTTTTGTGATGTTTTGACGGTTGCCTTGTTTTGTGCTCGGGTTACGCAGTCTGCGTTGGAAACGGCCGTCGGTCCATCGGGAACAAAAGATTACCAGTCAATGGATTCGGCTTTAAGCAAATTGCTGCAGGTGGGCGTGGAATTGTTGGCCGGGACGCACAGTGTCCAGTTCACCGCGCTCGTCTTCATCAACAAAATAATTGACGTGTCAATGGCGACGAGTAGTAGGTCGATGGCCGATCGACGTCGTCGCCAACGACGGCTGGCCGACAGACGACCCAAACGGCAGAGAAGAAACAACACAGGCAAGCCGGATTCGACATTAATCAAAGTGCCATCAGCCATTGGCCATTGGACGGCCATAACTGCCAAAACGACAGCCGCATCTCGTTGCTCGTTTTGGAAAGAAATGATTCAACAACAAGCGAGTAGCGCTCCGTCCAGACCGGTGCATTCGAACGCGACCAACGCTGTGACGCAATTACTGTCGGACAAAGTTCACGCCGGGACGGTGCTCAGTTTAGTGTTGAACGCCATCACGCTGCATCGTCGTCTGGTCGTGGGCCAGCATCAACACGAGAGCAGTCGATTCCGGTGCACGCCCAGCCTGCGCATCCGTCAATGCAGCCACCACTGTCTGCAGATTTTGAGTGCCCGTCTTTTGCTGTACATGGCCGGCTCGTCCGCCTTGTCCAGGGATCAGCTGATGGCCGAGGCTCAGCTCCGAATGATGGTCGAAGCTTTGGATTACACGTTGGATCCCCAACTTCTTTGTCTCATCATCCAAACGGTGGCGCTTTTGGCTCTGCATTATCCCTACCAGCGACGGCTACTCGATTCCGGCATACCGGACGCGTTGACGCAACTCGTCCTTCCGTCCGACGAGTGGTACTACACCAATCACACGACCAGATTCTCGAGGATCGTTAAACATCACGCGGCCAGGGCACTCGTCTACCTCGGATTGGCTCGTTGTCTCGGCCCGCGCGTCTCCCTATTCGATTTCCAAGGTATTTTCAAAACAATTTGCATATGATAATCACGATCGATAGACTAGACTATACAAGTACTGCGTATAGCGATTCAACGGAAATCTCTCTTTATTGGGTTGGATGTTATCCATTGAAAAGGAGGGGGAGGCAGTGCTCTATTTTATACCGTACTACGTATAGGCCTAACTCTATACGGATCTGATGAAGATTGATTTCGCCATCTAACGGGGCTTTTTTCTTTTATTTATTTTTTCTTATTTTTTAAAATTCCGACCGGATAACTCGATTGGCTTCGGTCGGTTGGTGGAGCAATATAAGAATCTACGTCGTATCGACCCATCGTCGAAAGCAATTCAGTTGATGAGGTTTCACTGGTGGATGCACCATATCGAGCCGTATAGCCTACAACGTATATGGCATTCAATAGACGTCTGCTGGTGATCTCTCTTTATTTATATACAGCAAGGGAAAGGATGTCTCTATCCATTGATCCTCGACATCATCGTGCAGCACGACGACTCTCTTTGATCGCACTTAATATTGCCTATTCCCGCAGCTTATTAACACGCCAAACATGTTTGTATATTAGTATAGGCCTATTAGAAGGACAGCCTATAGCTTTAACATCGTTTGATGTTATTTTTGGCCATTGATTTGAAGCCATTATCATTAAGAGTTCATTTCTTGTTTGTAGAGTTCTATAGACGACAGTCCTGATCTTTATTGCCTATGATATAATGGCCTTTCTTGCTTTGATATTGATACGAACGAGAAAGGTCGATACGTAGCCAAAGCCAGTCTCATATAGACGTATAGACTATCCTACACATCATCCAGCGTAAGGTCTATAACTTTATAGTGTATATATGTACCTTGATGGGATTGTGTGTCGCAATGAATCATGCAGCGGTATCAGTCGAGCCATCGTGTCACGAACGTCTTTTTTGGCCTCGTGTGTTTCTGGGGCCCCCTCTCTTCCAAATGCAAACATACTGTGCAGTATATATATCTAACAAAAAACATGGTGGGCTCTTTTTGTCCGTCGAGAATAACGAGAGACAGAGAAGAGAATGATGGACTGCATTGAGAGCAAATGCGCCCTTAATACTGGTTAATAAAATTGCCCTCATGACGTATCCCCTTCCTTATCTTGTTTGCTTGTTGACAATCTCTGATCGATAATTTGAATTTGTTTCCGGTCGGTTAAAGAGCATTCTCTTTTTTTTTTTGGGGTGGGGGGGAGTAGGGGGTTGAGAGTTTTTTCAGACGATGGAAACAGCACGAGGATCGATAAATGGGTTGGCCGTAGGTCTATATACGTAAGGGTTTCATGAATAACGATCAGCCTCAGAGTTGGCGTGTTTGTCAAGTATAAAACCAATCGATTCATCGATTTGTTTCTCCTTCGAAAATGCACATTTTTCTTTTCGCCATCACGTCACTGCAGGATCGGGGGGCGAGTGTTGGGCAGAAGCTGCGCCTTCTTCTTCCCCGTGCTCTCAACAGCTGCCGTCGACCAGCGGCATCAACGAAACAGCCGAAGACAGTTATGTTATGCAAATGTTGACCAGCCCATCGTCGGTTATTCAAGTCGCCTCTTCTTCTCCGCTCAACAACCAAACGACAAGTCATCGCCCGACGACCGTCGCCATCAGCCCGGAAGAGGTCGCCATGCGGATGCTCGACTATCATACGGTATTTCGTTCTGATTGGGAATTATAGTTTGTACGATTCTTTTCGTGCCATTTAGACATCACAGGTGAAGCGATAAAATTTAAAAAAAAGAAAAAGAAAAAGAAAAAAAGAAGAGGGCAGGGATTATTGGAGCGTGGGTGTGGTCGACGGTGTGCATCGAAGCGATTGATGATGAAGGCGAACTGATTTTACTCTTTTTGAAATTTTTCCCGCGTGACTGATGACACGACAACGACCAACTTTAGGCTGGAGACGACGACGACGACGACGACGAAGTTGCCAAAGTGATGACTTTAAACAGTCTGCCCGTCCTTATCGATCCCATCATCGTTTTGAGGTTGTTGCATCACTGGATCTTGTCACGCAAAATCGTCCATCAGATCCATCAGATCCATCAGCAACAGCGCCAGCCGAAAGCGGCCACCAGCGCCACGAGGCCGGTGCTCGTCCGTCGTGAACTTTCCCTGCCGGCCGACGAGCGAATCATTTCTCGACTTGAAGCCCAGCTCTTACCTCACGTAATTCGTTTGTAGCCTTTATTGTACGCGATGGGACCGAGTCGAACGCAATTAAATCGTATCGAATTTCGTAGGTGGACATTTCGTTTGCGGATGACGACGACGGATCGACAGAAGATGAGATTCGACCTGCCGTCTCGCTAATCCAACAAATAGAATCGAAGCGAATCAAAAATAAAGACGACGACGACGATGGAAAGGAAGACGTTGCTGGACAGCGAGGGACGACAGCTGCGGCGACGGGCCGTTTTAATCCGACGGAAGCCATTTTAGCGACGATGCAATTATTGCCTCTTCCCTGTGCCAAAGTAATGGCTGGCCGAGGCCAGCAACTGCCACTCATGTTGATGACGGCCGGCGGCCAGCAGAAGTCGGAAAACAACCTGGCCGCATTGGCCATGCGTCGCAAATCCAAATCTCAAATGGGCCTCAACGACGCCCATCAGCAGATGAGATGTGGCTCCAAATCGCCGGCAGCTACGGCCCTGTCCGTCCGTGCTGGTCGGCCGGCAGGTGGTGTTTGCAACCAGCTGGACGAGTTGCGTTCGTTTCAGCGCCAACTGCAAAATTTCCCGAGCCTGAGCGAATTGCGACGACACCCGTTGGTGCCGTCGCAACCGAATCGGCTGGCCACCACTTCGTCCTACTCGAATAACAGGCGCTCCCTATCGCCGGCCTCGTCCAGTCGCTGGTTAATGGCAGCCGACCACCAACAGCAACGCCAGGCGGACGAGGACGACGGTAGGAAACGAGAGCCATCTGTTATCCAACAATCGTCTCCCGTCAGTCGATCAACCTCTCGGTCCAGCAGCAACGACGAGTGCCGCTCTGCTGCTGCTGCTGCTGCTGCTGGACGGCATCAGCAGCACAACACAGAGTCTTACGCCCTTGCCATTCTTCACATTCTGCAGGTAAATTGCATCGCAATTCGATTCATTTGTCACTAGGCGATTGAAAATGGAATCGATTCAAGGTTGACATCCTTCTCCTAATCGATCTCTTCATGTCTGTGTGTGTCTGTGTGTGTGCTCGTAAAAATAATGATGAATAAGAAAATGTGCGTCTCTCTATCAGGAATCGATGGAACAAGGCATTGTGAATGTGCGTTCCAGCGAAAGGACATGCCGCGAATTGGACGAGATGTTGGAATCGATCAAAGCCGCGGCTGCGGCTGCTGCAGCCGCAGCAACCAATCATAATAATAATAATGGCAGCAGTACGGACGGTGGCGCCAGTAATGAGTTGTCGGACAGCGTCGTTGGTCGTCAAGTCGACGACATCCGAAACCGATTCATCTCTCCGGTAATTTCAATTCATTTGCCGTTTTTTGCTATTTTTGCCAAAAATTCAAAATTCAAAATTCAAAATTCAGTTGCTGGACGGACACAAGGGAGCCGATAGTGCCGAGCTTGTTGTCGACGCTGAATACCATCAGGTGAGTTTCGTTTATTATCTACGTGTATTTATTTGTTGTTGTTGAAATTCCAATCACCGCCAATGAATTTTGTTCGTTCACCTCGCCCTGGACAAGAGAAACGATGTGGAAAAGGGACATGAAAAGGAGATAGGAAACATCATCTAGTTGTCTGATGCACGTTTTGTGATCAAATATCTTTGGCAAGAGTACAGTGTGTAACACGAGCGATTGAGCAACTTCTCTCCAGTGAGGAATGTGTCGAGCTCAGCGAAGCAATTCGATCCCGTGATGTCGTCTCGATTACAAACCGACCCGCCCGTCTTGTCTTTCCCAACGTTGCCCAGCTCCACGAGGCGCAAATCTGAACGCAATTTTAAACAGAGTTCATCGGACGCGTTCCGCTACGAAATTGCAGACCCCATTTTCTCAGGTATCTCGTTGGCTCTTTATCGCAATTCCTCGTTTTTGCGATTCGGAGCGCGTTTTGACGCTAGGTGGCCATTCCCCATGCCATTCCCAAACGTACGCCAACCTAATTAGCGATGTTTAGTTGCTAGTTTTTTGCCACTGCTCCGCTGTTTCATTTGTCTCTTTCAAGTTTCAACTCGCAGACGCACGAACAACAATTTGTGGTACGCGCGCGTGCAACGCCGCCGATACGCCGAAATAAACAAACATTCTTTTTCTCGGGTGGGGAATTCTTGCTTTTATTGTTTGTTTTGTTTCTTGTTTTTTTTGTTTTTTTCGGCCCTTACTGTGTGTGTCGACACCGAAAAACAAGAGTACACCTAGAGAAATCGCTGAAATTTATTATTTATAATAAGGTGCGTTGGTGTTGCCAAGTGGTTATTGATGTCGTTCTTGTTATTTTTCCTTGTTTTTTTTGGGGGGGTTTTTATTTGTTTGTCTTGAATTTCGATCGGCTGGAACTCTTCCAGGACGATTTATTACTTACATATCTGACATTCTGACAGTTGACATGCGAAGAAAAAAATAAATGTAAAAAAAAGAAAGAATGATAATATGGGTGGTATGTAGCCATCTAGCGAGCGAAACATGAAACAGGTGGGAATTTCCCGACAGGCAAATTTCCTTTTTCGTTTCATATCTGGTTGACAGGTAAAGAGACCTAGTGAGTGGCGAGTTTTATGATAGGATGTTTCCTGCATTCTAGCCAAATTTGGTTGGAGTAGGAGACTTTTAAACAATTTGCAATTTTTTCATTTCGCCCCCCCCAAAAATAAAACGGTGAACGGAATGATGCAGAATGTCAGACGAGAAAGGAATGGCACAAACTAGAAAAGGGTTAGAAAAAAAAAATACGACACTAAACGTTTGAAGACCTGTGGTAAAGAAATAACGGGGTGGAGTTGTTTGAAGGAGACGTGTACAAGAGAAAAAGGAAACGAGTGGAAACCGGGCCAACCATCGAAAAGTCGGTGCCTTGTGCAAGACACACACACAGAGTATATGAAACACGTACGGTGTCACCAGCCAAGAAAGAAAAGAAAAAAAAAAAAATATCCCTTCAACACATTTCCTTTTCTCTTTTTTTCTTTTTTTTTTCCTTCAACTGATTCGAGCTCACTCATTGGTTGTGTGTATACTCTAAAAAAGAAATAATAAATGCCCGTTGCCAGTTTTTTTTTTTCATTTTCCCCCTGTAAAAAAGGTTTTTTTTTTTTTTTTAGTGGGGGGAAGTCTTGGTGGTGCTGCTGGCTGGCGGTGTTTTTCCCTTTAGTTGTCGATGGATGACACGCTTTGGGGGCCAGTCAAACGCCAACAGCAGAGCCAGCGGCTTTTGTGCTCTGGCTGCCTCTTTTTGTGTGTGTGTGTGTGTTGTGTGTGTGTGTATGTGTTCTTTTTCAACCATAGATTTGGTATTTTTCTTGTGTGTTTTGTTGTGTCGCCGACGTAGGCTGTGTAGTTTTAACTAGTTCGTTTGTTTTCCTTTTAGTTTGGTCGAGTGAATGAATTGACCAGAAAGCAAAACAAAAGTTGGTTTGTGGCTTAAGTGTGTACCGGTATTGGCCGAATTCTGGATACATCAAAACCGCAGGCTTTGAAAAAAATCAACAAACATCTTGTTTGCATTATCGAGTTGTTTTTGGGTGCCATGGAAAGGCACGAGTGCTTTCGTTTTTTGTAGCCGACAAGCAACAACGTGAGTACCCGATTTGTACAGCTACAAGTATGTTGGCTCATTATTCATCATTTCCATGCCGTCCCCAAAGGAGGAGGGGGGGGGGGAAATACCTAGACAACAAAAACAACAAAACAATGTCCTACTACTTGTTGTTAACCCGAAACGAGTTTGTTTTCTGTTCATTTAGTTATCCTTCACTTACCCTGATTTTTTTTGTGGATCAATGCCAATGGATCATTTGCGTTATTAACAAAAGGCCATTTATTTATCAAGTTTCCCTAAATGTCGTCTGCTAGGCTGGTTGATTTTCGTTCCCATCATTCGACATTCGAAAAGATGTGGGCACCTGTTGAAACTCGAACTGTTCAAAGACGTGATGTCATTCCTCCTCCTGAAAACCGAAATATGAGTCATTGGTTTTTGTCCGTTCTTATTTTTCTTTCTGGGGGGCTGCTGCTGCTGCTGCAAAAAAAACGAGTTGACCTTTGGAACGATGACTTATTGCTACACTTTGCTCTAGAAAAACCAAGGAAAAGAAAAAAAACAAGAACAATGCCACCCAGAAACAAATGTTGAGGCGACGACAACGTCTTTTGTCCGGCATCATTTCCTTGTATTTGACAAGTGTCGAACAAGCAAAAAAAGCGACGCCACGACGATTGAGTTGTTACGAAAACGCCAAATTTTCTCTTTTTTTTTTGTGTGTGTGTCTGTTTGGATTTATATTCAAAAAGCAATGGGGGAAAGAAAAAAGGAGGAGGAAAAGCGGCTTGATTTTTATCTCTTTCTGCTAAATTAAAAAAAATGAAACGGAAAAAAAAAACAAAACAAGATTGGATATGCAATCCATCAGTCGATTGCATATCTCCATGGAAACGGATGCGAGAGAGAGAGAGAAAGGCGAAAGGCAACTTGATCCGAAAAGGAATGTTATTAATGCAAGTTATGAAAGGCGGCATCGGTGGTGGTGGCGGCGGCGGCGGCGTCTGTATGAATAATAAGGCGAGCTCCGGATACCTGCACGTGTTCTCTTCCTCAAAACAGCTGTTTTTATTTCTTTCCTTTCTTTTCTCTCTTTGGCTGGCAAGTCTCATTTCTTTGGACACCTTTACCTTTGAATCGTTTTTAACATTTCTTGGGCCGAATGAAATGCAGAAGCCCCGATCTGAATTTCATCAATAATTTGTGAACGAGCCTTTCTCCTCCCTCCCTTTGTAATAGTGGGCCAACCAATGAGGTACATGCAAACATCTTGGCTAACGAGATACAAGTCGAATCCGGTCCGTCAATGTCTTGGACTTGGGCAAGGAAGAAAATGAGAATAAAAACAAGAACGGGGGGAAAAAAAAAAGGTGAAAGAGAAAGGATTTTTTTTTTTTTGTTTTTTTATGATGGAAGAAACAAAAAAAAAACAAAACCTGTTTAAAAAAATAAAAATATATATAAGGTTTTTTTGTGTCCATTTGGTTGGTCCGTTTGGGTTAGTGGAGTGATTGGGCGGCCCACCCGTCATACAGCATCCCCCTCCACACCACACACACACACACACACACGCACTAGGAATTTTAGTTTGTTACTAGAGTTACGTGGTGTCGGTTTTCGATTGAGTTTGTTGCCGACCTATCGGTTCATTTACAAACTTAAGTTAAAAAAAAAAAAAAACCCCAAATTATTACCTTGTTGTTTCGACGTTGTTCCAGTGGAAATCCCCTTGTGATTGCGATAATGTGCGAATATCGGCGGATAAATTTGGGCGGCTTTTTGTTTTGCGGCTGGCACAAACAGCTGATTGTGTTGTGATGGAGAGCTAAAAATTGTTTTGGCCATCCACTTTTTTTTTTTTTTTTTCTCTCCATTCTCATCGTTGTAGGAAAGAAAAAAAAGAATTGGGTTAATGATAAGCAAGAAAACCGCGGGCGCGCATGGAACGATTTCTCTTTTTTCGTGTTCAAATCTGCCGGGCAAAGTGAACTCTTTTTTTTTTTTTTTTTTCTAAAAGTAAATCGAATTTAAATGTTTTTGCGGTTTTGCCAAGAGTGGAATCCATCTGGATATTTTGTCCTGTAATTTAAATGAGTGCGACGCCCATCCGATCCGCCAGTTGAAATCGACACGTTTGCAGCTGAAATAATCGCCTCTGCCTCGAGCTGATTGTTTGCCCTCCCTTTTTTCTCTTATTGTCAGAGCTACACAGACGAGAGAGACAGAGACAGAGAGAGAGAAAAGGGATCTGAAAGTGGATCACGTGGCTAAAAGAGAGAGAGAGAGAGACGGACATATTGAACAGCAAATGAAGGACAGCAAATGAACTATTTTCCGTTCTGCTAGAAACAACGGCAAAGAAAATCATAACAATCATTTCGAAAAAATGGAAACGTGAATCAAAGGAAGAAAGAAAATGGCGGTCGATGGGATTATGACGTCATCATAGTGTTTTTTTTTTTTCTTTCTCGATTGCGTTTTGCTTCCAAAAAGAAAAAAAAGAAAGAAAAAAAAGGGGAATCAAAAGTGCCATAAAAAGAAACAAGAAATGGGCGAAGGTAAGAGCCAATCTCCCGGTGTAGGTGGAGGAGGCAAAGTGCGCAGCCAGCAAAGAGCACGGCGTCTGGGCATTTGTCACCATTCCGGCTCCATTTTGCCGGCTCCTTTGCGACTCCTTCAGGATTTGGCCAAAGGAGGAGGTGCGTCGATGCCCAGCATCGTCATCTCGTCGTCCTCGTCCTCGTCGTCGTCGACGTCGGCAACGTTGCAGAGACGAAACGCCATCATCCGTAAAAATAGCGCACCAGCCAGAGCCAGGATTGAAATAGCCGGCCAGGCCGCCTCTAATAATTACGTCAGTCAACACGGACTTTTGCTCGACGTCAGCCAACAACAACAACAACAACATCAACGATGCTCTTTAACGGCCGTGTCGCAAGGATTATCCATCATCTCCACGTCGGCCGTTGTGGTGCTGTACGTTTCAGATCGACGTCCGTCCTTGTCGTCCCGCAATTTTCGACGATTCTCTCAACAGCAACAGCAACAGCAACAATCAGCTGATTGCAAGGACATTGGCATTGCACGCCATCAAAGACGCAAAATGATGACGAGGCAAAAAAATCAACGAGTTTCTTATCCGGTGGCTGCGCGTGGCATCCGACGTTCATTTTCTTCTTGCCTTTCGCAGGCCCGTCATCAACAACGACGACGTTGGACTTTGGGTCCAGCCACGTTTTGGATGCAACCCAGCGGGGTAGTACTACACGTTGTCTACTCTATAATGCGAGCACAAAACACACACACAGAGAGTTAACCATTTCAATAAAGATAAATGATAATAACAGACTCATTTTGTCCGTTTCGTTCAGTTTGGGCCTTTTGAAAATCCAACAAGACGCTGATAAATGTCCGTTGCAATCCTAATTTCATTCTTTTTGAACGCTCGTCTTTTTTGGAACAGTTGCAACGATTGGTGACGACGGGAGCTCTGCCGTGCAGCAAAGAAGAAGCGGCTTCTTTGGCGGCCATCCAGCTGCGATTGCAAGAGTGTTTGCCCAGCATTAAATTGGCCAGCTCCAAATATTCGTCTCAACAGTCGTGCAATCCGCAAACGCAACACAATCAGGTTGGCATTTCTTTTTTTGTGTGTTGACATTCTTTCTTTACATCCCACCGCCCCTGCCGCCCGCCCGCCCCCCTCCTGTCCACATTCTCAAGTTCTACATGTCAAAACGCAGGAAAGTGCGACCAGACTGGCCGGTACGGTGGCAGAAGCAGCCGCTGGATCCAGTGGCCGGCTGCTTCATCCACACCTGAAAGGGAACAAGGAGGACGTCGTTGCTGCTGTGCAAACAACTGTCCGTTCTTGTGATGATTTGTTGTTTCAATCGGCCAGCGATTTAGCCAGCAGGGGCCGATTCGGAACGGTGGCAGTCGTCCCTACGCGACAACAACATCAACAACAGCAACAACAGCAACACCGACGACGGCCATCGATCTTCCGTCGTTGCTACTCGTCGGAGAGCAATGCCATCGTGGTGCCCAGTTGGTTCTCGTCTTCGTTCGGCGCACCTTCCGCACCACCGCAACAGCAATCGGCCGGATCGACGGAACTGTTGGCCAGCAACAACAGCTCCTACTCGTTGGCCAATCCGATCGGCAACCAACAGACGGCCGATGTTTGCGTCGCTAATGCCGTGCTGGCCGATGCATTGGTCGATTGTCTTCCGCCCTACTATTGGGAGGCCAAACATATGCCCCGCCTTGTCAAAGTGAGTCGTTTTTCTTGATTTCACGTTTGTTTTATGGGGGGCCGATTATTTTATTTTGAACTGTTTGAAAATATTCCGAAAAACATGAAAACAAAAAGGAGACCAAGAGGAAGCTGTTTCATTCTTCCGTCTACGAGTCGGAGGCTCAATTGAAAAGGCTCTACATTCAGACGTGTCAACGATTGCCCGCCTTCAATTGCCACCTGTTTCACGTCCGCGAGATTATTAGCAATTTGCATACCAAGAAAAAGGTGAGTCTTTATATTAAACATGCCATAATAAAGTCATTGAAATCCACCATTCGATGGTGGTGCTGAAAGTTGTTGGCGATTAACAACTTTCACTGCCTTTTCCTTTTAAATGATTTATCACTTGAGATAACGAAAGGCAAAATTTATTCCAACGGTCTGTCTGTTTTTTTTTCTCTCGCTGGGAATTCCGTCACGCTTAAGATGACATTTCGACTTTCAACTGTCCAGCTCAGGGATTTTCCTTTTCAGTTTGAATTTAGTTTTTAAACAAAAATTAAAACATCGTTGTATTTTAAGAAAAACCCCGGCCAACGACGGACTCCCCTTGTTTTTCTACACGTTCATTTCCAATCATAAAACATTTTCCTTTTTCTGTTTCTATGAAAAAAAAAGTCGAATCGACTTTTGGCTCTTGGCCCGTCGTCCATCACGCTGCTGGATAGCAAGACTAGGATGCTGGCCAAATCGCAATCGACCAGCGATCTGATGCAGGTAATTGATCTAGTTGTTTTTATCCTTTAGACGAAATCAAAATAAATTTGAAATGAAAATCTAGTGGCAATTGGGCGGTGGTCGATCGCACGATCGAGTGACGTTTGAATTTCGCGCCACTCGCTGGAATGTTGTGGTTCCCTCGCCGTCGTCCTTGCAAGATCTCGGCGCAGCTCTTTGGGATTTGCAGCAGCATCTCAATCCGGCCTACCCCGGAACAGACGGGTCGGATTACAACACGGCTGGATCGCAACATGCGCACGAGAGCGTCAATCGAACGGGATCGGCGTCTTCTTCGTCGTCCTTGTCCGCTTCGACGTCGGCTCTTCCGCGACGGATGTTGGCCCTTCCGCCCTCCTTTCCGGACGAGCTCAACATCTTGCATAGGCTGTTGCCTTTCCCGGAGGAGGTGGCCCTGAAATTGACGGAAACTGAATACGAATTGTTCAACAGCGTCCCACCAATCGACTACCTCCGCCATTGCACCACCGATCTCACTGCCCGGCACCACCAAGCCTCCGCCTCCAGCACTAGCCAGCACCCCCATCAACCGTTTTCGTCGTCGTCACAGCAATCGGCCAACGCCCAACCGGCCGCAAATGGAGTGCCTTCCCTCATCCATCGTTTCAATGAGGTTCAACACAATTTCATATTTTCATTTTTTTTGATTTTTATTTTTTATTTATTTTTTTATTTTTTTTATGGGCTGGCGGCCCCACCCAAAAGTCCATACTCCGATTTTTATTTTTTTCATCTTTTTTTCATTAGCCAATTATTTTGTAATAAAAAAAAAGAAATACTTTGCAGAGAAAAAAAATAAGAAAACAAACACAAAAACAACCGAAAACAAAAGCGACGGAGCGCATACGCCGCCCAAGGGCCGTTTGCGTTCCGTTAAAACGTTAATCGTAAAAAAAAACACAAAAAAAACGGGAAAAAAAAAACTATAAAATGATTGTGGCCGGCACCGGACTTGTTGTGCTGGCCACTTTCTCCCCCCTGCGTGTATCTCTTGATATACGACCGACGCACGAACACGAAAAGAAAAGAAGAAGAAGTTTCCGCGCCGATGCGAGTTTTGCTCGTTTCCCATGAAGGAGAAATGAGAATTAAAAATTTGATTTGATTTTTGATTGCCGTGTCAAATTCCGTCCGTCGCTTGAGGGCAACAATGTGAGCTAGTGGAGAGAGAGAGAACGTGCCATTGAACATTTATAAGATTTGAGCAGCCCAATGATTGATGGCTGGTTTTTTAAAAAATCCTTCCGTCGAAGGAGAAGAAGGTCGTGCATTGAATTTGATTTCCATCTTTCTGGCTAATTTGTAGTCGTTTGTTGTTTTTAGGTGAGTTCTTGGGTGACGCATCTAATCGTCTCGCCGCCAAGTCACGACGAACGCAAAACCGTCCTTTCCTGTCTCATTAGGACGGCCGTCATCTGCTGGAACTTGGGCAACTTTCACGCGGCCACAGAAATCGTAGTCGGACTCAGGTATTGCAACTGGCAATTTCAAGGTCTTTCTTCTTCTGTTGAGAGCCGATTTGTTTGTGTTTGCTTCAGTGTGTCTGTGGTTCCATTCGGCTGATCAGCGGAATGTTGACGTCCATCGACTGACCAATTTTCTCTTGGTTTCTCTTTTGCGCGTCGGCAGGTCGGACAAGTTGAAGCCGTTCTGGCTGTCCATCACGGAAAAAGAGAAATTACCTCAACTGGATTTTCTGGCCAGCGCGTTGCTGTCGCGAGAAACGAGCCAAGAGTACAGACGGGCATTGGCTGGCGCCCTTCGACTCAAATGCAAGTCGACCAGTCGCCGCGTCGTCCCGTTTTTCGGCGTTTTCGTACGCGACCTCAAAGCCACGCTGTGCCAGAATCCCAGCATCATCGTCGTCTCCTCCAACGACAATGCCGTGCCCGTCTTGAGAGTAAGTTTTGATCAGTTTGTGCCCCTCTTTCATTCAACTCTTTGGACTCTCATCATTGGGGTTTAACAGCACCTGTCGGAGATCGGACGAGAGGATCAATTCTTAGCCTTTCATGGAACAGGCGGACTCTTGAATTTGGATAAAATCAGGGCCGCGCAAAAGGTTTTGGAGAAAATCGCTCGCTACCAGCGCCAGTCGGAGAAACGGCCGAAACGGACGCAGAGCCGCAGCGATCAAAGTTCCAGTGGCCAGTGTTGCAGCAGCAGCGACAGCGGTTCAGACTCTTGCACGACGAGCGACAGCGCAACCACTTCCAGGTGCAGCAGGGACTGGTCGGACTGGGACTGGTCGGAACGATCCCTGCGCCAGTCGAAAGCCGGCCCGGTCACCGATCACCGAGTGACGCTCTTCGACTTGTGCTGCCGCGACGCGGCCGGCCTCGACTTGAGGACGGTCAAGGTGTTGACCAACGGGACGACGGTCATCCACTGCGAAGCCGACGGTTCCAGGGGAGTGCCCGTCTTATTGCGCCTGGAGCGGAGTCACGGCACTCTGACGTGGAGCCGGACTCCCTGGAATGGCGGCAACGTTGTCGGCGGCGGGAGCAGCAGCAGCAGCAGCAGCAACAACAACAGCGGCGACAGCTCCTCTCTTTTCGCCAACCCCGATGTGGACATTACGGCCGGACTGAAACTCAAGTACGGATTGGGCAATGGGCCGTCTCCGTTGACGGCCGGCGCTGGAGGCATGGGCGGTGCCAGCGACGGCGAAGTCTGCGGGGGAGGCATCGAGGAAGGTTACCTGGACGTGGCTGCCTTGAAGGAAGTGGCCCTTTGCTGTCGCGAAACCGATTTCATTTCCATCGCCCGACGTTACGGTATTTTGGTTCCATTTTGCAACGTCGCACTCCTTAGTCATTACGTTACGTTTGACGTTACATTATTTGCGCCTTTAGCCATTCCGACGTTGGCCGACGGCCCTTGGTGCATTTCCTTGGTGTACGGCCGCAATTTGAGCGACAACCGCGTCACCGTCTTTGTTTGTCCGCCGCTCGTTGCTCGCCATTGGGCCTCCTTTTTCCAAGTGGCCCTTCAGGCCGTCCGCAGGCAACAAAACGGCGGCGATCGTCGACTCTTTTGGCTCAAAGAGCAATACCTTCAACTCTATTACATGTAAGTCGTTTAATTTTGCCACAACCGAATGACGTTCACGTTCTCTCGATGTTGGTCAAGGAACGGCGTGTGCAGCGGACCGAGGCAGTCAGACGTTCTCAAACTGTTTGGCGGAAGGGACGTGTTCCAGCAGCATCTCGCCCAGTCGGCTGGTCTTGGGGGTGGCAGTCTGGCCACGGCTGAGATGGCTGGCCGTGCAAGTCCGGCCTCTGCGCACAAGAAGAAACGTTCCATCGCCGGAATCGCCCTGGTCAAAGACAAGACCCTGCTCAGCTACCCCAGTTCGCCCGTCTCGGTCGCTGCAGCAGCAGGGGCCACCACGAGCGCCAACAGCGACGCCTGCTTGCCGTGCATGACCAGCCCGAAGAACCGGAGGCTGGAATGGGCGTCGGCCAACAACGAAACAACCGAAAGCTTCGGCTCGTCCGACAGCCTGGATATGCTGCCCGGCGTCCAGCGAACGCAACCACGGACCAACACCCTTGCCAGCCACCCTAGCGCTAGCGCTAGCGCAGCAGCAGCCGCGGGAGCGAGCGAATTTTCCAGCCAAAATTACTTGCTGCCCGCGAGGAACGACACGAAACGATTGACTTTCCCGGAGACGGTCAGTCTGTTCCAGTCGTTCAACATCGGCATGCGCAAGGATTTGATGGACCTGTTTTGCGAGTGGTCCATTCCAACGCCGGCCAACATCAAGTCGGGGGGCGGTTGTCCATCGACGGGTGGTGCAAGGTTGGCCGCGCCCACCAACGGCAACATGTTCCACGAACTGTCAACAGCTCTGGGACGAGTCATCACCACCACCAGTTTGATGCAGTTCATGGAGACGCAGCAGCACGAATCGTGTTCGTTGGAATCGGCCAAGGAGCTGATTCTGCGCTTTGAAACGGATGCGCTTCTACGTCGCAGCGGTCCGTTCCTGTCCTACGAAGGATTCGCCGCGTTCATGAACGACGCGGCCAATTTCGCCTTCCGCAGCGAACACTTGACACCGAACGAGGAGGACATGCACTACCCGTTGGCGCATTATTACATCGCCTCATCGCACAACACTTACCTGACGGGCCATCAGCTCAAAGGTGCGCCGGCCTTTTCTTTTTTTCCAATTACCGGCCCTCTTTTCAATTTTCATTTATTCCGGTTAATCAAATCCTCCGATTCACCTGTTGCAGGTGAATCGTCAGTCGAGTTGTACAGCCAGGTGTTGTTGACGGGCTGTCGTTGCGTCGAGCTGGACTGCTGGGATGGCGACGATGGACAGCCCATGATCTACCACGGGCACACGTTGACAACTAAGATCCCCTTCCGGTCGGTAGTGGAGGCCATCCATCGCTCGGCATTCGTCACGTCGCCTTACCCGGTCATCCTGTCGGTGGAGAATCACTGCTCGGTCCAGCAACAAGCCAAAATGGCTCAGATTTTCCAGTACGTCTTTGGAGATCGTTTAGTGTCGCGTTTCCTCTTTGATTCGGATTTCTCCGACGAGCCTCGGCTGCCCAGTCCCAGTCAGCTCCGCTATCGGATCGTCTTGAAGAACAAGAAATGGCACACGGAAATCCCGCCAATGGTGGCCAGTCTTCCGTCCACGGTCAACGTCGTCAACGTCGTCAACGGGCAAAACAAAGTTCTTCCAGGACGGCCCAGGACGGTAACCGAAGCCAGGTAGAACAAATCGGCCCACACTCTTCTCCATTATTTTGCTCTGCCAGTTCAATTTGTTTTGTTTTCTTTTCTTCCCAAAAAAATAAAAAATCCTATTGCAGACCTTGTCCAGCAAGAGCTGGAAGCGTAGCCTCGTCCACAGTTAGCGGGGCCGGCTCGTTGAGTGGCGACGTCAGCGACAACAACGAAGACGACGACGGAGATCAGATGGATTACCCAACTCGAACGCAAACAGCCGGCGATCATTTCGGAACGGCCGTCGCTGCTGCCGGAAGCAGCAGTTACGGCGGATCGTCTGAAGCGTCCGCACCTGGCACTCCTCAATTAGCCAATTGGAACAACACTCACACGCCGACGCATCGGGCCAGCTCCGACACGGAGAAGAGAAGGAGGCGGCCGGCATCGGTTCCGCTGCGCAAATCGCTTTCGCAAGGCGGAGTTCCCGAAGCCGATCAAGTCCATCTCCCGCGAGGAGGACCAGCAGCAGCAGCAGCTAATGGCGGAAGCACGTGCAGTCCGGGCAGCCTGGAAGAAGATTTATTGAATGACAGTGGCCAAAGCGGCGGTTCCAAAGTGAACAGCAAGAAATCGGCCAACGTCGGCGGCAGTCAAATTGCCAAGGAGCTGTCCGATTTAGTCAACTATTGCCAGGCCACTAAATTCAGAGGTCTGCGCTGTTTGCCTTCGACTTCCGTCGCTATCCGCCAAGTTAGCGGTCCGCTCAAGGTAAACATTATCTTTTCACTTTTTCACTTTTTTGGGGTTTTTTCCAACGTTTTCTTCTTTTCTGTTTTTTCTTCTTAATGAATCGATTCAGTTAGGGGCGTCTCCGCAAACGTCCAACTTGTCGCGCAAGTGTCGCCATCCGGTTTTTGAATGTTGTTCCATCAACGAAACGACGGCCAAGAAATTATGTCGCAAACAGGCCACGTCGATTCTGTACCACACGGAAACGCAATTGTTGAGGACGTACCCCGCCGGAATGCGGATCGATTCGTCCAATTTCAATCCGGTTCTCTTCTGGTCGTTTGGCATCCAAATGGTGGCGCTCAACTACCAAACGGAAGACGCTGCCCTTCACCTGAACACGGCCCTTTTCGAACAAATGGGCCGCTGTGGCTATGTCCTGAAGCCGGCCCTGATGCGGGACCGCACTCACGTCATGTACCGACGCTTCAACCCGTGGGGCAAAGAGTTCGACGGCCTTCACGTCCTCCACGTGAAACTGACGCTCATATCGGGCCAGTACGTTTGCCCAGCCAATCCGTCGGCTGGCAGTCCGCTGTTGGATGTCGAGATTGTTGGCATTCCGGCCGATTGCGTCAAACACAAATCCAAAATGGTCCAACGCAACGGAATCAATCCCGTTTTTCACGACAAATTTGAATTCACCGTCCTCTTTCGTGATTTGGCCTTCCTTCGGCTGACCGTGACCGACGTGGCCTCCAATCACGTTACGGCCCAGAGAGTCATACCCGTCAATTACCTGAGGCCGGGCTATCGGCACGTCCGCCTGAACAACACGCAGAACCAGCCGTTGCCGCTCTCTTCGCTCTTCATCCACACCAAGTTCGAAGAGGAAGGATACGACGTCGTTCATGCAAGTGCCAAACCGACCCTTCCATCGTTGAATGTGCCGCTTATCCCGGGCAACGAGCTGGACTCGTCCGCTGCTGATGAAGACCGAAGCCCCACAGCGCTCACCAGTCCCAGTCAGGAGGAGAATCCGGACGGGGGAGGAGGAGGAGGAGCCGTCAAACGGCGGATGTTCTTCCTCATCATTTACGGTGTCCAGAACGTGGGCGGTGCAGGAGCGCAGGCCACGGCTCCCAGCCGGAACGAGGAGGAGCCCTACGTGATCCTCAAAGTGACGCAAGATTGCACGTCCGAAACGGTCATACGCAAAGCGCTGAGTAAGCTTCCGCCGACGGCCAGTGGAGCCTCCGTCCCCCTTCAATTGCACGACTATCTCCTGCTGGAAGAAGTCAATCGCGGATGGGAAGCATCGGACAAACTCCTTCCGCCTTTACAAAGGATTTTGGATGCCCAAGAGCGACCGCTGGAAGCGCAGGCCAAATGGCGAGGTGAGGGCCGTTTCATTCTACGCCGCATCGGCGACGATCCCAGTTCCAGGGCGTGGCTTTCGTCCATCCTCAATTCCAACCAGAAAATGAAATCCCGCAAGGTATAATTTAAAATTGGGCTTTGGCCCAGCACAAAGTTAAGGCTTTCGTCCTAATTGTTTCGTCAATTTCCGAAAACAGATCAGTAAAGTGGCCGTCCGTCCGGAATCGTGCAAAGTGGAATTGAAAGAACGCGGCCGTTTAGAGGACGAAGACTCTGGTGATGAAGACGACAACGACGAAGACGAGGATGACGACGACGTCGGACTAGCCGAGGAGGAGGAAGAAGAGGAAGAAGAAACGTTTCTCGTCTGCGTTCACAATGTCTCGCCCGAGATTCCTTACGCCATTCTCAAGGGCCGTGTGACGGACACAGCCAAAGACATTCTCCTGCAGGCGCTGCTCAAGGTACAAAACCTGTTCGGTTTCCTTCCTCATGTCGGCCGATGGTGGTGTGCTTTTTTTTTAAATCTTCAAATGAAATTGAATTAGGCGAGAAAACCGCACGAACTGGAGCGTTACGTCCTGGTGGAAGAACGCGACTTGGGCCCGTCTTTGGGCCGGCATCGTCGTGTCCTTCGCGACGATGACAACGTGCACCAAGTTCAGGCCAGATGGACCACATTGGGTCGGTTTGTTGCTGTTGAAAGAGGCAGGATAAGGGCGCGCAACGGAAACGTTGACTGGAACGACAAAGTTGGTCCAACGACGCCCGATATGAACAGGAACAAAACGGGTGCAATGCTGCGAGCGTCTCTGTTCACCAGACGATTGCAGCAGAGCACGAAAAACTCGAAACTGCAGGTACGTCTCTCAGTCTCTGCTACCTGTGTCGTCCAAGGAGCGAAACAAACGTTAGTTTTTTTTTTTGCATTTTTCACAGGTGAAGGAGATGTACAGCGACCCGGGATTGGGCCACAGTGGCAGATCTCGTGAGCGGATTCGATCGGATTCGAGTTTAGCACGCGACGCAGTTCAACCGACCAGCAGCAGCAGCAATGTCCATCAAATGAAAAGTCCGTCTTCGCGGGACACGCTCAGCAGCCTGGAACAATTTTCACCTCAACGAACGGCGTATTCCGAAGGTGAATGGAATGCCGACGACACAGACGCCGAAGCCGACAATGGCGGAGCAGGAGGCAACCAAGTGGATTGGGAATTGCGCTCCACCGTGGCCAAATTGAAGAAAATGTCGCTGCGAACGTTCCGTCTCTGGCGATGAAAGACGACCACAATCAAGTAACTAACACAATACAACTTTTTAATTAGATCTCACGCCGCCCCTCCTTGTGTATAAACATCGTCGCCAATTCACCAGTCTTAATCATAGGAACAAAGTCTCTTTACATCCATCGAGTCCTATTGACTTGCCCGTGGAATGTAGCGCTCCCTTTTTTGATACTGTCTACATCCACAACACACCATCTTTGTTAGTTCGAATGTTTGTTCCAGTTGCTTTTATCATTTAAAAATAAAAAAAAACACACGTTTCTAATAAGTTGGTGATTCTAGTCCATTTGTCTAATTGACCTCTTTTCTTGGTCCTGTACATATTTCTTTCGTCGATGGACTTTGATATTGCTGATTCGTGCACCAAATGTTTTCTTGATTTTCGTCGATTTCTATTGCGCGAAACATTTGAAGAGAACATTTTTTTCCCCCTCCCCCATCTTATTTGCCAGGTGATTCCGTGATTTCCCTTCAGCGTCAATCACGGAACCCGTGGGAGGAAATCCAAGGCCGTAACTGGATTGGGTTTCCTTCTTCTAGCAACCTGAGCAAACATATCCAAATCAGTTAAAACTGTACAATCCGATATTGTTCATAATTCTTCCCCAATCTTTGACTGGCCCAATGACCCCCTTTTGTCGTCATTTTGACATGAACAATTGTGTTATGTCTGCAAGCTGTAAAACTTATTGACAAGAACGTCCAAAATAATAAGCTGATTCAAATGTCGCTATCGTATCTTACTATGTAAATCTCTCAGTGAGTTTCTATAGTAATAAAATCGGTTTGCTAGCCAACGGGTTTAGGCTAAATCCATTTTCTATTCATAAAAATTTACCTTGTTATTGCAGCGTTTTTGTTTTGTTTTTGCTTTTCTTGAGAATTGAGAAAAGCGCCATTTCAGTTACTTTATTATGGACAACCCCTATTCTCTACTGCATCGCCATCTGGTGACAATCTAATTAGGCAGATCAAATTCAAACTGATCGCGGTAAAAGCACTTTGATTCCATTTTATTTGAAAATTTACGTAATTTAAAGAAAAACAAATATTTTGTTCGAAATCAGCGTTCGATTTAGGTTATAGCAAGTTAGGTTTCATCAACTTCTAAATCAAAATTTTAAGCCCTACTATTTTTTTTTAAAGAAAAAGTCGGGTTAGTAAAGTGTATTTGAATAACTCATAATTATGATAAAAATTTAACGCTGAATGCGCGAAAAATATTTGTTTTCTCATCAAGCAGGTTGTTTTTTTAATAAATGTGATCAAGGAAAGGGCAAGGCGTTACTGGCGCGTCAACACTCAACACTGCCACTGCAGTAGTGCAATTGCCCAACACTCTTTCGTTGCAATAATTTTTACCAACTAGATGGCGTTGCTGTTCCGCCATCATGGCTGCTGATAGTTTAGAAGGAGAAAAAGGTGCGTCACCTGTGATTCTTAACTTTATTTATTCTATAACGTCTTTTAACTTGTTTAGTATTCCGTCATTGTGTGTGCAACTGTGCATTGAAAGGATAACACTTCATGCATGTTACCTTTTGAGGTAACACAGTTTCCTTTGTCATCAGCTGTAGAAGCCACTGTACCAGAGAATTTGGCATCATTCTCTAGTTCATACGAAGGTGGTGAAATTAAAAGCTCAATGGGCACTGATACTGAAGAAAAGTCAACAATCATCAACATTCTTTTGACTTGGACATCTACATCCAATTCTATATTGTTTATTACCTCATAGTCTCATGTTTTAGATTAATATAAAGAAATCTCAAACTGTCATTTGTGCGGATGACTAGAGTGTCTCATTTTGGTATCATTAATAGCCTATATTTCTTTTATTTCATCATAGTGATACTATTTCTTACCATAGAACTATGGGACCTTCATCTTCAAATGCCTTCATCTGTTTCCTGTCTGTGGTGCAATGTAGGCTATGCTGTGGTCTTCGTCACCTCACTCCTTTAGCCAACCAACATGCATGGATTCTAATGCCATCATCTGGTCATGGTATTATGGTTCTAAAACTAAGGGGTGTTCTGAATTTGAAAATGTAATTTCCTATTGCAGAATAGCAAAATGTTCATCTTTGTTTCTTTTGCAAATTTTCCATCTGAAATCAATCGTGCAGTCTGGGCTCGCTTATGGAATTATTAAGCTAGGTATGCTAGTATCGCATTATCAATTACGTTAGTAATGTAATTTATCTATTCGTGGTTTAGGTAGCGTCCATCTAAACTGATAGAGGGCACCGGCGGCATCCCGGATTAAGGACCCGAAAAAAATCCATGTTCGCTGGCTTACATTATCGTAGAACGCCGTGATTGTTGTGGTATTGCTTTTTTGTTGTTGTGTACTAGTTAACCCGAGGGCTGCTATCCCGTTTTCTCCCATAGTCTGGATTGTACCAAACTTACCACATCACCAAACC
This sequence comes from Daphnia magna, assembly GCF_020631705.1. NCBI lineage: Eukaryota > Metazoa > Arthropoda > Branchiopoda > Diplostraca > Daphniidae > Daphnia > Daphnia magna. The sequence goes on along the minus strand of NC_059183.1, from coordinate 170,844 downwards.
CAAGAGTGTACATGATGAAGAACTGGCAAGTCTTTTTGGGACCAGTTGTTGAATCTGTGAAAGGTCTTCATTCAGAAAATTTACGTGGATGGAGATGTGGCATTTTTAAGAAAGTAGTTTCTCGTCACCACTGTTTGCTGTTTCGTCCCGAAGATAAAAGTTTAAAATTTTTATAAATTAAAGTGTATATCTGGGCTCCCTTCTTTTCTGTGGCCCCGTTTCCCCTTGACTTATGATAAGCCCGTAGGGGGTCATGCCCCTACTGTGATCAGCAGCAAAGGTTGTGAGTGCGCTGTCCGGAAAGGGGACGTGGGGGTCCTCAAGTTCTATGAGATCATTTGAGGGCGAAGAGGCTACCCACAAATCCGAATTAACGGTTAATCGCTCACGTAAAAGCTTGTCCGAAACCTTCGCTCTTCTTCCGGCTTCTCTTAGCCACCCACTGGGTAATCTCCCCGGTGAATCAACTGAGGTAGTGTCTCCCCCTACCTTGGTTGATACTAAAGGTTATACATCAATACAAAATTGTAAAACAAACTTTTCAAAAGTTTTTCCTTGAAATTTCGTCTATGATGTGGGTTTACAGGTTTCTCATTCACCGAGTTCATTGTGGCAACTGATTCTCATTGGTTCAACAGTTTTGCGTGATTTATAGAAATTTCATTTATGCATGTGCATTAACATGTTTACCCTTGACTAACTAAGTCAACTGATTTTAATTTCTGTGTTAACTTTCTGTTGACTTGTATTATTAACGTATACACTGTTTGAAAGTGTTTTATTGAGTTTAGTTTATCTGAATAATTTACATTTCATTTCAGTTTGACTATGTAAGGAATCGAACCTTTACTTTACAGCATGCCTGGCCGAAGCTCAACCATTGAGCCATGAGTCACATTATTAACTTCTCTGTTTCGCTTTGTCATTTAAGGTGTGGTTACATTTAGGTGTAAGTTTACATAGTTTATATTATGTACACTTAGAATTATATTGTTAAATGGAAATTTTCAATGTAAATGAAATATTTTTAACTTTGCAGACTGTTTGACAGTTTGAGTGGCATGTTCAGAGCTGCCATTTTACTAAGCTAAACTACACATGAGCATGGTAGATATTACAAAATAGCAAGGCTATACATTGGAATCAAACTTAACAACTGTGACTTAACTACTAATTTGACTATATTCAATAAACATGCCTAAACTTAAATTCAAGAATACACAGGTTTGCTATTTGTTGTTTCATAATGCTTGTATTGATCTTTTCACAGACTACAAATACCCCTGCAGTCAACCACAACAGTGCTGCAATTGGTTGTCATAAGTTAGATAACTACGATATAACTACAAGAGCCTGATGAAGAGTTTTTACAAGGAAAAGGTTCAAAACATTTTATGAGAGCAATCTCTTTCAATTCCCTACAATTATCAATATACATATGGGAAACATGTAGCAAGGCTTAAAAAAACTATAATCAATCAAATGAGAACTTCATGTGTTTAGTAGTCCTTTTCATCATGCATCATTAAAGTCTCTTTCCATTTTGGAAAGGGATCTTGGTTTCTCATAAACCCACAAAAAAGTTTTGTTTCACTACCAACATTGTTAAACATTGGACAATAAAAGCAAGGCCTGTAGAATGAGGAATCAGAAGATCAGTATGGTTAAACACTTGACTTGTCCCTTGTCAAATCGGTAGAAAAAACACTTATTTTGCTTCTTTACTGCCATTTAAATTGTAAAAACCAATTTTCTTTTAATAATTCTGACTTACGTGATTACGTCAACGCGTCTCCTGAAGCAGATTAACTATTTCCAAAGCAGACGAACTCTTGACAAACTCAATTTTGCCCATTGTTTCGATAAGTACTGTCACTGGCATCGCCATCTAGTAGAAAATCCGGTTAAAAAATAAGCCCGACAAAATAAGTCCAACTTTTCCTTTTCTTTTTCTAGAAAAAATGTTGCTATAAACTTGCATGATTTGGATTCAAAATTCAATCGAAAATTTCAAAAATTTAGTGTAGTTAGTCAAAGTGGTTGCGATAAAACCACTTTGATTTCGTTTTATTCAAAAACTTCCTAATGTGTGGGAAAAGTAATATTCTATTCGTGAAACAGCGATTAATTTTTTAAAAGAGCAAATTAAGTTTTCGTCGAATTCCAAGTCAAAATTCTAGGCCTAGTTTTTTACAAAAATGTCGGGCTTACTTCGCTTTTGGAGAGGTGGGAGGGTTTCAAGTTTGGTTTCAAAGTGGGTGGTGGCTTAACCCCTACTGCATATTTTCAAGAAATCTAGGAGAGAAATAACGAATCATTTTCATGATAATGTCAGCTGTGCTGTCAGCTGTTCCATTTTGCATGGCGTCGGACCTGAGGATGGTAGCTCAAATTAACGTCTCCCTTCTTAAAATTTCACCGTCGATTTCGTGTGTTTGACCTGGATCTTGAGAATGAAACCCATGCTAAGTTGTGAAAGGTATTATGGCAAAAATGTCTGTCATAGAATAATTGTACCACACATTCTAAATTACTTAAATTAGGAGCATGGTTTGACTTCACCAGCATGTTTTTCATCTCCGTTAGGCAAATACACCCATCTTGGTACCAAAAGTGCTACATAAAGAAAGTAGTTCTTTAAAATGTTTTTGCAGGTGAGATTAAGTGATGTTGCAATTTATCGTTAACAGTTTAAATTTTGTAATTGTACTTTCAGGTCTTTTGGATGTACCTGATATGCTGTGGTGGCCGCAGAATCATTCTTTGACAGAAAGGAATGCCATCAATGTTTTGTTTTCAATGTAATAAAATAATTCCAATATCATTCTTGCTTTAGTGAATTATAAGCTAACATGCAAGAAAAAAGAGAAGTTCAAGATGGTCTTATTCTTTACACTTCTTACTGATCAGTCAAGTTAATTACATTGTGAAAGTCATTGAAAAACTTGAATATACAAGAATTGCCAACTTTGACTTGAAGATATATTAGTTTTTGTTTTCAGAAAAAAAATGCTGTAACTAAATGTGTTCGTTGGATTGTAAAGAGATGTTTACTTGCATTCTTGATTGACAGTTGGAGATTTAGTGGAACAAGTAGGTAGAATAAGTTATCAAATTAGAAGTTTTTACTTTCAGAAAACATTATATATTGTAAAGTGAAATACAAAACAAGAAAATTTTAGAATAAATATTTTTATTGTCCCGCCTCCGCCCAACAATTCCACCACTATTTTACATAACACATCATACAAATTAAAATACATGTTAACACATACACAAATATACATACACTTATACTAAGTTAACCCGTTGGCTGCCAGGCCATGCAACCCGTAGGTTGCTTAAACTACAGTTGCTACGCATCACGTCAGAAGGATCGCGAAAAAGGTGGGACTTGTCCGAAGACAAGTCCGGGCTGGCACGGTGATAGAAACCATTCCGGGAATGCACACCCCAGGAATCTATCACCGCACCGACAAAGAGAAGTCCCTACTGGTGCATTGCCTACGGCGCCTAAAGGCAGAAAGCCTTTAGGCGCGGCGACTGTTCCCCCCATGGCATAGACCAGGGGCAGAACAGCGCCCAGTCCCTACAAGCTAAAAAAAAAATGGGACGCAAACGGGGTGGCAGCCAACGGGTTAACTTACACACTACAATGCAAATCAAAACAATACCAAAGCGACGTTCCATGGTGACCTCTCTCCATCGCCGTAGGCTGTCTGCTGAGAAGCACTCTTTTCGGTCCTCTTTTCCGCGTTACTAGGCCATGGATTTTTTCTATTAAACCACAAAGATATTGGTATTTTAAAATTTCACGATGCAATATAGAATAGAACTTACGGATACATGGATCGTAGATGGCAATGGGACGAAGACTGCGATGAGGCGAAGGCAACAGCGTAGATGAAGACGGCGATGATGCGAAGGCGACAGCGTTGATGAAGACGGCGATGAGGCGAAGGCGACAGCGTAGATGAAGACGGCGATGAGGCGAAGGCGACAGCGTAGATGAAGACGGCGATGAGGCGAAGGCGACAGCGTAGATGAAGACGGCGATGAGGCAAAGACGTCAAAGAAGACAGCGATGAGGTGAAGACAAAAACAGCCGGAAGATCAAGAAATATAGTTCTAAACAGATGAAATGAGGAAAGAAAAAATAAGCATTCTTAGGTGGAAAATAAAATTTTTCCGAAATAACGATGAAAAACACAGCTTAACTTACGCATGTGATCCTGGGGCGAAACTGCAGAAATTTTCAGAACAGCAGTGTTTCACAGATGGAAGATTAATATTTGCAGTCCTATCACAGGATTTTATGTTACAGAACATCAATGCTCCACAACACGGAAACTTAAAATACCAATTGGTAGATATAGTCTCAAAGCCTATGCAGGTTTATAGCTGGCTTAGTAATGGTGAGGACCCGGCTTCTGGAAACGTGATGGATTGGTAGATGTTTGATGACGTTTGGTTATGGAATATTTGACTGTTTGATGATGGAAACGTGGATGTTTCCCAACACATATGACTATGCTGCAATCAACGGATGAAAAATAATGGTAAACTGTAGAGCGACCAAATAAACAGTGTCAGACTTAGGAGATTGTTTTCTAGTTTTACGAAATTGTGTTATAGTACACCTACCTACAGTGTCAGCATCCCTTGTGTGTTTAGGGTCATGATCTTGATAGCAATGAAAGTACTATGCCTAGTACACAGTGGCAAACCGAATGTGAATCCTCTCACTGGATAATAGGATGATGACGAGTGGCAGTCATAGCTTGCCCAAAATCATCTGGTTGCTAACTTTCTCAGATGACAAGGTCAACTGTTTATGAAGGGAAAAAATCAATGTGAATGTTTGCCACCCAATACATACAGAACAATGGATTCACTCAATTGAAAATTACGTACTGTTAATTTTTTGCTAAAAGTATTCTTTGAAATACAAAATTTAGGGGACGTAACAAACGTATGTAAACGCACTCACTTCCATATCACATGGCAATTAACGATGACTAAATTTTTCAAGTAGTCGGATTTTCAACCACTAGATGTTCCTTGGTTATAGAGTTCAAATTAGATTAATAGAATTCCAATCGAAATTTCGAGTCCGACAAAGATAAGCCCGACTTTTTATTTATTTTTTTTTTTTCAAAAGGTAGTCTTCGAGTTTGGTTTTACAGTGGCTTAATTAGTGAGGTCCTTTTCGCTAACAACACCTTGCTTTAATTTATTGATAAAATAGCTGGTTTAACGAGAAAACCAATAGCGTAATCGAAATCAGCGTTCAATTTTAAGTGTGCCGTATGAATTTTGTTAATTCCAAGAAATGTCTTTTTTTGCATATTTTGACATAAGTGGACACAAATGTTGTGGAACAAAATAAACTTGATTTTCGTGATTTTCATTCAATTCTGAAACGAAATCATGTATTTTAAGCTAAATTTGAAATTTGGCCAAAAACGAAAAATTGGGAAGGGTATAGCCTTTCCACTTTTGTCAAAAACTGCAAAAAACGATATATCTTGTAATTCGCCAAAAATCACCCGGAATAATAAAAATTAAACGCTGGTTTCGATTAAGCTATCAGTTTTCTCCTTCAACCAACAGTTTTTTAAATTAACGAAAATAAAGTGTTGTTAGCGTACCAATTTAATTTTTACTTTTTTACGTTTTCTTCAAAACCTAGAAGACCAGTGGAAAAATAAACTTGATTTCCATTATTTTCATTCAATTCTGAATCGAAATCATGTATTTTAAACCAATTTTAAAGTTCGTTCACTCTGTCGCTATGTCAGCTACACTATAAAAACTGCTCGAGAGAGACCGCATGACCACCGACAAACGTTTAAAACATTCACGAACGCTCCAGAAACCTGTGTCGAATCCCTATTACCACTTGCGCTATCTGTCGTAGCAAATGTTTGCTATAGCGTCCAAATGAATTAGAAGAAAACTGTCATCGTACCTACTTAGATTTGAGCATCCCATTTTCTACCATCCTTCGGAAAAAACCTCGGGAAATGATAATAAGAGAAATTAAAAGAATTTAAAATGTTTTTTTTTTTTTTAATTGAATCAAATGTATTTGCATACCTGCAAACATCAGAACAAAATCTGCACTGGATCAAAGTAAAACCCACATTTCTGCTGAGTTAGACAAAAAAATCGGTGGCAAAAATTACTCGTCGTTTCCCGTAAATTTTCGTGGGGAATTTTTGCTTTCAAAGCGACGCTTCTCTTTACGAGTCTTGGTGGTTTGGGCATCAAACGAATCTGCTACTTCAGTTTGATTATGATCCGCCTGTTTCTTCTGATGGTGTTCGTCGGATGGTTCTACATCCATTTCTGATTGTTTTTCACCTTCCTCCGCAACACTTTGGAATGATCCAGGACGGGCAGATTCCTCTTCTTCCGCAATTTCAACTGACCGGTTGTTCAATAGATAACTGTCAGAATATGGCCTCCTGTGATGTCCCTTTATCATCGCTCGAGATCCAGCGGCTCCATCACCATCTTCTTCCGGTATTTCCTCGTTTTCCGACAAACCCTTTGAATTGCTCTCTACCTCCACTGATTCCTTTGTCCCCGTATTCAAAATCGGGTCGACTATCGAGTGCCACATACGGCTGACAAGTCCAGGATTGGCTAGTGGCTCAACTGCATCTTCCGTCGGTAAGACTTTGTCAGTTTCTGCTTCCGACGTAGAATGTTTTGTGCTGTGTGGAGCCTCGCTGCCTGTTTCTTTGTCTTCCGGATCCTGAGCAGTTGCTTCGTCGTTAACCCGTTTTTCATCGTCCACTTCCTTTGGAGGGAAAATTGGATCCACCACGGCGTGCCACATGCGATTTGCCAATTGGGAAACAGCGTTTTGTTGTCCTTTCTTGTCTTTCTTACTGGGCAAGACTGGTCGAAAAGGCTTGTCATAATGGCTGCGAGGAACGGGTCTGGCTTTGAACGGAACCAGCTTCGCATTTTCCATGTCAGTTGGTTTCGTTCCGCTCATTGTGGTCTTGGTTACGATTGGCTTTTCCTCTTTTACTTTTGGCGACGCATTCCAATCTGGTCGACTTTTCTCTTGTTTTTTCAGTAATGGCCGGGTGATTTTGTCTTTGGGAATCACCGGAGTAATTGAAGTGGAGCCAAAACCTCGAGATCTAAATCTATTCTTCGCCAATTCTGGGGTTGTGAAATGCTGGGCGGAATGAGCTGCCGGGCCGTTCTGGCTTGGGATAGAGCTGAGGTTGGCCAAAGGTGGTGGAACTGATCTGGCCGTTCTCCAACAGTCGACGACTGGTTTCACGTAAGGGAATTGGTTCTTTGTTCCTGGAAGTTTCTTAATTGAAGCATTCATTTTCGCTTTGAATTTAAAATTTAGAGTCCAAAATGTATTATGCATATAACAACTGACCTCATATCTTCCAAAAAGCATCTACACGAACGAACGAATCATCTTCATCTCCGGTTTTCTCATTTGTTAATCAAGTTTATGGTGGAATTCCATCAAAACTATGAAAACAAAATTGTTTAGTCTATTATCAACTATGTTCATCCCAGTTTAAACATACAAAATGTGTTAGAATTTAGTTTAACAGGAATTAACGGTATTTAATGACATACCGCTTTGAATGAAAATGACTAAGCAGCACCGTGACGGTGTTAAGTAGAAGCAAGTGCTCAAAATCTAGTGACAAACGGGGAATTAACATTTTTTAAATCAAACTTGCCGTGTCTGGATAGTTTAATCATTGCCACGGCAATTCATTGCTACCACGGTCTTCTGAATACATCGTCGAAAAGAGATGCAGACAGTTCACCTTGAACCCTACCATAATGAAGATGATAAGCTACACCTTAGATTGAACGTTATCAATGGCTCTAGTCGATTAAACGAACAAAAATCACGAGTTAGTCGAATGTAACGTTATTCAAATGGCAGAAAAAAACCTTACAGAGATCAGGTTCTTCTCTTGGGGTCGAAGAAGTTAGCGAGTGGCTAAAGGAGACAGTCACCTGAATAGAACTGGTACATAACAATACAGCCGTCAGTCGATATTATGAACGATATACTGCACTGTTCATTGCAGCTCCAAAATTTGTCTTAGCTTGTTCCACGACTGTCAAGGGCCCATCAATGCTGACGATAAAAAAGAAAAGAAAGTTACGCAATTTTTTCGCTATTAAATGTAGCTCTTAATCAAGTTTTAAATTAACATACCCCTTCGCATTTTCTTTTGCGAACCACTTCCTCTCCATTATTCCATTAGTTGCATAGCCGATTGCAACAGCTTGGTTGGCCAGTTTGAATGCAATTGTGGATGACGAAAACCATGGAAAGGAAAGAAAGAAAAAAAATCTAAATGTGGACCATTACCAGCGATGTACCAGAATGGCAACCAGTTAGACCAAAAACATTTACGTTGACTTTCTCCTCCTGATGGAAACTTCAGTCGGGTTAATAATCTAACGACTCTAAGAAACTTTTTCTCTGATTTCTTATGAATTTATTCGGTTGTTATACCGCTCTAAAAATAACTTAACGAAATAGGATAAATTTTCGAATTTAAGATTAACAATTAAATAAATTTTGCAAAAAGCGTTTTCAAATTTGAATCCCTAAACAAAACGAACTCTTGAAACCTTTCAAAATGTAAAAATTTGGTCAATGTGACTAGAAGAGGTCAACGTTTACGCAGTTAAAGCTAAAGCAACTTTGTCATCTTCAGGAAATCTTTCTCTCAGTTCCGCGCTGGGGACGTACCTGCGGCCGTCGAATCGTTCAAAGTATCCGTTGCCTCCGAAATCAGATCCCAGCTGTTCATGAGCAAGACCGATATCACGAGGAAGCTCTAAAGTTTCTAAAAGTAAATGACAGAAAAAGGTAACGCTGACGGAACCATTACGACTGCTTCAATAATAGAATCCAGAGCCGTGTGATGAGAACAATTTACCTTCAGCAACGTTTAATCCGATAAAACCACTGGGGGCATTTTTTACCAAAATGTGGTAGAATGCCTGATCTTGCTGTTTAACGCCCTTCGGCTTCCTTTTCCTATGAACAGTCTTCCATTGATCGGATTTCTGAAATTTGGCGCTCCACGAAACAATGACACAAGGTTGGCTGTGGTTGAAGTAGAATTCGGGCATTGATTTATATTCCATGACGAGGCCGACTGCATATTTTACTGTTAGAGGCCGGTAACAAACAAATTTCTGACACAATTAAAATAGAGTTCGATTAAACATCTTGCAAAAACTATTTCAAGATAATATAGATTTTTACCGCCGCAATGATTAATATTTGATGTCTACACAGCTTTTCCACGCACTTCTTCATCATCTGATGAGCCTGAAGCCCTACAGACTGATTTTAAAACCATAAAATTAATGAATAGAGTTTAATTTTTAGTTAATTACACAAGTGTTCATACCAGAAGGAGTTGAATTGCGTCTTCCAGCTGAAGGCTTAAAGCTAAGCAGAGGTTTGCATATTCCAGGACTAAATCCTTTTCTCGGGGTGAAATAATAATGGCAAGTCGAATGAGGAGTCGAAAATCGTTGTCTCTTCCTAAGCCAGTGAAATTTAAAAACGATCCCCAATGAAACCGTAATTGTTCTATTATCGTGCTCATCATTTGATGGAACACTTTCTGGGCTGAAGAAGCTGGTTGACCCATGGCGGCTGGATAACAATGGCACTGCTTTAATGAATCATACGTCTTAGCACAAACATCAACGTAGTAAATTCTTTCGGCATCCACTTCCCTTTACAGACAAAAGCGACAAAACAGATTAATCTTCATTGTTTTTTCGTCAGGCCAAATGCAATTGACTTCAAAGAAAGAAATTTACTACCCTGGATCTTTGCTCCATCTTAGAAGTAGGTCCCTTTCTCCACTGAGTGAACATTCTCTATAGATTACAATTTGTAATGGAATACCAAGTTCCCTGGCAACTTCATGGAAGACTATTGTTAAAAGCATTTGACAGCCACGCTTTGTTTCAAGCACCTAGAATGAAAAATACAAGAAATAATACAACCATTCCAATGATTGTAGGAAGAAATAAACCAAACATACTGTAGCCTACCTCTGTGATAGAACAATAATGATCAAGAGACAACCAGTAGATATGACATGGTTCAAAGCCTATATCACGAAACATAACCAGATGAATCAAGTCGAGAATTTCTTTGGCTTTTTCAAATGAATCACATGCTTTGGCGGTTGGAAATAAACATTCTGCACTATACACCGTAGAATTGGTAAGTTTCCTTACTCTTTCGGTGAGGTCTTCAATAACTTGTCTAATGTCACCTAGGTTGGTTTGTTTAAGCTTGCCCATCTCAAACCACTGGGAAATGAGTACAGCACCGTCTATCAGGGATTTCTGAGATTCTGGTTGTGCCATCAAATCTTGTAATTTACGTTCTATCAGACGGCTTTTTACTTTGGTTAGAAGATCCCTAGCATAGTACTGTGTAGTCAAATTTTCATTTCTAATTGATTATCAAATAATACTTGTTTAAATAATAATACTTTAACGGTAATGGTGACAACAACAACAAAAGACACTCACGTGGTACTAGCCATAAGCTCAAGTTCATGTTGCACACATTCAGGAATGGGAGGTTGACCCAAATGACCCATAATCAACTTATCAGCTGCACTCAAAGGACTCTGGTTTAAAGGGTAGCACTGAAAGGAGATTTCTTGCAGAGTGTTGTGAACTTCTTTAACTGCCATTATTGCAAGAGCTACTCTTTCATACCAAATCCTTTCATTTCTTTCTTGGTGTTGAATTGGAATTTGAGGCCATCTATAAAAAGTAGGACATGCATTTTAAAGGAAGAGTTACATTGTAGGCTGAGATGAATCACCTTGTACTGAACTTTAGTCTCCACAATTCGTTCGAATTCCGAATAATACGATATAAAGTATGGCAGGAAAACATCAAACTCTGCAAATCAAAAATAGTAATTTCTGAAAATGAAAGTATGTGGCGTAATAACACTTCTTCGGGTAACTGATTTAGACTCATTTTAGAATGAAGATAAAGTATGGCATGGCACTCGAGCGTCTAACTGAGTCTCGGGGTTTCGAATTTGTCCGTTTTGCGGAAGTGCTTTACGTTGCCAGACTGTGAACGCAATTTAAATTTCATTAAACTGGCAATCGTTAATTGGTAGTTCATCATCAAATATTATAAAATAAAAGTTAACTAATTTATTGCTATCTTTGGTGAAAAAATAAGTAAAATATGTTCAATTTTGGAATATCTAAGATTGAATAAACATCCTGCTATCTGGAAACTAATAAAAACAAACATTGTCCAAACCATTTATCTCTATTTGGACAACAAGTTTAACTGTGTTATAAAAACTACAGGAAATATAAAGAATTGGTAATTGCCAAAGCTTGGCACAGTTAATGATGCTGCTATTAACACTTGAACGAGCAACTAAAATGGTTTGAAAGCAGTCTCAAAAATAATTCCATTATTCAAGGAGCTAAAAATAATGAATACGCAGCAGCAACAGCCCTGAGATTTAAACGTCAAGAACGTTTGCAACATCCACACAAAAGACCAAGTTTTGCAAACATGAAATGGCTCAAAGAAGAAATTCAAACGCAGTACATAAAAGAAAGGTAAACAATCATTAGAACACGTAGAATTCTAAAAATTTCCGGTGCTGGCAGAGGCGACTGATTTGTGATAGGCAATGTGACTGGCCTGACAGTCGTGCATCCCAGCCGTCATATTTTGCTCATCCTTTCCACATGTCCAGTTATGACAAAACGGACAAAATAGCAAAGGATTTCCCTTGGAACAAACAACACACAGAATTTCAAAGATCTTTTCAGTTTTCTTACCATTCGTTCGTGAATTTGGCTTCACATTATGTTTAGGAATTTGTTTAGTAACATAATCATTCTTCTTGAAAGCCCGAAAACACGGTAAACGAATTTCGGAACTCTCCGCTTTTTTACCTTTTTTCAAAGCGACGGTGAATTCTTTCAAACGAGACATTGCGTAATGAGCTAGAGCTATACAATAATAAGCATCGGGAACGTGAGCAGCATCAGGGGGACTACAAGAAACGTATTTCTCAAAGGCACTGACGACTTCTAAATCCGGTTTAACCTTGCTCAATCGAAGGAGATGTGCACGATCGTACAACCAGTCTGAATGCGCAAGTATCTTCAGGGCTACATCAATGGAACGTACAGCTCTTCGGTAGTCTCCCATATCGCCATATACACGGGCTAAGGAGTGATGGAAATCAGGAACAGATGGATCAAGCTTGACACACTGAATGGCCAACCAAAGTTTGTTTTCAATGGATGAACTTCTGTCTGAGCAGATTAACACATGGTAGGCTTCCGCATTGGCTTGATTATTCTTCAGCATCTCTTCAGCTGCATCTACAAACATTGAGGTATCGATGATGGGATAATCCCATTGTCTGCGAGCTGTAAATTATCAATCTAAAATGAGTAGGGTAAAATATAGGAGTAATATCATTTACCTTCTCGCAGCATTTTCAGTGATTGCACAGTCTGATTCCTAAGCAGCAATTTTTGTGCTTCCATGATAAGTCCATGAGCAAGAAAAAAAGATTGGGCTTTAAATGAACGATTTTGAGCTCTTTTCATCATCATTGGCATCCACACTTCAATGGCCGGCTTCATCAAGATTGTTTCTTTCGTCGGATGGCTAGTATTAAATTGGATGGCGGATTTAAGAAGTTCATCAAATCCATCAAACTCAAAGCTGGTATGGGATGTGAATCGTGAAAGTCTTTTAGCAAGGCTGATTCCTTTGCTATCGATATTGTTGTCCGACTCAAAACGCACCAAAGATTCAGCATGTTTTACAATCTCATCAACCCATCTCACGTTCTTGATACTTTTCGGTACAAAACCTTGAGCATGGGCCTTAAAGAACCACTTTTTGGCTGCTGGCTCATGTCGAGGGCATCCATCTCCATATATCAATAGGCGACCGAATAGGTACTGAGCTTCAACCACACCTTTTTCAGCTGCACGCTGGAGAAAAGGAAATGCTTCACAAGATCTCTCATTTTTCAGCAACAGTTTTGCAAGCAGCAAACTGGGTTTTACATGAAAAGTTGCGGCAGCCATTTTGAGGTTTTTCTCCGCTTCCACGTGATCTTCAACAAATCCATTATCACCGTAAAAATAGTTACGACCCACTTGGTAGAAATCGATCAGCTTTGATTTTATCGGCTGACATGGCAGAGATCCTGAAGATGCCTCCGACAGAAGGCGTCTGTATTCGGCGCACTTCGGATCGAGTTCAACCGCGTCTTGAGCATCTTCTACGGCCAACTGAAATTTTGACAAATGAAGTTCACACATGGCTCGACAAGAGTAAAGAATTCCTTCTTCCGAATTTAAACCAATTGCTTGACTAAATAGAACCAGAGCTAATTTCCATTCTTTCATTTCATAGTGATGCTTTCCTTCTTCTTCCAATTTGACCCAGCCTTCTTTCCTGCTCAAATTAATCGCCGTAGCATTTGGTATTGGAGGTTGATGAGGTAGTAGCATGCGAATTTCTTGTACGATATCTTCACGCTTAATGGAAGAGGCCATCCTAGCTAGACATTCCAAGTCATGTTGATGACGATCAATGTCGAAAGATTCTTCATCAAGTTGTGCCAGCTGGGGTTGAATCCCAAGAGCTCGCTGGAAGATTTTCTTGTATTTTGACGACTTTCCCGGTACGAAAAACGTCGACCAGCTGGCCAGCATAAAATCCACAAGTTGATGGAACAGAAACTTTGTCTTATGAACACCTTCAGATGAACGATGTTTTTGAATATGTTCGTTTAAAGCACCAGACAAAAGGCGCATTGACGTATGTATATCGTCATCGGGCTTAAACAGCTCTCGTTGGTCAGCAGAACCGTTGGTCACACGCATTTTTCCTAGACAAAATGTCAACAAATTGCTCAGGTTAACAATTAAGTTGCTTAACTATAGATTAAGAGTACACAAGGAAAAATGAAAGAGCTTAGCAAACCTATATTTTGGGGACTTTGTGGTGCTGTCTAACGAGGACTGTTGAAAAAAGGAGAAATTAAAACAAAAAGTTATTCAAACAAACACATGTATGGACAGGTTCCTTGGGGTAAGTAACCAGCTAACTTATAAGGTGGTATATCTAAAGAAGACTGAATTTTCAATTTCTTGGAAGTTGTTGAAAGTTAGAGCTGAGCTCGTTCCACGAGGTGTCTGAAACTTACTTACGATTTGCCAAATAACGTAGATTGATTAACCGAAAACACTACTGGAGAGATGGAGTAATCTTGCACAGTAATTACGTAGTGAAACAAGTATTACAATTAGAACAGTAATACAACCCCCTTAATTCCAAATTCACAAACGTATCCTTAAAGATCCACATGTTCTTCCAACATGTGCTCGTCATTAGACCCAGACGGTGTTTGCTGGAAACGGCTGAAAAGAAGTCCTAAAATCGCTAACTCCATTCTCCATCTAGCGACATTACAACTAACTTTCCCAATAATCAGAGTCATAGACCCCTGGTTCCTCCACCATGGATATTTTCCTTCTCAGAAAAGGGGTACCCTCTTGCGGGGATTAATGTTTAAAAAAAAACGGGGGTTTTGGGTCGGGGCGAAAGGGTGGTTTTCCGTTCGGAGGGAGCGCCTCTTGCGGGTGTGTTGTTTCACTCCACGCAGAAACTCATTTGTCGACAGATGAGGTCTATGATGGGGTCTATGACTCTGGTGAAGCTAACATTGTTCTCTGGCGTGGCGAAGGCGCGAAACATGAGCACCAGTAGCACATCCTGTAAAGAGCGGGAAAATTCTTAGTTGAGTTGGCACTTGGCAGTTTTGAGTCATCGGCATCGTTATTTTGTTTCAGGAAACCCCTCGTTACCTTTCGTTTTATTAAACTCCCTCGAAACGCTACGAAACGAAGAGCTCGAAAAGTATCTGACTAAAGAAGTTAGTTATCCAAGGTTTTTTATTCGCCACGTGTTCTTAGTAGATTTAAGGACCTTGGGAATAGAATGTAAAGATTAAATATTAAGACCACATTTGGAGTTAGTTGAAGAAGATTCTATGAAAATAAACTGTATGCCACTGCAAATGGGAAGGTAATATGTTTTCTTGTTAAATGTTAAATTCTTATCTGTGTGATTTTCATTGCTTTCACATAATTGACTTTAGTGCCAGGAATGAAAGTTGTCCAACCATGTTGAAGCAAAGAAGTACACAGCTACAAAACAAATCCAATGGAAGAATGAATTGAATGTTGTTAAACTGTGCAAAAGAGACCACTGGTAACTATATTTTCTCTAAACGTGAAGCATGGTCAGACTAGTTGCACCCAATTTGGTCCTTGTAAGACTTACTGTTTGTTTGTTATAATGCATTGTGAGATCTGAAAGGACTGATAAGAATTTTGTCACTTTCATGTTTTATGTAAGATCTTTAACAAGAAGAGGCAGACTGATTGTTTTTAATTGCCACCTTCTGTTGAAAGACAACTGGATTAGATTCCTCATTGATTCTCCATCAAGAAGAATTTTCTAATTTGTATCAAGGCATTTATCATTCTTTTGGGTAAAGAGAATCATACTTCCTTTGTATTCTGCTGTTAGTATTCTCGACATTTGCAATTGAAATGCAGATATATCTAGTGTTTTTCTGGCAATTAATTTCACGTCTTTGAAAACGGTTTAGGCAATTCATCATTCATCCGGATGGTTTTCTGAACGAAACTGTGACTGGCTCTTCGATCACAATGTGGCCAGGCGTGCCTGTCTCGTAAAGGACTAGGCAGCTTATTAGCGTTTGGATCGAGGTTAGTTTTTATTTTTTAAATATTAATTGCATCTACCTTTGCCCAGATATTAAAACGTGTGAATTCAAGTACATCTTAGTCTTAGTTATAGACAACTGGGAAATAGCTTAGCAATCATTCAGCTTTCAGAAAGCTGAGCTTAGAGAAATTTACAAATGTATCAAATATTAATATGAAATCAGCTTAGGGCGAAATTCATTTTATTAGCCGAAATACGAGCGGCCGGCAACTTAAATGCATTTATTTAGTTCATAATCTGTGAATGTCGCGTCATGCTGATCGAGCCCTTTTTCTCTTTGTTGCCAAAAGGAGAATTAAACCTTAGTTTATGTTTGTTTGGAACTTGTAAAAGTCATGCGTAGTTTTGGCCTTCCCTTTGTCGTTGCCTTCCAAGCACGTAAAAGAAAAAAGGTTTTTACAGTATGGTTTCCGTGGTGAAAGCCGTAGGCAATATGCAGCTTGTGTTTTCAGAGCGTAGTAGACGTCTCACAACCTTTATTATTTGTGCAAGTCATGCTGACGATGCACCCAAGGAACTTGCAGGTACACGTGAGTGCTGAGCAACTTGTTATGTTCTAGTAGCAGGAAGTCATAGTAAAATAAACAAAAACAATTGAATTCTATTACAGTAAACATCTCACGCATCGCGTAAAGTATTTCAGAAAAGAAAAAAAAAAACAGTCGATAAGTATTCTAACGGGATCTTGCTGAATTAGGATGCTATTCTAGACTGGACCAAAACCAAACGGTGGCCATATACGTATATTATACGTCTTTGGTCGACTAACCCAAACTGATACAGCTGTTTCAGTCGTTGCATTTTTATCCAAGTAGCTGTCGTCAAAATTCCTTGAAAAAAACAAAAAAACTTGCGGTAACCGAACGAGTTGCGATAATTCACGTGTTTGCTGAGGTAATCGCAACGACTTTTCGTCTTCAAGAATTCAAAATGCGTGGGAATTGTGTTGTTTTTTCTGCTTCTTACATTTTTCGCTTCAAGAAAAAGACCAGTAGGTTAGAGAATCTATCGACGACCTCGACCGGGGACACATTTCCTGACCGTGTAGCTTCCTTATTGTGTTGGCATGCCTCCAAACGAATTCTCGCTGCGCTTTGATTTACAAACCATTCGTCTTCCATCCGCAGGTTGGTACGGATGCGTCTAATAAGAGATACGTACAAATTTACTCCTTTTACATTCGATGTCAAAATGACATTGGATTACCAATAAAAAGAAGAAATGTTGGGCTTTCTTCTGCCGTTTGTGTTGAGTTGACAATAATACCACTGCAATAATACCACTGAAAAAAAAAAAAAAATGAACAAAACGAAAGGCGATTTCTTTTCTTATCTGCAAATCGACCAATGAGGCCGATTGTCAATGGCACCGGAAGAAGAATGTCGGGATTTTGTGGTTTTTCGTATTCTTTAGCTTGCCCGCAAAGTTTTGTACTACATCGCAGTAAAGTAGCGTCTTTTGCCATGTTCTACCAGTCTGATGGCTTTGTAGGTTAACTTATTACCCGCTAACACCCACCCCACTAAGTAATGATAATTTATTATATACAATTCACAACCTTAACTTCCGAATGTCTTGTTTACGCCATCGGTTTTATTTTACTTCATCATAGTTTTAGCTAAATGCCGTTGCATAGACTTTTTACACATCAAGTATTCGTGCGTGAATAAATTCAGTTGTTTGTTTTGAAGGCATTTACTGAAAAATCGCAAGTCATTTCCCATATCAGATGTAATCAGAAGAATCCACTGGGCTAGTAGCGGGACTTTCGCACCTGTTGCGTCACAATCTATTAAATAACAGCGGCTTTTTCTTCTCGTAATAGGCCATTTATACTAATGTGCGCAGTACCTGTACACTATTGTAAGCTAAAAATCATTGTGCATTCCCTAGAGGCGCTAGCTTCTTGATGTGTCCCATAGAATAGTTGGATTTAAAAAGAAGAGCCTTAAAGGCTTGATGCCAAGCTCTCACCATGTTCAGTCCCGATTTCTATTTTAGCCTGTGCAGGTTGTGCCTGTTAGGGCGGATAGAGTTGACTTGATTTCCGTATCACCAGCCTTTTTTCCCCTTGATTCATTCTTTGTTTTTATGGGCGACGTATCGCATAGAAAAAGTGTGACGTGATTGTGAAGGAAACTGGACGGCATGGTTTTGAATCGACTTACTTTTTGCTGGCTTGCCTTAGTGACCATCTTTCTTAAGTGACGTCAGTTACAGTTCAGTTGGACGCTTTCGGGATGTGTTCAATGCCAACATGTTGTTGAAAAGTTGGCGAAGAAAAGCGGAAGAACAGCGTGTTAGGTTGTTTGATAGACTTCCTCAGAATATTGAGTCGAAATATACGACAGTAATTAATTTTTCGTCAGAACTCGTCGATGTTCTGTAACCAATTTTTTAAAATTATTATTATTATTCTGTTTCATGCAGCCGCAAGTCATCGCCAACCGTGGATATACATCCGAGACTCACCATGTAACTACAGACGACGGGTAATGATTTGAATTATTGTGTTTTACTATTTAATTGAGAACTGAAATTGAATTTTCATGTAGATATATTCTGGAAATTCATCGAATTCCACCCAAGGGTACTGCCAAGAAAGTGGTATTTTTGCAGCACGGCGTATTGCAGTCATCCGGCACGTGGTTGGTCAATCCTTCCAGTCGTTCACTTGGTAATTAAGTTAATCCAAACATTGGCATCCGAATAGGTTTTATGGTATTTCTAGTTATTGCGTAGGACCTGAAAAACGATAGGCAGGACTCTAGGTCTCATTCATTCAATCATCTAATCGAATGCAACATTTCGCGCTTTTTTTTTTGAGCACACCGTTTAATGTGTTGGCCCAGTTTTTGCTTGGTCACAGTCTGTGGGGGAAAAACGGGAGTTTAAAAAGAGACCGGAAAAGGCCAATGCCAAACGAAGGTAGAGGTATTGTGCCTCTGTGTTAGCAACACAGTAAACGCACAGTTGCTCCCGCTTTTACAAATGTTTTCCCACCACCAAAACCGTTCCTAGCATAGTTGTTACGACGAATTAGGCATCAATTCGAAAGCATGTGCTGCGTATCAGTTTCACCTCAATTTTTTTCACCTCTTTCGTTACCACCTCCCAATAGCGATGTTCAGAATGACATGAATTTACAATTTGTTTTGTATCCCTAGCAATACTGCTGGCAGAACAGTCGTACGACGTGTGGCTGGGCAATTTCCGAGGCAACAAGTATTCAAGAAAACATGCTACCCTCGACCCAAATTCTGACGAGTACTGGAAATTTAGGTAATTTTTATTACTTTTAATCGGCCTCATAATTGAATCACGTTGTGACTCTTTAGCTGGGACCAAATAGGAAATTACGACATTCCTTCTGTAATCAACTATATTTTGAAGACAACGGGCCAATCCAAATTGTCCTACGTAGGACATTCGCTAGGGTGCGGAGTGTTCTTCATCGCCATGATCAAGCATCCAGATCTCAATGCCAAAATTGAACTGATGGTAAGAGATCATATTTAGCCTGTCTTAGTGTTAATAGTATATATTAACGGTTTCGTTGAATTGCTAGATTGCTCTGTCACCGCTATCGTCGTTTGCTAATTTTAACGCCATCTTTCGGGCTTTGACTCCATTCACCGATCCTATCGAGGTATGTCATTTCGCAATTGTCAACTAGAACATTTGAGATCAATTTTCACGTTTTACATGTTAATGTTTGAATTCTCTAGAATTTCCTTAGATTGCTTCGCACTCGTGTTTTCTTAGACAGCGAGGTTGCCGGAGATCGTTTGTTTGATATCGCATGCGAACAAACTTATAGCCAAGCGCGATTCTGCAGAGAAGTGTTCATTTTAGTTTGTGGACCCAATCGCAAAAACCTCGATCCCGTATGTTTCATAGACATTCTGTAAAGGAAATCAATTTAAAAGCCAATCATTTAGGCTTTGATCCCATTGATGAACGCAAACTTTATGACTGGAACTTCCGTCGCCGTCATAGCTCAATTCGCTCAAAATTATAATGCAGGTAAAATCAGAGGTACCCAGTATAATTGTAATAGGATTATTACCTAGGTTTCCTATATGCCCAGGTGAGACTTTCCAGGCTTATGATTACGGCACGGAAGGTAATCTTCAAAAGTACGGTTCGACGAAACCATTTGAATACGATTTGACAAAAATCACAGCTCCGGTAATTAGTTTAAGTACATTTGGATTACGCCCCGATCTCATCCACTGTAATTTTCTTTATGGGACCAGATTTATGTCTTTTCAGGAGCAGTTGACAGAATCGTTACAGCAAAGGTTTCCATAACCATTTTCACGTTTATGATGGACTGCTAATGATAAGACGTTTGGTGTGTGTGAATTGATTGTTTAGGATGTCGATTGGCTGCTGACCAAGCTAAGAAACCTGAAGGGATCTACTCGTTTCAATGAATACAATCATTTGGATTTCATATGGGTCGGTAATTTGGCAACGTCTTTTCTTTGCTGTATTTATTATTTTGATTTTCAAACAGGGGACAGATGTCAAAGAGAGGCTTTATGACAAAGTCTTGGACCTTTTGTCATCCTCTTAAGCCAAAACAGCTCATCAACTGATCAATAGTTTGCCTTTGTGAAACCTTAATCTTATTGAAATATTCATATTTATTAATAAAAGAGTTTGATCATTTTTCTTCTGATTCTTTAAATGTGAACAGGGATCATTTAGAAGCAGCAGAAAAACATCAATCTTTTGAAGATTTTTGCTTCAAAAACGGAATTATTATTTTTGTTTACATTTTCTAATATTTTCCATTGGATTCCCTGGTTTATTTAGGCCTGACGTCTGCTCTGTCGGTAGGTATGTTGTGGGGCTCGTCGTGTATTCCTAAATCCCCTACTCAAGAAGGTATAATTGTAAAGGTTGTAGGACAAAATGTCTCAATTGCATTTCGGTATTTTGGTCAACCCATTGCCCTGGCCCTTACGATACTGTGAACTTTTAACGCGAATGATTATTTTCATCGATTAGGCTGCTCTAGGTGATTTTCCCTAGATACTGCCTGTGTACAGTTAAGAAGAGTTTATAAATCCATGTGGCTTCGATCAAGCGCGGACTGTAGGAATTGGAGGAGTTTTGGGTTGACTGTCTTTGCGATGTTGCAACAAATTTTAACTCGTCCTACGCACTTTGCTCAAACAAATGTCCTCTTTCACCTGCTGATGATTTTCTTCTTGTACAGGTGTTGCCACGCAGCCGTCAAATAGCTGTGCATACTTTAGGTTATTCGTGTTTACTTGGGGCTTTCATAACAAATTTCGTGACGTCATCATTTCAGTTGAGAGGTAACTATTGATATCATAGATTGCAACTTCCAATTTCCTTGTTTTCATTTAATCTTTTTTACATCCTATTTCTATGTGACTTAACAATCGGAGGCTATAGTATATGCGATCGTATTGATATCCGGTTGAAAATGGCAAATTCCACTGTGGAACGTTGCGCAACTGGCAGTATAGCACAATATCCTATTCTCTTCCGTGCCGTCATAGCGTCCTCTATTCCCAACGCAATTGGCTGTTTGTCGGAATTCATTTGGAGAATGTCCAGTCTGCGTTACGTAATGTTACGGTCGGTGCACTCCATCCCGATAACATCGTCATAGCATCGATGACAGTCACCGATGCAATCGACGTACTTTCGGTTTTGGAGAAAAACGAATGGAAACATCTCAAGGTAGGAGACTTTCCAAATGTAAATGAGTTGTGCGATAGTTAAAACTATTAATCCGCGCATTTAAATTGTTATTTGTTATTTGAATTCACGTGCCAAACTGCGTCGCATTTCACGCACCTCAAAGGTGTAGTAGCAACAGAAATGTCAATTTTTATCGTTAGATGTCGTACGGTCCATTTATCAAGAACAAAAAGGATGGGCCAAGATGATGAAAGAAGCCCAAAAGAAGGAGAGAAATCCCGACAATATTGACAGCGGGACGAGCTCTCTTTGAAAGGCGAAATCTTATCCTTCGTCTATCGCCTCCCCTCCTCTTTAGCCGTACCCGTCTTCTCGGTGAACGATTGTCGAATAGAAAAATTGATTCATCGACCTTTTCTCTATTCTTCGACTACACAGCCGTGCGTCCACCCCTCCCCGTTTTTCTTTGATTTCCTTTTCCTCTTTTCTTTTGATTCCTACTTTTGCGGATCCCGGTGACTCGCCGCTGCGTTGCAACGATGTAGGATCCCTCATATTGTATACAAGTAGACATTTCCTTTCGTTGCGTCGATCGTCCGACCCATTGAAGATGTGCCCTTCCCCCGTTTTTTTTACATTTCTGGTCAACCGGATTCATATCCAATATGATACCTCTTTGGAACCAAAGAAATGAAAAAAAGATTGAAAAATAATAATCATAATATTTCAGATATTAAAACATTATTATTTCTTGATATTTGGTTTTCGTAGCGTATGGTTTGCCGATACATTTCTACGTACGTGATTGCTGCTCGACTTTGAATTGTTGTCGGCTATTGAGGGTCGAGGAGCAAAGCAGCACAAGGTCTTCTTTAATATACGATTCACTTTTTCTGCTTTGGTACTACGTAGCCGGACGTTTGATCCGTGAAGGCCTAGTCGAACATTGTTACGTCACCTACCAAAGTTGGGTGACCCCTTTTATTTTGTATTTGTTTCTTCGAAAAATCGAGTAAACTAGTTGAATTAGGCGCCAACGTCATTTTCCGCATAGAGACACGGCGGTGCGTGCGTGACGAACGAGTCATCCGATGATCTAATAATCTTTGATCCGCTTCTAATCATGTATCCCTATTTTTGGTGCTTCGTTAAGACAGATAATTGAGCAAGAAAACAGACGAGTCACGTAGAGCCCCCAACGATTACCTGCTTTGACTATTAAGCGTCCCATTGTTAACATTCCCATCAGTCAAAAAAATGATAAGACGGTGGGGAAACAACGAGAAAAGGAAAAAAAAAAAAACGAGTGTCGGTCACAACGAGAAGTGACACACAGACCGTTGAAAATCAAAGTCAAATAGCGCTAGACGATTACGCGCACGCAAAGAGAGATTATCGTTCTAAAGTCGAAAAAATACGTTGTTGATTTTGGGAGATGTGGGTAATACGAGGGCAAAAATTTTTATTATTTTTATTTTTTTTGATTTTATGCTTAGCAACTGAGGGGGATATCGACAAAAGTATTTCGACCGGATGGCACTGGCACGGATTGATCGAGATCAACAACTCGCCAATCTAATCATTTTTGTTGACCATCTCTCAACATCTTTACGTAAAGGTACTTTTTCTTGATTTAAAAAACAAAAAATGATAATAATCATTTGTCCTCGTGTCCCGATGGTTGCCGGAATCATTTGGAAGGATTCTTCATTTATTATTTTCTTAGCGCAAGTCTTACAGATAGAAAGGTGGAGCTAAAATGGAGAGACTCCTCCCTTCCATCTGTAAACGTGTGTACATCTCCACTATGTACAACACACACATACACACACACACAGACAGACACAGAGAGAAGAGGGGGGAGGGTTGCGTGAATGAGGAGAGGGTGGTTGTCCCGGTGCTTTTATATGCCACCCCTCTTGTCTGACGGAGGCAGAAAGATTCAGAATGAAAGTAGTTTCAAAAACTTGGTCTCTAGCGCGTGACACCGTCAGTGAGGTGATACAAACCGGACGGGTAGGAACCGCCAAACCGCTCGCGTGTCCCTCAACACTCTGATTGAGACAATAGAGACATGCTGGACAAGAAACGAATCGCAAACGATTAAAACACGCACCTCACAAGTGAATTTGAGATTTGTGGCGGTCCATGTTTGATTTCAAGCCGAAGACATTCAAACAAAACATTGTCGGGATATGAATGCCGAGGTGGTTAGCGTGTCCTCGGCCGTCAGCAACGACAAGGTGCCGCTGTTGAATCGACACATGGCTGAATCGTCCATTCAGACGGCCACATCCTCCAAAAATAACGCGCTCGACGACTGTGTAAGTTTTCAATGTTCTTCTCTTATATAAAGATGCAAAGTATTCATTAATTCATTTGACTTCATTCGAATTCAAAGCAGGACAGTCAACTGATGTCGTTATGGCGACCCATAATGTGCCGGACGAGTCAAATGTTCCCTCCACCTGCACCGCCGACGAGGAGTTCATCGTCGGTCGCAACCGACCTGTCCGTCTTGACGGGCAGCATGTCTTCGTATTTCCAGCACGCCAGCCAATCTGTTGGCGGCAACAGCGATGCTCTTAAAACGCCGCATCCAAACAACAGCGTTAAAAACTGTTTGCCTCCGAACAACAACAACAACATCAACAAGATGGACTCGCATCAAATGGCTCACCCTGTCAGCATCGCGTCACCCACAACCATTGGTACATTTTTGATTGGTCTCTTTGCTTCGTCGCATTGTTTAAGATTTCTTTGATTTTTGATTTTTTTTTATCGGGGCAAACGAAAAAAATCGAAAGTATTTCATTTGAAAAATGGTCGAGTGTGATGGGGTTCGAGTGTTAAAAGGTCCGTCTGCCATCATGTGTGCGCTCGTGATTATTCAGCAGCGTCTATTTACTAGTGGGGAGAGACATGCTGCCAAAAATCCGAGTGAGAGAGGATTTTGATAAAACGCAACTATCTACAGCTGGGTGGGGGAAGGAGGGTAGTGAAATAAGAGAAGGCCAATGGAGCGAGGGATTAGAGATGGTTTTAGAGTTTTAAGCAGATTAAGAGCTCAGCACCCAGTTTCCTTTTTTTTTTTTTTCTTAAATGTTTACGTCGTCGTTCGCTGATGGTCTGGCGGGGGTTATAAATATCTTTAAAAAAAAAAAAAAAAGAAGGTAATAACCGACCCGTTGGATTAAAAAGAAAGGGGAAGGGTTCGCTTTTTTTTCCCGGATAAATCCGTCGACAGGCTGATTTCATTTTATTAGATATATTTATATATAGTAGTGGCTGTTACGTCAAAAGCTGTGCAGAACGTAGATTTTTCTTCAGCTAGGGAGAACGTTAGAGGATTTCGGATAAAAAGGAGATGGGGGATTATTCATCGAGCGTTATTGTGAAAGCAATAGACGGGGAACGGGGGGAGGAGGGGGTAGTGTAGGGGTGTGACGAAGATAGTCCCCTTCTCTTCTCTATAGACGACGAGATATTCTCAGTGCGATGATTAGGATGAAATCCAGCACCCAGCAAAGTTTATAGGATGTGATATCTAAAATATAGATGGCGGATGATGTGTAGTAGTTGTACAGACGATGTATAAATCCTTGGGCTCTATGCGTCGCGCACAGACTGCTCAGCCTATACACACGCAGAAAGAGAGAGAGAGAGAGGACCTCTGTGTGTGTATGTGTATAAGCGGATTATGGACCCACAGAACTAGCGAAGGACATGTTTCAAGCTTTTGGCCCGGATTGAGCTTGGCGGATGCGTTTTGCCCAACCGGGCGCTGCTCGGTTTTTTTTTTTCTTTTGCTTTCTTACAATCCTCTTTTTATTCTTCTTTGAAATTTTCGGGTTTATCCTGTAAACTTTATTCTCTTGTGTCTCTCTCCCTTTTTTCTTTTTTATTATTGTGTTTTATATAGAGAAAAAGAAAGAGAGAGAGAGCGGCGTATAGATTAAGAGTGACACCAGAACGGTCGTCAGTAGATACATAAGCCGATAACCGAGCTAACCAGTCACGTATAAATATCCATTCAACAATGCGTCTATAGTTCAACTTATCGTACATGCAGCACTCAATTATTCATTTCTCTTTTTCTCTCTTTTTTCTTAGGAGGTTGAACGAAATATTTGGCTTTTATTATTTGATTTTTTTTTTAAATAGTTTTTGCATAGTTTACTATTCATCCGGCTATGTGGATGTGGGAGGCCTTTTAATTCTTTAGCTGGTCAAGAAGAAGCCATTTGAAGTCAAGTAAAAGAAAAAGTTTTATCTTTTAAGAAAAGGCCAAAAATGAACGAACCCATAACACGGACCAAGTATTGAGAGGATTAAAAATCTACGGTACATGCGTCGTCAAGAAAACTGTGATGTTAACGTAGTCCACTCGAACGACGTAGGGAACAAAAAAACAAAAGTCTTGCAACATTTGAATAAGAGGGAAACCCCTGTTTGGCGCTCCATCCATGCGTCATAGTGCTGTCCAACCTCTTCCCCCCCTTTTTTTAAATATTTTTACTGAACTAAACTACAATTCAAATGTCACACCAACATGGATCTCTCTCTCTCTCTCTCGTTGTCCGTGTCATCTCTCGATCTCCCTTTTTCTTTGGGCCTTTTTCTGATTGGATTTGCAGAGTCAGAGAGAAGCTTTTGCGCCCGTCTCTCTCTGCTTTGGCTTTACTTAGTAAAAAGGACTAAAGTGTCTGTTGAGCAAAAATACTGTACAAGTACAAAAGACGGACCTTTTTCTTCTGTAAACATAAAAAGCTCGTCACAAGACGCTAAAGAGGATTAGCCATTTCTTATAGACTTTTGCTGTGGCTCTGCCATTCTTACGTGCATACACCAAAGAGAAATGCTATGAAATCGCTTTTAAAACAAAAATACGATTGGCTTTGATGCTTCTCTCCTCTTTTTGTGTGTGTGCGTGTGCGTGTGTGTGTGTGTGTGTGTGTGCCAGTCACCCCATGTGGTCGCCACGCCCCAAATGGATTTCAATGTAGAAACACGTTGGAATGTTTTTCTTTTTAGCCTCGATATCATCCACTTTTACTACTCGCCGTCTCTTTCTTGAAATAAGAAAAATAGGCGAGCAAAGTGAGAAAGTCTTTCATCTTTTGTGTGTGTGTGTGTGTGTGTCGGTTCCATGTTCTTATGCGTCCACGCCCTTGCCAACGGAACACGAGCAGGACCTTAATCGCTTTTTATTTTCTTCTTTCTTTTTGCTTCCGTGTTAAGTCACTTTGACTCTGCGAGAGAAGGATTCCTAATCCGGAAGCCGTAGTGAAAGTGGTGTTGCAAAGTCAACGGAGAAGGCAAAAGAAGAGGGGGAGGAGTAGGCAAAAAGAGAGAGACACTAGAAAATCCCCTTTTCCTTTCTTTTCGGCTGCAGACGACATGAAGGTGCAACTTATTTATTTGCCTCGTTCTTTTAATATATAACAAAAAAGTCACTTATCTCTTGTGACTTAGTCTCAAATAAATAAGTGGTTTACCTTTACAACACTCTCTCCACTAGAGCAGACCGGTTCCTTTTTTTCCACGTTACAAACGCAAAAAAAAAAAGGTTTCTTCTTCTTTTGCAGGATTTCAACAAAGAAAAACAAATTCTTTTCATGGATTTTTTTTTTTTTTCTCACGGATAATCACATTTATCGCTGACGTTTATCTTTGTATTTAATAATCCGATAATGGGACGAAAATAATAAATAGTTCAATTGCGTCTTTGAGATTAGAAAGGGAAAAAAGGAGACGTTTTTCCCGCTGTTTAGCAGAAAGATTAGCCTCAAGGTGGAACCACTGTCTTCCCCCCCATCCCGTCGTCGAGGCCTGCTGGCTGGGGAAGGAGGGAGAGAAAGAGAGTCTTGAGGTTTAGCAGACGACGTCTTAAAGGCAGACGCTGTGTGCCCTGCTTGCAAGCAGGTTCGCTTCAAAATTCGTGTTGTCCTCTCCGTTTCCATTGTGCGTTTGTGTTTCGTCGTTGCAACAAGAATCTGTGTTGTTGTTTACGCTGAAAAGAGGCCTGGATGTCATGAAGAATTCCGACATGCGTGTCGAAATGGAGAATCATTCTCCAATTTTTGTCGAATGTGGTGAGCATTTTCATCTACTTCTCACTACTGCCAAGGGCTTTCGTCTTGCATTCGTCAATTCACCTGCCAAGCTGTTTATTGCATCATTTCGTGAATCACTTCACTGTGGTGGATGAACGAACAAGTTGGCCACACAAATGGAAGGGAAATTACCCTGAAATGCTGCATTGAATGCATTGTTTTGGCCAGTGTCAAATCACTGTGTGTAGTGTCGAGCAGCGCCACCGCTATCGCCAAGCAAAGGCCCCCAATCTTGAATGCATTGGCATCGTAGCAAGTACGAGGCAAAGAGAAAGAAAAGAAGTAAAAAAAAAAAGAAAGAAAAAGGTGGTCTCTGCTGCTGCTATTGAGAAAGGAGGAGGAAGGGGGAGGATGTGCTCCCACTCGGCTCGGGAGGATTTGAGAAAAAAAAAAAAAAAAAGTGGGGGGAGGTGGAGGGAATGGCGAGACGAGAGCGGCTTTGGGGGATTTGGCTTAAAACTGGGCAGCTTAAAAATCGATAAAGCTCTTCCATCCGTAACCTTCCCTTCCTTCCTTTTTTGTTTTTTTCCTCATTCGCCATCATCTCCCTTTTCCCCCATGTCTACAAGACGCGACCCGTTCGATGGCATAAAATCACGTGTTTAGGTCCATCGGGGTCTTTAGGTACGACATTTTCCGGGGTGGATTCATTATTATGCATACACGTGAATTAGTCGTAAGATGGCGTGCCTTTACTCTTTCAAACTTGCAACTACGTTTAAAAATTAAATGCACATTTATCGTTTAGTCGTGAAAAAAATAATAACTGTGTCATTGTAGAGGCGTTGTAGCAGCGTCTCTCTCAGTTTCCTCAGCCCGCTCGATAAATCCTCGTCTTACAACTCCCTTCTTCTACGGATTTTCACCCTCTTTCTAATTCCCCCTTTTGCCGAAGGGAACGGACCATCTCGTAGGAAATAAGAAGACATTTTTTTTTGTTTTTGTTTTTTTTTTTATCTCGTTCCATTTTCATCCGACGTCGAGTTCTATCCATCGGGATTAGTCTAATCTCCGGCTGCCGTGACAGCTCTCGGAAATGAATCCCTTCCTCTTTCTTCTTATTTTCCCTCGCTTCTTCGCATTTTCGGTTTTGAGTTCTATTTTTATTACTTGGCATCGATGTTTAATGTTCAAACTTTAATTCGATTGGGAAACAAAACAAAAATAGGTAAATCGATTCCTGTGCATTGCGTGGTGATGAACACGACGACGCCGTGTTACTTGGCCGATGCGGCCATGATTTCGACGCCTAGCGCAAGTGGTGGAATCGAAGGAGGAGCAACGACTCCAACCAAAGCGACGTGCAACAGTGGCCATCAAGCGGAGGAATCGGTGGACGTCGACAGTTACGCCATCATTCCGGCATCGACGTTATTCAATCAAATTGTGCCCGTGGTCCTCCGCAAACTCGGATACACCGAAGACGTCATCTTTAATGCAACCGGTTTGCATTTTTTGTTTTGTTTTGTTTTGCCAATGCATCACAATGCCCCGGCGCTGATTGAAACATTTTGTGTCCAACAGGTTGGCTGATGATGAAAAATTGGCGTCCATTGAGTTTGACTCAAATCGCCAGCAGCGAAAGGGAAACTGTTGGCGGAGTCCTTGGCGAATTGACCACCGTTGCCACACTCCGCATTTACGTCAGAAGGTATTTCCATCATTGCGTTCATCTTGTTGTTTGTTGTTTTGCGTACACCATTAAATCTGAATTGAAAAACACAACCAAAAATAGGAATTGTAGCAGCAATGTGAGCAATCACCAATCAGAGATGAAGAACAAAGTGTTGAGATGGTTGATGACCCAGAGCCAACATTTAATCAACAATACCCGTTTCCCTTTGGACGAGGTAAAATCATTAACTGCCATCTAATCGACAATTAAATTGACGTGTTTTTAATTTAAAAATAAAATAAAATAACTGAAAGAAATGGCAACAAAAAGTGATGAGAGGAGAACGACCAGCTACGCCATCTGCTGACGCGCGCCGACAATTTGACGTTTGGTTCCAACAGGAAATGCTCCGTCCCAGCCCTTCGACACCGACTCAGCAACACCAGCAGCAACAACAACAACAACAGCAACAGCAACAGCAGATGATGACTAGATCCAGTAATGAGAAAATGAATCATCAACAACGTCACAGTCCGAACAGCAACAATGATCAAGCGCCCGGATCAGAGAATAACAATAATTTATGCATGTCGACTGGTCTTCATTCGTCATCGTCCTCGTCTCAATTATCTCGGGATGTTTCGGCCGTGGCCTCGTCGGCTGCGGTTCCTCGCGTCCGCATGAGGACCACCTTTGATCCGGAACAAGAGTTGCCCCGTCTGCAGCGTTGGTTTGCCGAGAATCAACACCCGACTCGCTTCCAGTTGCAACTCTACGTCCAGGAGCTCAACGAACTGGAATCGAGGCGTGGACGTAAGCCGCTGGATGTCAGCAATTTGGTGTATTGGTTTAAAAATGCGCGGGCCGCCTTTAAACGGGCGGAAGTGCGAGGCGGAAATCATCATTTGGCTGGCGGAAGAGAATCCAATGGATCTTGGATGACAACGGGCCATTCGATGCGTGAAGGAGTGCATCTTTCCTCGTCCGGCCGGTTGGCTGGCGAAGACGAGGAGGAGGAAGAAAGTTCTGACGGCGATCGTCTTCGCCACCGCCGCCGCCATCATCATCACCACCACCACCACCACCGGATGATGGCCGAGGAAGAGGATGCCATCGACGACGAAGAGGAAGAAGACATTGACGAAGATGATGAAGACGAGGATGCCAATTCGTCGGTTTCTGATCGCTCGAGGCGAAGTTTCTCTTCGACGCATCCATCTGTCGTCCTTCCGCTGAAATTGGAGCCGCTGGATCTCAACCGCAGCAGCAGCTGTGACGAACGGGACACGAAAATTCAACACGAAAATCATGCGGACGAGACGGAAGAGCCGGAACGGATGGATCCCGTCATCCAGCCGTCTGCTCTTGCGCTCAACGGAGTCGATGATGGAGGTGGAGATTTGGACGATGACGACGATGTTGGATCTCAAGCGTCGGCCGATTCCGACTCTGAACTGGAAGATTACGCTGAAAATTTGTCGCTGTCGAAACATCCGTCGGACGCAATGGCGGCGGCGGATGGAAGCCATCACAACCACAAGAAAGTGGATCCACTTCTTCAACACAACACGAGCGGTTCATCGAGCAGCCAAGATTACGCGGCGGCGGTGGCGGCGGCGGCAGCGACAGCAGCGGCGACGACGTCGGGAACGGGATCGAGCGGAGCCTATTCGGGATTTTCAGGTTTGAATTTGAGTCACGCACAACTGAATCCGCACGGGCTAGTCTACATGACGTCACCCTATTTACAAGGCATTGGATCTTCGCTGCTGCATCACCAATCGGCGGCCGCAGCAGCTGCAGCCGCCGCCGCGGCCGCTGGGTTGGCTCATCACCTCCACCACCACCAGCAGCACCAGTCGTCTTCTTCGTCGTCTTCGCGCGGCCCAATCGGCATGGATCCATTGAGTTTGACCTCGTCGTCTGGCGTGGCCAATTGCAGCGATGATCGGCGTAAACGCAATCGGACGTTTATCGATCCGGTGACGGAAGTGCCCCGTTTGGAGCAATGGTTTTCTCTCAATACGCATCCGTCTCACTCGTTGGTGCTCCGCTACACGGACGAACTCAATCGCCAGCCGTATCGACTGAAATTCCCCAAATTGGAGCCGAAAAATGTCCAATTTTGGTTTAAAAATCGACGCGCCAAATGCAAACGGCTGAAACTTTCGCTCTGAGTCACGTGAACAAATTGGCAAAAAAGTTGTCCACTTTTTCTATTTTTTTCTTTTTTCGAATCATTTTGCTCGTTGAATCGTTGAAATTGTAATCTGATCGATTGACTTTTTGATATTTCCCTGTTTTTGTTTTCTCGCGCGAGCCTAGTCGTCATTTTGTTTGCCATTTCTGTGTTGCGTCATTTTCCATCCCCCCGAAAAAACAATGAATTCATTTGTTTTTGTTTTTGTGATTGTGGCGTGTGTGTCTTTGTTGTTCACATCAAGGGTAACATCATGATACCCTTTATCTTATTATTCTTGCCCCTCCCACTGTATCAATGTGTGATTGTCATCGTTGTATTATGAAAATAACAACAAAATAATCTCTTGTCGCAATTGTCTAATGTTCTTCCACCCCCTCATTCCTTCCCTTGTTAAAACAAAAAACAAAACAAAAAATTGGACAACGTGTCGTGTGCCATCCGTTATTTCCGTTCATTTGTTTTTTGTTTCTTTTAATTTTTTTTATGAAATTCCCCAACAGAAAAACAACACAAATAATAAACGTTAAAAAACATGTCTCGGCTTAGTTTGGAATTTAAAATGCATTAGCCATTTTAAAAAGAAGATTTCAGTGAGAAAAATGAAAACCCTATAGGATGAAACATTGAAACAAGTATTGATGATGCTTAATAAATCTCAAGAGGCTATAAGGAGGACACGCGGTAGATATGTGAAATGCGGATTAAAGGTAGTCGAGGGCAGCTTTTCTTGTGGCATTTTGTGCATTTCTAATGACAATTTAACCAAAGTTTATTTTAAAAAAAAACGAAATTCTTTTCGTACACGTATACGTACGCTGTAAATAGTAGCCTAGAAGACGAGTGCTGGTGTTCAGGTTGAAACGACGCAATCCCAAGATTTATACAACGGATTGGCTTTCTAATCTTTAAACTCAGTTCAACAATAATCATCATCTCATGAAATCGTTGGGCGTCAGCATCCATCACGCATCACAGACAAAGCCTGTACTATATTATCGTATTAAATGATTGGTCTAAACGTATACAGTAAAGCCCGTCTCTCTCTTCTAAACACGCCCGAAAACGGTTGACTTTTACAAAAGGATTAAAAAAGCGACTGGATTCTTTTGAACGCTCGTAATGAATTGAACGCGCCCTTAAATCACGCAGCTGGCCAGAAAAACTTGAAAAATCCTCAAGTCTGAAATGATGATGAAAGATGGTATACATTAAAAAGAAAGGAGAAGAAGCCAAAGAAAAAAGCCAAAAAAAAAGAAATAAATAAATAAAAAATAAAAGGGATAAATGACGTTGATATATTTCACATTATCCCTCTATATATTTATTAGACGGAAGCTGTGCTCGCGCCGTTGCTGCGCGCTCACGGCTAATCCTCATATATCAGCAGCTTTATATTTGTAAGTGAAAAACAAAAAACTAAAACTGTCGACCCTCAAATATTTATATTTGGATAGGTTGTCTAGCTGCTGTCGTGTACTGTACATCGGCTGCGGATATCCGTTGCCAACTGCTAACGCAATTTCTCTTAATACATTGGCTGTTGCTGGTCAAAGATTTCTGTCTAGGTTTTTAAGATCGGGTGTAATAATGTCAATGAAATTTAAAAAAATAATAATAATAATTCTTTAAATTGATCAAGGGGTTTTGATTTCCTGTTTTCCCGTTTATCCGTTGCGATCGAGGTGGATGACAGCGACGCGCACATATCACGGTGATGACAAAGACGCTTGCCGATGATGTGTCATCGATAGCTTTCTTTTAAAAAGCCTTTAAAAAGCCTTTAAAAAGCCTTTAAAAAGCAATAGCCTAAATAGTTTCACCTCAAAGATGGCAGCATCATATGTAGACAGCTGATTGAATTACAATTGTTTTGACTGCATCTGTTTACAATCAAACAGAAAAGAAAGTGACAGCTGCTTGAGCAACAAGCAATCAAAAGCAAATGCTTTCATGCACTGGCGCTTATACAGTTTCGAACAAGAGGACATATAGACATTGGTAGACTTACAGTGAACATCGAGAAAGACCAGCTTATTTATCTACGGTCTGCGTAGTTTCGTGATATTTTTCATTCAGCTTCGACGTGTATAGTCCAAAGAGTTTATAGTCAAGACAGACCAGGCCAGGCCAGGCCCCACAGCACACAGACAGCATGTACGGGTGACGTGCATCAGCATCAGCAAAGTCTTTTGTGGCCTACTCTATAGAAGCGAAACAGCGAAAGAGAAAGAACACCTGTGCTCGCCTCGTGCCCTTTACCTGGAATTCTTTTTCTCTTTTCTATTTTCTTGTAACATCATCATTTGTGTGTGTATAGTATAGCCTAGGCTAGGCTGTATAGTTTCTGGGGGGTGATAGCTGGTATATAATAGGTGCGCATATACAGCATCAGGTTGAAACTTTGTCATCGGTAAGAAAGTTTCGATTGGGCCGCCTTTCTCTTATTCACGCAGCGTCAATCGAACGCTCTTCGGGTCGCCTGTACATAGCAATGGCTGGGTTATTAGCCTTTCTCTACTATATACTTTGCGAGACGAGCACATGGAAAACAGCAGCATCATATGCACTTCAATAGACCGATTATAAAATATATTGATAAAAATGGGATTTCAAATTGCAGTTCTCGGTAGACTATACAGCACAGCACGCGTGCAAAAGAGTGTTTCTCTCATGTAGAGGCGTCGTTTGTTCTTTCCAAATCAACGTGCATCCCCACACAGTAGTTGTATACAGAATAGAATTCAGCGGGCCGTGCGTGTGTACCCTCGTCAACTTTGCAGGCATTTCTAATCGGCTTAGACGATAATAAATATACAGTACAGTATATATATATAAGGGTATACAGCAGTCGTCAATGCACCTTTATATCTGCGCATATTTATTCTTTCAATTGGGGCGACGATACCGTCACCAACGTGCTGCAGACACAAGACAAATCATAATAAAGTCGATGGTCTAGACTTTGATAGGTCTAGGCCTATATATCTGCTGCCGATTTTGAACATGTCCCTATTATGATTGAAAAGAATCGGCAATCTTTGATATTGGATTCCATCTAGCACGACCATTTTTTAGCCAAACTTGTGTAGTCTACAACAGTCTCCGTTAATTGATATGTTTTTCATTCATATACAAGTACAGGTAGGTCTATGAATATATATGCTGCATCAATAAACGGAAAGCAGTATGTTCTGCGATGACAATAGTTGTAATACACACACACACATATCGAAAAGCCTGTAGGCCTATACGCATCAATTATTTAAACAACCTGGTTGAATGTAAAATTCAGAAGTGCTATAACATAATTCATCGGGTTCTGTCTGTCGACTGCACGTCTATCATTATAAACACCTAAGCCGCAACACACAGTGGGTGTATAGGTCTACTTCCGCTCACCTTATTCATTGTGTAGCTACACTATTTACGTATATCATCCAAGTGTTTCTCTAGTCTATATATATAGTCGTGATTATATTTGTAAAAGTTATCTTTTGTATTAATGAAGTCGACTTGGGGGTTGCAGCCGCACGTCACTGATGTCATCAAAGCGAATTGACACCACGATAAGATGGCCTCTTGTATAACAGACAAGCTATAATCTTTCGTGTTGCGGCGCACTTCCGGTATCCGGATCCGTCGCCATCAGAACCCGTCAAAAATCGCTCACATCCAGCACAGTCCATAAACTGTCAAATAGACCGAAAATATACGCTCGCGTTATAATGACAGGCTTTAAATAAATATGTGTGGCTTTTCATTCAGGCATTATTGGCTAATGTCTTATATCGTCTCTACTGTATATATAGCCTATATCTAGATGGAAGAAGAAAATCCAAGCGCGTGTTTAACTCGGCGTGCATTTATAGAAAAACACCTTTCGGGATGATATTTTAATGAGCAATTTTTTCATGGCTATAGACAAGATTTAAAGAAAATAAAATAAAAAGGACACAGTCGAAGCGCTTAATAAATAGCCAATTTCCTTTCGCATTTGAAATGATGAGCCAGACATTTAAACAAAAAATTGATTCTTCAAACAAGATTTTCTTTTTGTTTTCTTTTTCAGTTCTTCCCCCTTGTTTCCACTCTGCTGTTTAAAGGACGAATGATTCGATTGCACGACTTGATTATCAAAGAAAAACGGAGCAAAAGAACAAAAGGTATATAGCCTATCTATATATACAGAAAATGCCAACTAGACCTATAATAGAGTGTGTTAAAAAGGGGGAAGGGAGAGAAATGGAAGAATAATGAGTTGATTAAGGCTCAAGAGGGAGATCTCTCAAACTATACTGTTCTCGATAGACTCATAGACATATGTACATCATATACAAGAGATGTAAGAGCGGCTCTTTATACAATCATGTGGGTGTCCCTGCTGTCATCAGGGTTGACAATAAAAAGTTAGGAAGTTGCTGATAATTAAAAAAGAAAAGGGGAATACAAATGCTTGTGTAGATAGAAAGCCCATGCATTAGTAGCCTAGCGCTGCTGAGAAATACGAGGTATTTAGCATACGTAGTTTGCCTACAAAATCATCCATGCTCATCAACAAAGTCTCATCAGCACCAAAAACTCGTAAAATTCTTTTAAAAGTTTGATTCCTTTCCTTTTTAAGGGAGTCGAATCAAAAAGGGGGGGCTGCTATCACATCTTATTCTCATTACGTAAATCTATAAAAAAAAGGGGAAATGAATGATATGACACAAGCATTCTGCCTTCCAAGATATGCCCCTATAGTCCTATTGCTTAAACACTTTTAACCTATACCTGCTGCACAAACATGTCTACCGATATCTAATTTCCATCAGTTCCTATGTAGCCTACTACTTTATGGAACTTTCTATCGTCTAGTCAAATGATAATATAAACGAATAAAATGGGGGGAGGGAGAAAATAACACTGGATACAAAGAGTAGATATGGCATTGGAGAAAGAAAAAAAATGGAAGATTGGTCCAATTATATGCAAAGTACGACTCAAGGATTTTCAATCAATTGCTCTACTGCCAGCACAGGGATTATATATATATATATACATGCGGGAATTCACGATTCACTGAACTCTTCATCTCTTCTCCCTTTTTATTTCATGTATTTAATTCTTTTCTCCTTTCGTTTTGTTTATTCGGCAAAGGGTTTTTTTTTTTATCAGGGGGGGTATTTACCTCTATTCTTTCAATCGGCTAATATCTGTGAGATGGAAGGGGGGGAAGGGGGTGGGGGAACGCGATAAAAGGGAGTGAGCCTATCTAGATGCAATCTGATGAGATGTTGGCGATTGAAAATCATCAAATCTCTTTTCTTCTTCTTACAGATATTTCTCTAATACCAAATATTCTAAAAAATATTTATGAACCCAGCCACATTGATAAGCTTCTTTTCCATTTTCCCTTTTTTTTTTTTTTTTTGTTCTAAAAGAGTGGAAAAACCGAATAGTTTTGGCTGAGGTGCACATCGTCATTCACTGCCCGCGTGCGGTTCGCCTTTTTCTTTTGTGCTCATTGCTCCACTATTTATAAAAGGCCGTAGATATAACCAACTAAATATAAGGAAACGATTTGAATATTTTCCAGCCCATCAGAGTTCTCATCTATCAGCCACGGCCCCCTTTCTTCGCCCAAGTCCCAATATTCAAAGCTGAAAATATACAAGAACAAGCAATATCGCGACGATGCAACGAAATGATGGAAACAAAGTTGCACAAGAAAGATGCAAATATAAGCTGCTTTTGGGTTGCCTCGTTTTTTCTTTTGTTTGCGGTTCGTCGAAGACGTAAAGAACAACGACGGCAAAAGAAGCTTAAAATCTATGTAGACTGTATCAGTGAGTAAATATTATAGGTACGTATATACAATAAGTATATTTATTACGCGGCCTTAATATGCAAAAACCAAGAATTCGATTCACCTTTTTGTTTTTCTTCAATGATTTATTTCCTGTTCTTATCATTTTTCGTGTAGATCCACCCACTTGGGATAGCAAATGGCATAGTCACAAGAAGAAGAAAAAAATAACGATGAAAAAAGGTTGGGCCAGACTACTGGGCAAATTCAAATAACAATGGAAGCAACTCATAACGATTCGCTAAAAAATTGCTACAGTCTACACATGCTGTGATGTGCTATAGCGTGAGCGCCGTTCTTTTCTTTGTCTTTGACTAAACAGCATTATTACATCATGAGAGAAAGAAAGAAAGAAAGAAAGAAAGAAAGAAAGAAAGAAAGAAAAGCAAAGAAAGCAAGAAAAAGAGTTTAGCGCTGCTGGAATATTTATCGGTGCATGCTGGGCATCCCCGGAGCCGGAACCAGCAACAGACGGGCCCCCGAAAAGATGTGTAGAAAATAATAATATAGCCTATACGGGAAGGCGTAGACTAATAGGAAGGAGGAATAATCACAAAGAAAAGAGGATCAATTGCTGCTGCATATTATATTGCTTCTCTCTTTCGTAAATTAGCTCCCAATCTCTTTTTTTAAATTTAAGACTATAGACACCACATCACACACGTGGAAATGTACAGTGGGTACCGAAAGTATCCGTACGGCTGAGAGGATCAGTAGGGAAAACGCGTTTTTCAAAACACTCCCATAAATAGAATTCTCGGTGGAATTCAATAAAAAATTTCGTAAGGTTAATATTAGGGTGGGGTTTCATGCGATTTTTTTTAGAATTTTTCAACAACGCGATATGTGGTTTGTATCGCGTTCCAAAGTACGAGAGGCCCAGTAGGGAATTGGCTTACTTTGGAAGCCTGTTATTCGGTAACTACCTAATATTATAGGGTGGAAAGTTCTTAAAAAAAGAGCTGCATTAGCTCTATATGTGATTATCAGAACATATTTTTTGAGTTTCATTTATAGTAATGAAATTCAATATGAAAACACGGATTATAATTTTTCCGTTTTTTCTCCCTCGATTCCCCTTCACCAGTGTTGCCATATCCCAAAATCATTACCCTTTCTCTTTTTTCTTCCGACGGAAAAGATTGCCGTCCCCCCATGAATGCTCGCTAGGGACGGCAATCTTTTTCCGTGAAAAGAAAGAGAAAGGGTAATGATTTTGGGATATGGCAACACTGGTGAAGGGAATCGAGGAGAAAAAACGGAAAAATTATAATCCGTGTTTTCATATTGAATTTCATTACTATAAATGAAACTCAAAAAATATGTTCTGATAATCACATATAGAGCTAATGCAGCTCTTTTTTTAAGAACTTCCCACCCTATAATATTAGGTAGTTACCGAATAACAGGCTTCCAAAGTAAGCCCCCCCCCGGATACTTTGGAACGCGATACAAACCACATATCGCGTTGTTGAAAAATTCTAAAAAAAATCACATGAAACTCCAAATTAACCTTACGAAATTTTTTTATTGAATTCCACCGAGAATTTATTTATGGGAGCGTTTTGAAAAACGCGTTTTCCCTACTGATCCTCTCAGCCGTACGGATACTTTCGGTACCCACTGTATATAGGATATATAGGGAACGAAAATGATGAGCGCTGAAAATGGAAAGAAAAAGAGAACTCTCTGCACAGCCAATCAGATTTAAATATTGAAGCTTATAGATGCTGTGTGTTGGTATCCCTCTCTCAGGTCCGTGGCAGTCTACTTATATCAAAAGAGAAACTCTTGCAATTTGATTTTTCGTTTGGTGGAAATTTGGGCAGCAAAAAGGCCATTATCTTATCCAAGGGATCCATAAATGGTGAAATAAGTTTATTTTGTTAGACTTGGATGATTAGGCGTATACGTTTCTGTATGGCTGCTGGTGTACCGACAAAACTTATTCGCCAACAAGTTATTCGAGGGATCTTTATGTGCCTCGTTTATATACTGTATAGCTATATACATACAAAATATAACAGACATTAAATAGTCGTCCCAATTACAACACCAGCACCTTAAAGATCATTAAAAGTCACAGTTCAGCCCAGGACAAAAGACGCCTCAATTATAGACAGAATATTAGGGCTATTGGCTTATATAATGCATATAGCTACTGGGAGATATAACGTGGACATGGGAGAAAGTCTATCCAAGACCCCATCAGTTACAGCTCATTAGCTATATGCAACTTGCGAGTGTGCATATATATATACCCGAATACACAAAAAGGTTATTCTTGATCTTGCTCCTGTTCAAAAGGCGCATTTTCTATCAATGTCTAAAAAGGCGATGTGGATCATTCATCTATGATTCATCATTTATTCGCCTTTGGTCTATTGAAACCGTTTGTAACAAAACTGATGTAGCCTTTATTCACGCCAATCCACAGAAAAAGTTTCTGAAATTCGTCAAATTGAACTTTGTTTTCGTCGGATTTTTTAAGCAACGAATTATATGTACCATCTACCTCTATATAAATCTATTTATTCACAACCTCACCAAATGCGATTCATAAAAAAAAAATGATAGACATATTAAGGATCATGTAGCTTTTAATTCAAATAAAGAGGTCCACCTGCGGTTTTCTTTTGTATTAGAGGATGCTCCGTTTCCTCCCACTTTTGACGGTCTATTCGCACAGACTTTATTATATTCAACTTGATGAAAAGTGCTTGCTGCTGGTTGGCTAATTAAGGCATCCGTAAGACAATCATCAAGCGATGGGCTAACAAACTCACTAGACCTGAGAAATAATAAGACCAGCGACAGACAAAAAAAAAATAAAGAAAAAGTACCAAGTAAGAAAAGAAGACCGTGCTGAGAGTAGATATAGCAGACAAGAGACCAAAATATTCTTACCGCTATAGTCGGTCGTGGCCAAGAAAGAAAAGCATATGAAAATTGAATTATTCAGTCATATGTGTGTGGTGAAAAGGTTCTTAAAAGCTTCGGCAGTCTTTTCTAATTGATCGCCAGAAGGCGTGTATCTAGAGAGCGAACAAGAGGCTAAGGTACAGAGATGATTATACAGCAGCAGAGAACCTTCTAATTAATGAAAGGATGCCCTGCCTTTTGCTGCTTGACTTGCCTCTGCGTAATCGAGTCTCCAGAGATTTTTTTTTTCAGGTAACGTGATTCTCCATCCATTTCATTTTCACGACGAAAATAAATCAGACCCAAAAAGTCGTTCGACATTGCACGGCTCATGCAAAAATGTACGTATAGCTTATGCCTATAGACTATATAGAATAATACCACGTATATGCCTATCGGTTTCTTATAATGATGTAAATCAACAAGTATAAGATGTCAAAGATGTTATCCCCTAATAAGAAGAATATTCTGCATTTTAAAAAGTGGATTTTCTGTTCAACAGATATGCACAGCACACGGATGACGTTCCAAAGTCTCGAGCGAGTTTTTGTCTACAGAGGGTTCATTAATACCGACGTATATCGTGCAGCTCTCCGTTGACAAATCTGGATCACGCAATAATAAAAACTTTTTGTTGCATGTTACATGTAAATCTCTAAGATGGATGCATAATTCCCTTCTTCGTTTGGCTTTGGATGCATTTTGTTCAATCAGTCATCAAGAACCCAATTAGGGGAATCAGACAACAGTGCACCGGCAATCCCTTTTGAAAAGCTGACGACGGCGGAGACGTTTTAAGATTTCAACTCTTCCTTCTTGTTGACAAGTCTGATCCAAACGAAAAACAAGAAAATCCGCAGACAATAATATCAAAATGGCAGACGAGGAAAGTAAATCTAGTATTTGTACATTTACATTCAAGAAACGAAGGGCGACAGCCATGAGAAGAAAAGCCACGACCGAGGATGACAAAAAAAGTAGCAGCGAAGACGAAACTGTTGTTGCCCGAGCTGGAAAAAAGGAATCGGCAGGTCTGCTCTCGGCAAAAACGGTAAGTGCCTCACGTCATTTTCGTTGAATTTCGATTCTCATCCCGATTATGTTGATAGTCCAAATCCACTAAAAAATCACGACAAGAAATCCAAAACAGTTCTGACGTAGAAATCAAGGAAAAAGTCACAGTTTCCTTCCAGTCTGAACGGACTGTTGAGAATAAGAAAGATGATTTAGCTACCTCTACAGTTCAAATTGACACTGCCATCGATCAAGATGCCAGGACCATTTTTGAGAAATCTTTACAGGGTAGGCTATTAAATTTTCAATTTCCTGACCAACAAAGAAAACTCATTAAAAATATGTTTGCAGTCCAGCAAGAGCTGAAAGGCAAGGCAGATGACAAGAAATACCGTGGGTTGGCCAATTATGCCCAGTACTACGAGAAAAGAGATACAGCCCAAGGAAACGCTGCATCTGCCAATGTGAGGAAAGGCCCTATGAGAGCGCCAGCCAACATCAGGTCAACAGTGAGATGGGATTACCAGCCTGATCTTTGTAAAGATTACAAGGAGACGGGTTTCTGTGGTTTCGGAGGTTCGTATTCTCTAATAAATATTGAAGTTTTTGTGTTCAATTGTTCGTAACGTGTATTACTGTACGCGTTCAGACAGTTGTAAGTTTTTGCATGACCGTTCCGATTACAAATTCGGATGGCAGCTGGAAAGAGAAGAAAGGGGGAAAGGTGAGCCGGTGGAAGACGACGCAAAGTATGAAATACACTCTGACGAAGAAGAGTTACCTTTCAAGTGTTTCATCTGCCGCGATTCCTTTCAACATCCAGTTGTCTCAAAGTACGTACTTAAAAAAAAACAAGTCGCATTCATTCTATTCTCGTTCCGTCATTTGCATAAACGAGAAACTTAACGGGATTTTTTGCCACTCGCAGGTGTAAACATTATTTCTGTGAAGCGTGCGCCTTGAAACATTACCGCAAATCGCAACGCTGTTTTGTTTGCGGCAAACAAACTTTCGGCGTCTTTAACCCGGCAAAGGTGCTCATTGAGCGGCTCAAGTTGGAAGAAGAAGGAAAAACCTACAAGGAAGCAGACAGCGACGAGGAGCTCAACAACTTGGAAATCTTGATGCAACCTTCAGGTTCTGTTGTTGCTAAAAAATCAGCTGGAACAGCAGCCGAAGTGGAAGAACCCGTCACAGAAATTGAGCACATCCACTATGCCGACGATGGAGTGGCCGCCAATGACACGGATTCCGACGATGACAGTGACTAAACACAATCACATCAACGATATTCGTATACGTATGAATAGATTTCATTTCTTTTTTCTTTGAATCTTGACAAATGACGTATAAAGTGTATTTTACTTTAACGAAATGGATTTGCAAAGGCACAACATATTTTGAATCGGCTTTATTTAATTTTGTTCAATTGCATTTTAGAGCTCATCTTCTGACTCGTCTTCCTTCTCGACAAGTTTCCATTGCTCGGCCAGCTGTAGGGTTGCTTTGACGCATTCGGTTACTTTTGCCATCTCAGGTGTTTCTACAGTTTGAAGAAAAGATTAAGTGCGCTGCACAGTCATCTAAAGAAATCTGCCCCTACCGAATTTGGAGAGAACGTCTAATACCATAAGCACTTCAGGTACGAGCAATTTCTCTGCCAGTTCTTTCGAGTGACTGGCAATGTTTTTCACAATGACAGCCCCCCGGTATTGCACGTCTTTGTCTGTGTTGCTCAGTAAAAAGCATAAAATCTCTTTCCATTCCAAAGCCTAGCACAAAATATATGTAAAAAATGAAAAAAATAAGGAAAAATTAACAGGGAAACTTTGAAACAGAGCGGGAAGAACAGACCTCGAAAACTTTGCGCGACGCCCGTTTGCTGACGGACGTCAGAATGGCTAATGCTCCCGCTGCGGCTTTAGACATTTCGATGTCTTCCGATGTGGAAAGTAAGATCATGTATTTCGTGCGGTCGTTTTTGCCTTCGAACAATTTCACGACTTCTTCGCTAAAGAGCAAATTGCTCATCGCTTGTACCGCCGCCTTTTGCAACATTTCGTGATTTTCGTACATGTAATTTTCAATTTTGCTAACACCGTTCTCTTTGATGATCCTATTGTCAAAATCAAGTTGATTACCGGAAGTTCAGGCGTCTTTTTCGCCCACTGTTTTCGTTAAATTACCTTTTCCTCGGCGCCTCGAATCCAGCCAAGTTACAAAGGGCCATCAAAGCTTCAAAATTTTCCAAGGCATTGCATTCGAGATCTAGAAGCCCGAGGAGTGGTCGGATCAATTCACACATTCTCTGTCCAGGGAATGCCACTTCAGGGTTGATGGTAATGCCGATCCGTGCTAATGCCTGACTCGCTTGATATTTGCCTTTAGCTGTCCCTGATGATGGAAATTATTTTCATTGAAAACCATATCATGAGTTTTTATCCGAATTTTTGTTTTCTTCTGATCTTCGAATGCAATTTACCTTCGAGTGCCAAAGGGATTAGAGCCTTGGCTCCGCCCTGCTGGACGACAATGCCGCGCAAATTTTGATGTTCGCAAATGGCGTTGAATACCCTGGAATGGTGACATAATTAGATTCAAGTTTTGAAAAACGAAGAGTAAAACTTTTACCTTGCAATCAATTCCTTGCAATTTTC
Organism: Daphnia magna; assembly: GCF_020631705.1. Lineage (NCBI taxonomy): Eukaryota > Metazoa > Arthropoda > Branchiopoda > Diplostraca > Daphniidae > Daphnia > Daphnia magna. Next base: position 126,899 of record NC_059183.1, on the reverse strand, counting down.
GCTCTCTGTTTTGCATAAGGAAACTAGACCGACAGTAACGCCAGCCTTCCCTAAAATCTGAAAAAGAATTTTAAAAAATCTTACAGTAAAAACAACTATTTCCATAATCGCATCTCCTCAGTGTACGTACATCAACGCGTTTATGAACGAAATCGGGATCGTCCAATTCGTGTTGTTCCGGAACATGCCGTTTGGCGAATTTTGCTAATTCGAGCATCTCGGGGATGATTTCTTGTTTGTCGTACGCATTGCAAAGATTCACCAAAGTCGAGACGACTCCATAAATAACTGAAAAATCTCCCGACTGAAAATGGACGAGGTTTTGCCGTTAAGAAATTCCCCGCTATCATTATGCTCTCACTATCTACCTTTGCCACTTCAATAAGTGACTGAAGAGCTTCCTTGTCCTCAATGAGTTTCTCCTTAACTTCGGCATCTAATGTTAAATAGGAGAGGCCTTCAATAGCCCACTTGCGCATGTCTTTGTCCTTGGCTGGGTTAATCAAAAACCTAAAAAACAAATGAGCTGAAGTGAATTGAATTATTCAAAAGATTGAAACAAAAAGAGACTCACCTGCGACAAGCTTCAGCCAACTTCATGGTGGAACCGTCAGTGAAAGGCTTCCAAGAGGAGTCAGTGCCTCCGCAACTTCCCAATTTGCACAAGCCAACCAAAGCTCTTACCTGTAGTTTTAAAATCAACTCTTTACTCATTTAACTCTGCTTTTTTCCCCCCGCCATCAATCCCTATTCGTAGGCAAACGCACCTTGATATTGTCATTCCCAATCTGGTAGAGTTTCTTGAGAATCGTGACACCTTGGGCTAGAATAGCTGAGGCTTTATCCTTTTTAGATGCGGCAGCGATCAGGGCCTCGCACGAAACTCGCTAACAAAGTTTAATCAATAAGAGCGTCATTAGAGGTATTGAACTCATTCCCAGCCAATTCAACAGAAGTAAAACAAAAATAATAAATTTTTTTTTTTTACCTGCATAAGAAAGTCGCCACTGTTGGCCATGACGAGAATCATTTCTAAAACACCTTCCTTGCCTATAATAGAACTGCCAACATCAAGCGGTCCTAATAGCAGAGTTGTGACTGCCACCACTACCCGAACTTTGCTCTCCATGCCCGGAGTTTGTAGTTGTTCGCTAATTAAAATTACGATCAAAAGATCGCTCAGTTATTTTCTTTCCTTGTTCTTTTCTCATTTTTTCCCCCCTTCAAATGGCAATGGAAAAGAAAGCAAACTTACTGGATAAAGTCTTCAATCTTTGCACTGAAGCGCTCTTTGATCAAATCATAGTACATGTTGTCATAGACTTTGCCCAGGGCACAAGAGATAATGGTTCGCGTATTTTCTGTAATTTCCATCGATGATTCATACTTCATTTCCTCCAGTTCACTGGCTATTTGCATCATTCGTTGCAAACCTGAAAACGCAGACCAGAAAGATTGAGTTTGAAAAATGTGACTCCTCTTCCTATTTAGCTCGACTTCGCATCAAACATACCGTTGATATCAACCAGGCGCTCAGCCCAGTCTAGGGCACGGTATTCGCAATTTCTCATCATTAATTCGAGCACAGCATCTCGGCATTTTCCAGTAATAGTGCGGCTAGTAGAACAGTAAATCAGGCACGTTAAAATGGTGTCGATTTCCTTGCGGTTTGCTGCATTTTGTTCAGGTACACGAATTTTTTTATTATTTAAAGAAAAAAATAAGAAATAATGAGTTCAATGTAAAAACCTTCACACAGCGCCTTATCGGGTTGTTTATCATCTTTCAAATCTAGACCTGAAATGGTATTGATCACTGTTTGGCAACAATATTGAGCTGCACTAACTTGGTCATCATTATTTGAATTTAATTGATCAAGGAGCCAAGGAACTCCAAGCAATTGAAGAATCATTTTAGCCTGGATGTAAAATCATTCAGATACATATACAAAAGAAACATTGGTAAACAAAATCAACTTACCCTAGGCAAATTTCCTTTGCACAATGCACTGACGATGCGAATACAAGACACTACAATACTTGGAGTGGTTTCCTTTTTCAACAGGGAATTAATATTTTCAAATATTCCTTCCTTGACCAATAAATCAGCTCCTTATTTTTAAAAAGAATAATTAATTTGAAAAATTCTATACAAAATCAGACAATTAGAAAAACATCGTAATTAGCTAATTTAAAATAGTGTAATTGAACAGGGAAACATACCGGCACTTTCTTTGGCGAGCACTAGAAGATTGGAAGTCGCCGTTTCCCGCTTTTCGACCGTCGTGGACAAGTCGAATGCGATTTCCATCATTTGGGTAACTTTTGTAGTAGTTTGAGCAAACCGAGCCATCTGGAAGACAGGCGATGTTCAAGAATTTGCTGAGCGATTAAATTTAACCAAAAGTAAACAAGGATTTTAAAAAAATATACCCTATCTTGGACAATATCATGGAGCCTTTTCAGAACTGGGGCTATGGCTTTATTGTTTTTGTCCAAATTATGAACTTGTCTGGCATCTTTGTAAGCTTCTTCAAACTTTTCTAAGGCTTCATAAGCTTGGCACCTACGGAACAAGGCTTTGGGATCATTGGGGCAGATTTCTAGAGAGGTTGTACAGTCTTTAATGGCAGCTTCATAGTCAGACACTTTTAGGTAAACAGCTGCTTTATTTTTGTAGAGGATAGATTTCTCTGGGGTATCTAGTTCTATCAAATTAAGAGCTTGTGTGTAGAACGATAAGGCCTTATCCCAATCTCCCTCTGCAAACGCCTGATTTCCAGCCTCTTTAAGCTGCGAGGTTGGACTATCATTAGTCATTTTCCTAAAAGGTTTTAAAAATTAAGAATTAAACTAGAAAATTAAATACAATCCAAAGATAACATTGATTTTGTTCAAATCCAGCTGCTCACCGTTATTGGTACTTCACCTGTAGTAATTCCAAAGTTTCTTGTATAGCGCGTAAGATAATACTAAACGTGGAGCGCACTCACTGAAAGCTTTTTAAATTTTTTTGTCTAGAAACCAAGAACAAGCTCGAATGTTCAAGAAGGGGAGAAATCTAATTTTATCATTCTATTTACGGTTCATTCCCAACAAAAAAGTGCACACACCCAAATAATCCGGCAAGCTGTCAAACTTACCGAACGTCGTCTGCTTTTCTTTCCTTTGCTTTTCAAGCGTTAGATGGCTCTCGAGTCTGGAGTTGTCATGACAGCGGAAAAAGACTTCTGAAATCCCTGTAGCGTAATGTAAATTTTGTGGTCTGCCTGGGTGACACATGTGGGTCGCGTGGAGTACGTAATTTTTTTAAACCACTGCCATTAACTCTTAACAGAATAAGAAAACTCGAAAATAAAATGTCTTTCTGGTTCGTTCATAATCCTACCTTGCCGTTTGGAGAGACGTCGAATTCGAATACAAGACGTCCAGCCCTGACAAAGGAGCACATGGGAAAATTGTGTACAATGATGATTTTTGTGCAGGAATAGAAGTACTACTACTACGACTTTACGAATCTTGATAATAATAGTCCATCTATATTTGGCAGAACCTATTTCAGTGAGACCTTCACATTGTCACTCTTTGTGACAAATTTTGTGTAATAAATTTTTCCCTATGAATTTTTTTAATTGACATACTAATGTTCACACTGCTTTATTATCTAACATTTCATAATTTGGCTGATGGACCCACGGCATATGCAATAATACATGGATCAACTTTCAACCCCCAAGGACATAAAGAGATCAGTATGGTGACAGAAGAACATGTGTTCTACAAATGTTTCTGAAATACCAGCCTGCTTTGTATGTAAAACACAGCAACTTATATTTCAATCACTATTAATGCTCAGATTGGTAAGTATTGTCATTTTAGAACTGTTAGAACCCTTCACTAATTTGTGTCTGATGTTTTAGGCAATTTTCAGCTGCCGTGTATCTACCATTAAACTGTTAGATTTCCACAAGAGGATCATGCAAGAATATTACAACACATGGTCAGTCATAGTAGAAAATCTTGAAAGTAGCAATGCATCAACGAACATGAATACTTTTTACACCAGGTGAGCAGCCAGAAGAAGAGGGGGGCAAACCTGTCTTTACGACCAGAACGTCGGCGTTTGTCCGGATAAAATGGAGCAACGAAGACGGCCGTTTTCGATAGCTGAGATTAAGGAAAAAACGCCCGTAATAGTTTGAAATCAATTTAGTAGCAAATTTGTTTCATTATTTTTGTAGATACAAGGAGCTAGCCTAATGGTTCAACCAATAGAGGGTGAATTTAATCAATCGTAATCCGAAGAAACAGATAGTTTGCCGATTTGAAACATTCTTTCAACAAGGTAATTTCATTTTTGTTGTATTTGATACCGCAACTTTTTGTTGCCATTGTGACGGAGTTTCTTTTTTGTTTTCATTTGAAAGCTGAGCAATGTCAATACGCTTTTCATCTGGAATGTCGTTACCAATACCATCAGCTAGTTGAGTAGGCCTACCCGATAATTCGCCCAAACGTCGGCTCATTCTTGTTGGAGCACTTCATAACAACAATGGTACTTCAAGATCTCGTGCATATTACGCAGCCTGCCAAACCTTAAATCAATTGTTTTCACTTTCAACTCGGATCATTCTTTGGTAGTTATTTCATTATGTTGCATTCCTCCCCCTAAAATTATAATTGCTAAGGATTACGACCGTCGTGTCTTGCCAGCATGATCATCCGGTGGCAAAAGCAGGTAGCCATTACGAATTACGTGCCAGTCTGGAAATTCCTGTTAATTCTCGTGTGATGGCCGTGCGATGTGAATGCCATGATGGGTTGCTGCTGTCATTTGATCTTCAACTAGAATCGTTGAGAAAACACAGGTAATAGCCAGGTGATAAGTTATATCGTAATTTGAATGGATAAAAACAAAAACAAAAAAACATTTATGATGCATTATAGCATGACCATGGTCATGCTGGAATGGTTGACTATCCTTGGCTGGGTATTGAAAATGTGTCACAACCTGAAATCTTGATTTTCTGTTGCCAGAGGTAGGATGTGTTATTAAAAATTATAATTTTTCATCAGAAGCATAGAACTTCTGTTCCTAAACTTTTGCCTTTTCGATAAAAGATGACCGATCTCTCAGCACCAAACAATTGGAATTGAGGTAACAAGAGGCTGGGCATAGAGAAGAAGACGGGTAGTTTTGTTCTATATTCCAGTGGCCATTTTGTTTGGACGTGTTCCGAAGCAACTTGCGTGTTCTTTGCATAGAACTTCCATCCATTTCAACGAAATCCAAGTAGTCGGTTGTTGATTGAAGGATTGATGTTGTCAGTAATTCTAAATATTGTTCGTGGGATTATGATATTGTTTATAGTAGAAAGATTTGTTGTAGAAATCGAAATGACATTCTATTTTCTCATTAGGGAGAAACGCTGCTGCCTAGCACAATTAGCTTGTCGATCCTTGATCGTGACATGACGTATCTCCTGGCGTTATCGAAGCTGGTCAAGAGGAGAAAAAAAAATATTTGTACGGGAGTAGGACAACTACAACTTTTATTCATCCTAACAAATCATGCTAGACTTGGTTGACAAGTTACTAAAAATGGATTGGTAGATTGGAGCTTTACGCACTGGTTGTATCCTTACACGCGAATTAAATATGGCCCCTTATTTAATTGATCCACGGCCAACTGAGGTCGTTGATGACTTGATCTGTGTCTGTATGGAGGAGTTGGCGTTGGCTATTTATCGTACGTCAAAACTCAACATAATTCAACTTGAAAATCGACATCGTAATTTACCTTAACTATTGTATGTTTTCAGTTGTTCCTGCTGTGCTTTGTTTAAACGCTTAGGAACGTATTTTTTTGTGGCTGCTATCACAATCGAAAAGGTATTTTACTAAACAATTGATTAGCAAAATTTTTTTACTTTTACTTCGTGTTTATTTCTTTTATGTAGACAAAATAATCGCAGTGACTAGAGAGGATGTTGATGGGCGTTTGGTTTTTTAAAAAGCTATATTCGTTGGAAGGACGACCGAAGATTTCCCGATTCTTATACTTTTTCTCATGTTATGGTATTTTTACAAAAAAAAATTCAAGTGCATATCTGGGCTCCCTTCTTTTCTGTGGCCCCGTTTCCCCTTGACTTATGATAAGCCCGTAGGGGGTCATGCCCCTACTGTGATCAGCAGCAAAGGTTGTGAGTGCGCTGTCCGGAAAGGGGACGTGGGGGTCCTCAAGTTCTGTGATATCATTGGAGGGCGAAGAGGCTACCCACAAATCCGAATAACGGTTAATCGCTCACGTAAAAACTTGTCCGAAACCTTCGCTCTTCTTCCGGCTTCTCTTAGCCACCCACTGGGTAATCTCCCCGGTGATCAAGGCAGTGTCTCCCCCTGCCTTAAAAAAAAAAAAAAATTATGGATGTAAAATACAATACAAATATTTGAAAAAAATTTGCTCTTTTTTGTCGATTTTTCTCATCAACCTTTAATCAACTTACTAACGTTTGATAGTCCATTATTCTTTGATAATTTTCCAATCAATGTTACATGCTTGAGGATTGATACCAAGACCTTTAGATTACACCACTGAATGATGTGACTTAATACACTTGAAGTTTGGTTATATAGTATCATTACTTGTGTCTTCATCTTCAACCGTAGTGGCTTTAATCATCGATATATCAATGAGTAGAAATTTCAGTCTTTAACCTGAAAGCGTAAGTGATGACTTTTACTTGTAATTCATTACACAATTTATTCTATAGTAAAGTTAACTCCGCCGGGGATTGAACCCTAGACTTCGGCATACCACGCCGATGCTCAACCATAGAGCCATGAGTTACATTTATTTGGCAACTCTATCTCGATGTCAACTAAGGATCGATGATCGATGAAAACTTTTTTTCACGAAAAAGTCGGGCTTAAAAAATAAGCCCGACAAAATAAGCCCGACTTATTTTTTTTTAAACCTAGATACAACATCAAAAATGTATGATTTAGATTCAGAATTTAACGAGGATGTAAAATATTAAGTTTGCTTTGGCTTGGAATTTATAGTTTACGAGTATTTTAAATTCAAAGGTGTTATGGTGGAACCACTAATTGGGCTTAAATAGTCGGATGAAACTCTTTTTCGAGAAAACGTCGAGATTATTTTTAAACCTAGAATTTCACGAAAAAGTCGTAGGTTCGTATCATGCGCAAGCATTTAAAAAACCCAAGAACAAAAATTTAATATTTCAGACAATTGATTTTACTATCAATTCCCAATACAACACAACTTATGGACCAATTGGGTGATGGGTATTAGTTACACTGATCTTCCAAGATCAATCATATTTCTTTTCAAGCTGCTATCCAATTTGTAACACAAACTTTTCATGCTAAAATGAGTTGGGTGGCCATTATCTCCGAATGTAAACCCATGACTCAATTCAATTGCAAGACTTGACTTGATTAAACCAATACCATGTAGTTTGTCTGGACCAGGATGGTAAATTCTACCACTAGATCCCATGAACAATTTGGTGGGTTGAAAGTCAACAATTAGGTTGTTAGTGAAATTGCAACGGAGAACTAGCTTTTCTTTAACAACTTCAAGTGCTGTAAAAACAACTGGCAGGTCGTCACAACGAATATAATTCCTTTCTCTTCCACATAGAGATAGATAGGGAAATTCCTTCTGGTAACATTCTGTGTCATTAATTTTCAATCGTTGAAAGAAAAAATTTAGAAACTTCAGCTCTGCAGGATTAAAAAATGAAAAAAAAACAAAAATGAATAAAAAAAACCTAGTTAGTACTTAGTAGGTATCTAAATCTAGGAAACGATTGTTCAAACCTTTGAAACACGAAGTAAAATTCTTAATTCGAGCATCATCCAGGAAGAGCTTTTAAGGATGAAGAACTTCGGTTATGCAAAAACTGAATTACATTTTTCAAGTAATCATGGTTTTATTACCATTCCTTGGTGATCGATGTAATAGAAATATTCCCGTATTCCTGGTTTAGGAGTTTGCCCTTGAGTATATTGGAAAACACAAGTATGGTTGAAACATCTTTGTATTAGACTTCCTAGCACCCTCATTTTAGTAAACATTTTCAGACGACATCTGGTGCTAATTGTTCTAGTTAGATTTACACGAGACATCAAAACAGAGAAAAACAAAATTGAGATTATTAGTGCTTTAAATAATGCAACAATGTTAACGAGAAAAATATTATTAAAGAAGTGTTATGTTAATCGCTTAATACGAACTTCGATGAGCTACTTCAGTCTTTCAATTCTTTACTTGGCTGAACATTCCATCCGTAAACCATTCGGTCGAATCCGCAAGTAAAGAGATTGCAACGAGCGTTGATGTTCTCTTCTGCCCATGCAGTGGCACAAACCATACGTCGATGACCCTACAATGGTGAAGTAAATTTAAAGAAATTACACTCTTTTTTAATAAGTTTCTTCAAAACTGATCATACCGTGCGGCTACTGCGTGGAAGACGGGCAAGTCGTTGGCCGTTGAGATCAAAGAGAAGCACGTTACGATTGTCTAGTGGAACGGCGATAACATTGGATGGCGAAACAGACACCTTATTCACGGGGCTATCGCAGCGTATGGAAGCCAGCGGGGAGCGCATATTCCGCAAATCCCATACCTTTGCGGTCCGATCGTCCGATCCAGAAACTACCTTATCTTCTCGTGTAAAAGTTACACATGTCACAACCCTGAAAAACGATTATAACAGACTCTTTTGTAAATAATGTATAAAAAGAAAACAAACAAAAAACATGTTTGTCATACTCCGAGTGTCCTTGAAATACTGAGACCGAATGTATTGGGTCGCGGAAATCCCAAAGACGGAATGTTGTGTCCTTTGACGCAGTGACAACCAGTCTCTGGATCGGGTGCGCTGAAGTATGGGTTAGTTCTTGGTCATGGCCTAGATTCGAAGATATGGGAAATAGTTCATAGAGTACGCAAACAAAATTTTCATAGCATTATCCACGTTTTTACCGACAAGTTGGTGGAGAAGCTCTCCTGTAGTTACATCCCAAATATTTGCAGTGCGGTCCCAGGAGGCCGTGACAGCTTGATCGCCGCCGGCAATCCAGTCAGCTGCAATCACGGCATTCGAGTGGCCGACCAATTCGCAAACAGGAGTACGTAGGGTCGCCCAAGGGCCAACAGGAAGCGTGTAATCCTCATCTGCTGGCCCTAGGTTATCCTCCCTTTCGGATGTTTCCACTTCTTCTTCAGAAGAAAGACCCTTTTGCTGCGAATACTTTTCAACTGCGCATTAATACCGTAATACTATATCTAGTAATAGATAAGCCACAGTAATTCGATACCATTTGCTCGGGTGAAATTGCAGCTTGCCACAAGTGACAAGTCTGGTCTCCCGACGCCGTCATGACGAGATCCTTGGTAGGATGAAACCTCATGGAATTGACTGAACCTTTGTGCCCTTGATACTGAAGAAGGCAACGGCTAGACTCTGTGCTCCAAATGCAAGCTGTTCCATCTGTTGAAAACATAATTTTGTACAGTTTATTCTGAATTTAGATACTTGTTAACAATTTTTAGAGACCTGCAGAGGCTGAGCCAACCAGTGGAAAGGTTTTAGAAGTTGTAACATCCCAAACACCATCTCTATGACCACGAAATTGTCGTGACAGAGCACAAGTGATGGTTGGTGCTTTGAAACTGGAAACAATTCTGCTGGTTTGTGCTTTCAATCGATGGCTAGGTTTCATTTTTTGGGCACTTCCTGTACTTGCTACAGTTATCAAATTATTAGAATACAGACAATAATAAAGTTGGAAAAATACCTACATTTTTGTTTAAGCAAATTTCTGGTGAAGAAAGAGTCAAAATCTGTTTGATCTAGGCCACCTCTATCTCCTACAACTCCATCCCTATCAGTCCGCTCACTGAGAGAATCAACCTTTTCCTGCACTTTACCCAGATGAAGAAAAGATAACTTTTAGTGCCCCTGTGTGGAATGTGTTTCACAATGTCTGTATGATCTGTACTTACACAAAAGATTTTCAGAATAGAGTGCTTCAAATTCCCTTTCAATCTGATTAAAGAGGCCATAAAGCCTGCTACGGAACGCGGGAGGTAGAATGGAAACAGGATCAGCGCCTTCCATGGCATCAGTTCGACCAAACGAAAGCGATAGAAATCCTGCACCAAAATCATCACTTCCCGAGGGTCGAGGAGTGCCAGGCATGCGGATTCTCCTTGTTTTGGACGGCTTCGATGAAGCCATGATGAAACTTCGCAATTTTTACAAATAACTTCGGTATTCTAAAAAGAATGGTTAACTCCTTACTATATATAAACAACAGGGAATAACAACGTAATCGTCACAAAATCTTTAGTTTGAGTTGACGGCTAACAGCTGATTCTGGGTACGTTACAGAAGCGCCCATCATGTGGTTTGGCAACCTCGAGTTTGGAGTTGCTGAATTTAATTGTTATTGACGTCAGCACCCAACAGTGTGGAACGTTGTTTATTAGCTAGTGACGCAAGTTCTGGATAGCTCACAATCCTCCTACTGTATATGGACGCGTAAGGCAAAGGAAAGCTTCTGCTAATCCTCTTATAACCGAAAGCAACAAAACAAAACAAAGCAAACAAACAACAACAGCATAAATAAATAAAAAAATAAAAATAAACGACTGGCATGACTGATTGTCACGAGAAGCTACACGTTTCCTGCCAAGTATTTCAATACACTAACAAGGTGGGGTGCTTCTTTGTTGCGTAGACAATATATGTACAAAACGACGAGTTATTTATGCGTTATAGTACGAAAAGAAAAGAATCTTATGAATGGCATTGCCAACCTAAATAGGTCTTGCAACGAATTTTTCCGGATAGTACCGTTTTCAGCTTTGCACATGTTTCAACAACGTGATGAAGCTGGAATGCCTCAAGGAATATTTTCATCACATTTAAACATACCAACTCCCAAAGTTGTGAAGCGGAATTGGTGTACGTGTTCGTCTACGTGAGAGTAGACAAGTAAGCGAAACTTCAACTGGTAAATGGCCTCTCTAAAATTATAACTAAAACGAGATAAACCGTTCTGCCATATCCTTGTTTCGATTCTTTCGTTTGTTGACGACTAGCGGTTATATAGGAAACTAATTCGAACTGAAACATTCTTTTTTAGAAAGAAATGAGCAAAAATAAACTCCTGGAATTTTTCGTGTACGTCAAACCCCGTTCATTCCAAAAAACTTCTTTCTTGTTCCTGCAATTTAAATTTTCACTTTTACTCCCCTGAAAATTAACGCACTGCCCACTATTTTTAGTTCAAATATCTTGCCACCAGATGGTGGAAGAACCAAAATAAAACTGCATGGCTGGTCTCGCCATGCGAAGTATTCGTTGATCTTGTTCCAAAGCTCAAAGAGGAGCTTGTTATTAATATTTTAGCCGTCGCGTCTCGTGAAGCCAACAAACGCGTTCGTGCATCCCTTCGAACTAGTTTGCCCGATCACTAACTCCCGAACACTTTCCGTGAATCTCTATTTTATCCCAGCTAGACTATTCTCGCACAACCTCCGAGCGCTTCCATCTGTGATTCCATTTGTCTGTTAGATTTGTCAATAATTAGTTTTCATACACTCTATATGTGTGTTACTGGGGCCAGTTTCAATCTAGTCCATTCTCGTTCCGCTGAATTTCGTGATCTAGGTAATTTAATGCACTTGTTCATTGGTTTTTCTTTGGACTGCATCAAGGTTTACAACTGTTGCTACCCAAAATCTTAAACATTCACTATGTCAATAACATAACATAACCTTGTCATTGTTTTGTTGTGATAACATTTGATTAGCTAATGGTTATCTGACCAAAATCTGACCATGATTTTTCTATTCTTTTTACTAGTTGTGCTGCATACCATGGCATCAATGCCATTTGGAATGCATGCTGTGCAGAAGGTGAGGGCCAATATGAGCCTCAGTGCCAATGCAGCCACTACTGGAAGCAAAAGGCAGAAAGATAACAATATAAACTATAAATTTAATAATGACCAATGTAAGTTTTATATCATTTAAAAAATACTCTGATATAGTTAACTCATATCTCTTTTGGTATTCTAGATGTGGACCCATCACCGTCAAAATACTGTGACAAAATGATGAATTCTATTTGGGGATTGTATAATCGCTATTCTGTTCACAATTTTAAAAGCAACACTTCGTCAGGCCAAGCTCAAACTACAACACTGCAACAGCCGGCTACTAAGGAAAGCCAGGACTGGTTGCAAAATCCCATCAAGTGCCCACTGGAAGGAATGAAATTGAACTTTAATTCGAAGAATTTTCACCAGTAAATGCATTGATGGGAAAAATCAGGGGAAAATTATTTTCCCTGGTTTACTCTGTTACCTTTTCAATTAATCTCTTTCACTCCCAGTTCATTATAGGTGGATATAGTGGGGTATGTAACATTCCCAGCTTGGAATCAATGGGCTCACAATTTGATGTCAATGATCTATGCTTCAAATGTATCAGAGTTATCAATACAATTTATTCTACATCATAATTTGTGGTCTCACTTTTCAAGCTGATTAAAGCAGTGTGAAAACAATATAACTTCAATCAACAGTTGACTTGCCACCAATAGTTTCATTACCAGGTTCTTTAAGGCGATGTTTCTTGGGAATTCCTGTGAGTCTGAACTCCCTCCTTTCTTTAAAGTAGATGTCTTCACATTCTTTCTTGAAGCCTTCATCTTTATACCATCTAGACTGGCATTCTTGCATGAGGGCATTTTCTTTCCGACATGTATACGCCATAAGCAAACTACTAGCTGCACAACATTTCGTGAATTCTGCAACTTCAGCTACACATTTTTCTTTTTTGGCTCTATCACGCATAATTTTCGGTATAAGTACTTCTTTTTCAACTATTCTTAAACGTCGGTCGTCTGGATCACCTATATTATAGAAACCGAAGGAATGAAGTATTGATGGTCACATGCATAACTATTGCATTAATTATATAATACCTAGTCCATGTGGATTCGTCAAATTTGACTTGTGGCTTTCATCCTGGGTAGGCATTATGACACTTCTTTTGGTTCCGTGACCTATACACTGAAATGTTAAGAACACACAGAAATATCAATTTGACATGGGGTTAACTATGAATACATAACATTGCTGTGTACTTCAGAAACTCAAGGCCTAGTGGCTTTCCAACGATGCAACAATATATGTAGCAGACTTTCGATTCGAGATGGTGCCATGCCACTCACTGTACATTACTAATTCGCTACGCAAATATTCTCATTATGTCCTGATTGGTCTAAAAACTTTTCAACGACGTAAACATCTACTGACAACTTCTAATCAAGAAGATAATTTTTTTTCCTTTCCTAATCGATTTTGTAAACTAGTAGCTCAATAAATTTTGTTAAATACATGATTCTTCTGTTACCTAATAGATGACGACTATTGAGTATCCTGTCGTTAACGTCGTCTGCTGTTTCACATGTTGACATGTGAGAATTTAGTCACATCGTAACTGTTTTCTTCCATTTAACAATGTCACAAAACTCACAATACAAAGAGGAGCAATTGGGCGAGATTTTCTCCTTGGAATCCATTTACCCTGATGAATTGGAGGGTAATACCTGTCATGGATAATGTAGAATATACTGTGTTTACTAAATTATTATTTGCAATTTTCAGTTCTGGAAGAGGAACCATTTCACCAGTTTAAACTACACGTGAAATCGGAAGGTCACGATGAAGAAGAAGGAATTGGTTATGCATGCGATTTAAAATTCACTTACACTCCAACATACCCAGAAGAGATTCCAGTGATTGAGATAATGGATGACATAGGGTTGGATGACGAGCAGTTAGAAAGGCTAAAAGACCGACTTGAAAAGGAAGCAGAAGACAATCTAGGCATGGTGATGTAAGACAACAGCCATAAACTTTTGAAATACTCAAATGCATAACAATCATTGGTTTTCCAAATCCAGGATCTTTTCATTAGTTTCAACTGCCAACGAATGGCTGAATAATGAATGGGATGCTGAGCTTCGTCGTCGGGATGAGGAAGCGGAACGTAAAATTCTTGAAGCAGAAGAAGCAGAGAGCAAAAAGTGTCATGGCACTGCAGTTACTGTGGAGAATTTTCTGCGGTGGAAAGCAGAGTTTGATGCTGAGATTGCGTTGCTGAAGAAACCAGAGAAAGAAGACAAAGACAAGAAGCTCACCGGGAGGGAATTGTTCATGGTTGACAAGTCATTGATTGAATCAGACTTGAAGTTTTTGGAAGAGGGTGGAGAGTTTGTCAATGTGGATGAATCACTTTTCCAAGACTTGGAAGATTTAGGCTTAGATGATGAGCTCGTATCTGATGGTAGTGATTAAAATATAATGAAACCAGCTATTTTCTTTTGTTTTACTTGGTTTTTCTCAAATTAAAAAATTATTTTGTAGAAAATTTATTTATCTTGACCATTTATTGTTGGGAACTGAACGAAAAATAAGTTTCGTTGACTTCGATTGACGCAAAACGGAAGCTGTTGCTGTAGTGTACAGCGATAAGATTAATCATTCATCGTCACCGATAATTAATCTTTAAACCCTAACGCACGAATGTCTTAAGAGCAAGACAGTACTTCAATATTGGCTAAATTTCTATTTTTATTCACGACCTGATTTCTAAGGATTTAAAATATCGTTCATTGTATATGCGACAAGTAAATTATTCATAACGAAAATTGTAATGGGGCAATTCTGTGTATTATAATAATCGACACAAAACCACCATTGGAGGGTCGATGGTACTGACCGTACCAGCATTTCGTATTAACGGTTTGATTTAGCAACTCGCTCCAATTCATCCTTTTTCTTGATCGCGTATGAATTGCTTGATCCCTACATTCAAGAGTATAAATTAATGTAAGCAGGTGTTTGTGAATGTAAATCTTTATCATACCTTAGCCGCGTTAATGAGCTCATCAGCGAGACACTCGGCGATCGTCTTGATGTTTCTGAAAGCAGCCTCTCGGGCACCAGTGCACAACAACCAGATAGCCTAATTAAAGGGGGGAAAATATTAAAACCAGTATAAATAACAATGTCAAACAGAATTCGAACCTGATTGACGCGACGAAGAGGTGAAACGTCGACGGCTTGACGGCGAACAGTACCAGCTCTACCAATACGAGTGGAATCCTCACGAGGTCCAGAGTTGATAATGGCATTCACCAATACTTGCAGTGGGTTCTTAAATGAAAACAAGTTTAGTAACGGATATTTAACAGGTGTGTTTTAGATGTACTTCGCTAGTTAAGAGATGAATGATTTCGAAAGAATGCTTCAGGATTCGGACAGCCATTAGCTTCTTGCCGTTGTTACGTCCGTGCATCATAAGCGAATTGGTAACCCGTTCTACAATGGGGCACTGGGCCTTTCGGAATCTCTTTGCTGCGTATCGCCCAGCGCTGTGAGGCAGAAACTTTGCATATTTCTCCTTAACAGCCAAATAGTCCTGTCGAAAAAAACAGTTTCAATACAATGTCCAAAAAAACATGTACATGAACATTCAGTTTATAGTTCATGGCAAGACAAGTTTTTTGATTCAATGTAGCAAGAGTGACTCATCTGTTGGAGGTAGAGCCTCGCAACAGGGATAATATCCTGCAGAATATTGCAAAGCACCAAAACAACTCACCTGAAGACTCATGTCAGAGATCTGAACATCATCACAAGACCAACGACCGAATAGTTTAATCTCTGGGAGTTCAGCCATTGGTGGAGGGGCAGCCACCACGACGGCCTGTTCTTCATGTCCATCATCAGCCATGGTGGTTCTACAAAACGAGAATAAAGCGCGTTATATATTGACAGCACGCTGTTAGTGAGCCGGCTGAGTATGTTGATCGTCTACAGTTTAATTGTTCTAATCATTAAAACTGAAATAAAACATAATAACAGTAGTCAAACAGAATCTCTTACGAACGTGGGAAATGTTGGAAATAAACGAACGGAAAACTAAAGCTAAGATGCCAAATATCAACCCACCACGTTAGTCCGGTGTGCACACAGACAAGAAAATGGCCGAAGAGACAAATGATGGTGCAGGAAGTGGAGGCGCTAGCATCGATATCTGTGAAGCACTAAACGTTGCCAAACTGGGATAAGTAAAATACGATGGGCAAACTGCTTTTTGCCATGATGCCAATTGCCAATAAAAAAATAAAATAAAGCAAAAAACCACTACTATATGCAAACCATACTGAAGAGAAATATAATTTTGTATGTATCAGCTATTTTTAAAAAATTTTGAAAAAAAGAAGCATGCAATTGCTATTTGTTTATGATAGGATTTGAGTTTACTGTATAAATTTTTTTCTATATTGCTAAGTAACTAAAAACTGAAGAAAATTTGTTACGATTTTAAATGAAAGCAATAATTACAGTAAAAACTTATTCGATTGTTAATATTCACTTTTAGGACAATGCTCCACAGTCAGAATGCCATCTGCCGGGTTAACGCATCACCTTCGTCTCCCGTCCTGTCGATCCAAACAAATAAACAACCGCGTTGCGTAGAGGAGAAATTCATCACATATTCACGTACGTCCACAAAGATAATGGTTCGTTAACCAAACTAATTTAACGAAAAATAAAATAAGGAAGGCTTGTATTTATCTGTAAGCATTTGTTGTATTTGTATTAGATGATGTTAAGCCACAAGAAAGAGGAACTAGCCCATGTTGATAATGGCCGAATAAAGCAAGAGCTTTATTTGCAGTTTGCGTTGCTGTCAACTTTGAATCTAAACGGCGCGTGATCTTTTTAGGACGAAAGAGTAAACTGGACAGATAGCTTACGAGTTTTATCCGGATAAAACTGGTTAACTAATCAGTAAATTGGATTTTGGCTTCGGCAATTGCACTATAGAAACGAATAGATTTCGAAATGGAAAGACGATACATGTCAGAGAGATAGTTATATAAAAAAGACCCAAATAAATACTACCACAAGACAGAAGAAATAAGAAGAGGGGACAAGCGTACAAAACAAATTATCCGTCGAACTGTAAACAGTGATTGGCGGGGGATGAGCTAGAGCAAAGGGCAATCATGAAATGAGAATGGAGAACAGTGGGCCCGATTCAAAACAGACAAGAGTTCAACTTTGAGAGAAATGACGGGAGAAGCCATTCTGGCATCGGCGACAAAATAGCCAATTTCCCAACGCCAGTCGGTTTCTCTCAGCTTCCGGCAGATTCCGGCCACATAGCGTGCCACATCGTGAAATTGTACGGGCGGGCCTTGCTCTTGAATGTAATTGAGAAGCGTCAATTTCAGGAAATGCGAATTCGGTGTGGCTGCATCCTGGACGATGTAATCGCTTTGGACAATAAGTTTCAAGAGTCGCAGGCAATACTGGAAGAGCCGGTGAGACGAATGACTTAGGCAACGGGCCTCCATCGTGGCAGCGCACGGTGGAACTGTGACGCAATTGTGTAGCTGCAAATTGGACAGGCGCAAAATGAAGGGTCGAAAGAGATTAGTGCGGCAATAGAAAAGATTGCGTACCGGACGAAAATGTTCGACAATTTGGTCGCGTTGAAACCAATCTGGCAACGACTCCAGGGGACGTAGGGGTCGGAATCCGCTTTGATTTTCCCATCCGATGAAATGGAAAACGGGCGTCAAATCGACGCTGATGGCCAAGCCACGGAAGGGGCTGTTGCGGGACGAACCCCACCACGTCATCCGGATGTTGAGGCAAACGCGGCGCAGTTCGCAGTCGACAAACTGGAAGCCAAGCTCGTCAGGTGATTTCGCATCCATGTCTTGCATGCAACTATCGGCAAACCAAAAACAAATTGATCAAAACTCAAAACTTGACAGTGAATTTTAATTGTTTGCTGCGAGCTAGTTGCTCAGACTAATATGATTGCAAATAAAGACTGGCCGCAAAGAAGGAACTTGATCTGCAGTCCAAAATCGCACGTCATGAAATGATGACAATCAAATGAAAATGGAAGCTTACAGGACCAAAAAGAGTCGAAATTGCTCGACGTGAGCGACGTAATCTTCACCGACAAACATCAGTTTGTTTTTGGCCGGGAAACGACGAAAGACGACAAGGAAATCGTATTCATCGGGTAGCAGGATTTTACTGCCGTCCGCGGCGCTTCCCACCGGCAGCACATCCAATTCCCATCCGAATTTGGTGCTCTGGGCATCTTTGATCCGCACTTGCTCCATTAGTTTTTGAACCGTTTGCCGAACGGCGCGGGCGATTTGCGACGGTTCGTCCGCATTTTTCGCCGGCCGATCTCGCAACGAAGTTGGATCTTCGTGAATGACAACCGAATATTGGTCAATAATGTCCTGGAGCGCTTTGGACGATCCGTTCCATTGAGAAATGCGGTTCAAAAAATCACTGGCTCTTCGTTTAATGGCTGTGCTGTGACTAATGTGATGGAAAAAGTCGCTAAACAAGGACCGGCCTGTAGAAATGCGGGGAGATTATAGTCGCGAAGTAATGGCTCATAAAATACTACAAATACGTTAGTGTACCTCCTCGGTATCGGAAGAAAGTGTCGACAATGTAAAGGGACAAAAGATCCCGGAAGCGATCGAGTTGGTGGACGTACTCCCAAACTGTGTACGGTTCGGCATAGACGCGCAAGGCTTTGCGTTCGCCCTTCCTTTCCATCGCCGCCAGGAGATTCTCGACCTCTTGGGTCACAGTGGACGGATCGCAATACTGTTCCAGGCAGCTGCGCACCGTTTCGCCGTTGATGGTCCTCACGTTGCTCTTCAGGTAGGGCAAGAACAAGGTGACGTAGTCCAGTCTGCCCAGGATGGCCGCGATGTGGACGACGGTGAAACCATCGGCGTCGACCAGGTTAACGTCGGCATTGAACCGCTGGATCAACGATTTGGCCAGTTGTCGCATGTCCGGTTTGTGAACGAGGAAAAAAATGGGCGTGCGGAGACGGCGATTTTGGTGATTGACGTCGGCGCCGGCGTCGACGAGCCGCGCGATCAGCCTGACCGTGTCCTCCAGTTTATCGGATTGGGCCCGCAGAACGGCGTAGTGGATGAGAGAATGGCCCATGTAATCGGACTGCGTGAAGCTCATCCGTCCACGGAAGATGGAAACGGGAATGCGCCGGACGACTGGCAGGTGAGGATTGCGCAAACTCCACAGAAGGGGTGTGCGCAGGAAATTGTCTTGAACATCGGCAAGGGCGGCGGTGTTCAACAGCAAATATCTCATGGCCCAGGGCGATTCGTGCAGCAAATGAAGAGGCGTGATTCCCTGGAACTGGACATTGACATCGGCTCCCGCGTCCACAAGCAGCTTCAAAAGTCGAATGTAAACTTGCCGTCCGCGTCGATTGCGTTTGACGTGAGATCCGCAAACGCAATGGAGCACGGTCCTTCCGTCTGGATCCTGGACGTCGACTCTGCATCCGACTCGCTGCACCAGCAACTGAAAGGCGGCCAACATTTTGTGGACCGTGGCGTACACATTGGAGCCAATGTCGTGAAGGAGACACAGTCCCGATTCGTCCCGCAAATCGTTGGCGTCGATCCAGCGTCTTCCGGTTCGTCCGTTCTCTTTTAGCAGCGACCACTCGAGCACATCCAAATGGATACTTTTTGCAGCCGTCCAAACAACTTCGATTCTTTTCTCTTGGTCCAGCACAGTCCGCCATTGTTGGACCGCCTCTTCCTCATTGCGGCGCACCGATCGCCTAAATTCCTTGTACCAACGAGGCGGCCTCAAAGGATGGTCGTCATCCGCGGTGGCCATACAGGGACAGAATGCCAGTGTGGTTTCAGTCGTCCTAGACGACTGCTTGGCTAATCAACTTTTTTGAAGGTGAATCAGGTCTCTTGCAATCACTCTCCAAAGTGATAACAAACAAGAGATCTGACGACTAGTGACGTTCAAAGGTGATCTCGGAGATTTGACAGTTATTTGTTTGTTTGTTTATCAACTTGGCTGTTTTTCCTTCTTTTCAGTATGACGCAGAGAGGTCGTCATTCTTACCTTTGATTGGGCCGCTTGGTACATCGATATGTGTACATTTGGCAAGTCACATGCCCCTGTCGGTGAAATGCGGGTGACTTTCCGTACAGGTCACATGTTGACAAAAGACGACCCACTCGGTGACGGTCGTAATAATGGAACCTATTCAATGCGGAAAGATAAACTAGCCACATTGAAAAATCAATAAACGATGAAGGAAACCTGATTTGAAATTCCATTGCCTTTCCTATAGATATAATTTCCGATTGCGGACGAAACAAACAATAGAAAGACACAGATACAATTAATACATACAGCGGAGGCTTTTTGTTTTTCTTCATTCTGACTGGGATCTTTTCTAGACGTACGATTATTCAATTCGGATTACATACACCAGGGAGGAATAGACAACTAGAACTGTTTGTTTCTCTCTCTCTTTCTTCGACCTACTTGAAGAAGAGTAGACCAATGCGATGCTAAATACCATGATATGACAAATAATAAGATTTCTTTTCTAAAGGGGGTGGAGTGGTGGTGGTGATGGTGAGGGTATTTATCGCAGTTAAAGAGTACCACATTATTTTGGAATCATTTTCAATACTTTGGAGTGGGGCTTGCTAAACTACCTACCGCACACCTCAGATTTTTTTTTTCACGATTTATCCCCTCACTTTGAATATAATATAGATATTTTTTTTTGTATAAGTAATAAGAATTATAATAATAAAAGAAAACCAAACTTAACAGGGGGATCCTGCCCGTTGCTTTTTCCTTGTGTGTACGTGTACGTGTACGTGTACGTGTGGTGATTAGTTTTAAAAGGTGGTCATAAATGGAATTGGACAAAGTGATGAATTATTCTTCTTTTCCCCTATTTACGTTACGCTAACTGGGCAATTCAGTGTGATGGTCATCACTAGCCGAAGTGGACCGAGGCGGGTGGTATTTAACGGGAGGAACAGGAGAAGAGGAGGCAGGTGATTGAATTTTCTCTAAAATGGCCCGAATCAAATCGGAATCGGGTTCGATTTCTTTTTCCAAGTTGGTCAGCGACTCTTGCGTTTGTTTCAAGTAGCCACTCATGGCCGATAGAGTCGATCGCCATTTCGATTCAGTCGATCGATACAGAGTCTCTTGTTGGCGTAAAATTCTCATCCATTCCTCCGGTGACTTTGGTTGGGCTCTGCAAATCCAATTCATTCTTAGAAAATGTTGACTTTGGATAGAAAGGGTCAAATAAATGAAATAGAACTGACGTCAAAACACGAAGATCGGCCATGTTGGCGGCCGAAAGGCAAGAGGGCGGATGGCGAGCTAATTCTTCGGCCAGCTGTTCCAACGCCCAAATTTTGGAGAACAGGAAGCCGTTGGTGCAGAGCAACAGGATCAAAGAAACCAAGACCACGTAGAATACGGCACTGCAACCGCCAGGTGGCGACGACGCTGAAGACGGTGCATTCGGCGACGACGACGACGACGACAACGACGAGGAAATGGCCGTTTTGCTGAGACGTCCAGCACCGACGCTAGCGCCGCTACCAGTGGCCGATTGTTTGACGCTGCCGGAAGAGCGAGGAGACTCTACCAATCCTCGTTTGTCCACACCGTTATCCATCATGCCGTCCTTGCGTCTCCTGGTGGCTCTCGAGTGGAGATGATGTCGTTTCTTCAACGGTCCGCTTCCGCCCATCGGTCCGACGACGCCCATCGCACCGCCAGAGCCCGTGCCGGAAGACGAAGGCAATTCGGCTCGCCTTTCGATCCTGACGTCTTCGGCATCTCTCGACGATTGCATTGCCAACAAACTCCGTTTCATCTGATCGAAATTCTCTTCAAGAGCTGCCCACGCATTCTTCTCGATGAAAGCTAAGCCAAACGACACATTTTAAAGAGTTCATTAACAAATGGGGAGGAATAGATTTGTGCGGGGGCGATTTACTTTTGACGATGCCCCAGACGGATTTTTTGTATTTGATTTGCGAGTAGATGACGAGGCGGGACTTTCGATAACCCGAACGCATCAGACACCAATGGCAACAGACGGCAAACGTTTCAGCGTAAGGAATTCCGCTATTAGAAGCTTCCACGTCAATCGCGTAGAAATCACCGGCTCGGCTTACATCCAACAAAGTCTAGACGCAAACAAGTTTCAATCAAACATTACTCATTTACTCCAATAACTGCTGTCTGAATGGATAGCTTACCTGACTTTCAACGGCACGCGTACTCTTGACGCCGATATTGTTGTTTAATGGAATAGTAAATGCAACAGTGCGGAATTTTTCCGCTGGATTTGTTTCAGCTTCTTGCCACGGGCTCACCTGCAAATCTGTTTGAAATCCATTAGATTTTTCGAATCAATCGCCTTACTATTAAGCGCCACTCACCTGTGCATTTGCGCGTTGTCGTGATGAAATCAATGTAAAACGTGGAATTGGTAAAGAGAAGAGTAAACAACTCGTCGACGCTCATCGGCATGACCATGCTAACCATTTCACGGCCCTCATGAAGGACGGGACATTGAACGGCCTCGTCATTCATGTAACGATCGTCTTCCGATTCGGACGTTTCGCTGTAACGCGGAGGAACGTCGGCATCGCCTGCACTTCCGCCACCTCCAGCAGACGGCATGTCCTTCATGATGATCACACTTGGCCCACCTCCAACAGCTGATCCGCCTCCTCCTCCGATTATGCTGCTACCTCCGTCACCTACCGCACTGGTACCGCTACTGATGCCCAGTGATTCTCTCCAATCTGAGCCCGTCGTGTCACTCGGCAGCTAATCATTCAGAAAATAAATAAACAGAGTGTAATTTAGACAATTGAATTTTTGTTTTTTGTTTTTTTGCTTTTTTGTCTTGTCAGTAGAGATAATGAACTAAAAATCTTCGGCACTGGGATCGTTTTTTTTTTTCCAGCATAAAGAAGTTGGTCAACTTCCAATAAAATGAAAGAAAACCTTGTGAAAGGAACCAAGAAAAGGGAAATGAAAAAAAAAAGGCTAATGTCGAGAGTGAGAAAATGACGTCATCTCCCGGTGCTTCTATTCTAATCTTGTCTCAACACTGAACATCTCTAGCCTGTGTCCGTTTGGCGAGGCTCTACTTGCATCCAAGTTCTTTTTATAAAAATAAAAAAACCACTTGGGACTCGTTGGGTTGATTGGATCTAAAATGAGTTCGATAGGCCGAGCTACAGAGTCAGAAATGAATAGCAAAGGGGAAATAAACAGAGTGTAATAGATAAGCGACCAGAGCAAAATAGAAACAATTTGCGCGACTAGAAAGAATAAAAGGAAAAGCTTCAAGAAGAAGAAGAAGAAGAAGAATGGATGGAATCGTAGAAAAGCGCTTCGCCATCCATTGAAATGAGATAGAACAATTCGTCCAGAGCAGTTGCTGCCACCGTCTAATATAGCCAACGTCATTCGCATCACATCAAATCAAAATAAATCGAAAAAATCAAACAACAAACATAAAACCTTTGAGACGGGATACCTGAATTTGCGGAGGTGGTTCTACTACTGTCACGTGTGAAACAGGATCGTCAACGACAATGACGACAGCAGCCGTGCATAAATGATCATCTGCATGATCTTCTGTCATACTTTCGCTTGCACTCGTATAACTACTATGACTTTCCACGGGTTCTTCTTCTACTTCCGTGTATTCCACTGATAACGGCAACAGAAGTTGATGCGACGCCACACTCACCTCGTCGCTCGTCATCTTTCACGTATTTCTGCTTGCTCTATGCGTTGCTGTTGTGCTGGTTGGCGGCACTGGACTCGACACTCGCCGTTTCTCACTACTATATACTACGCCAACATCGTCAAAGAGCAGACACAGAGCGGAGAGAGAGAGAGAGCGAGAAGTAAAAACATAAAAGGAGGATGTGGCTTACTCACTCAGGTCCGTCCTTGAGAACCCGATTCGGATTGTTCTTTTTCTTCCTATACTCTATTCACGCTCCTCCTAACTGCTACCCTATTCCTTAGGAATCCTTATTCCCGCCATTCCCTTTTCATCATCAATTTGCATATTTCAGAGGCATGACAGTGAAGGACAATTTTTCAATAACACCTCAACGTAGTGACGGCGTAGAGAAAGACCATCAACAATTCAAATACGTGTGATGATCGACTGATTCATTATTTAAATCAACAATCCATCTCGGTACGACGGGGGCGCAAGTGTTTTGAATGTTGAATTTGTTGATTCTCTCCCCTACACCCACCACAATCGGACACACGCAGCGCAACTCTGTCAACTCGGTGCACGCGTACTCGAACAGCTGGTCGGAACACGAATCGCCGCAGGAAACATGTGACGTCAGTTTAAAAACATTTCGAAAACAAATATCAATTTTAAGATGACCGACCGACGATATTAAGCGTGAGTCTAAATTTCAGTGCCGTTTCTTCCGTCGAAATATCTAAATCGTCTTTTTTATTTTTTCAAATAGAAAAAACAAAAAAACAAACGAGAACGAGTGCGGTCGATTATCGGCAATAACCTTTGATATGATTTACGAACGCGTTTCCAATTGAGAGCAGAGTCTCCCTAAATTGATGAAAACGTCGAGGGCCATCTTCTTTTGTCACAGTCGTTCGAACATTCCACAGATCCCATCTACGTCTCTCTTTCTCGCTGAAGTGGTCCCTTCATGAACGGAAAATCTTTTCCATGTAAATAAATAGGGAAAAAAGCCAACCCACACGTGCCCTACCGGCAAGTAGGAACAACCACCAGCATAACCAATTTCAAGCTCAAACGAGTTCAGTTGGTTTGATCGTGTGCACGCTTGTCAGACGTGCTGTGTTGGTTTTTTTTTCTACCCAAACTTTTCTCGTCTTCTTTCGTTATCCGTCAGGCTGTTGATTCCAGCCAACGCCATCTAACGCTTAGAAAGTGCTACAACGTTTTGAAAGCCATCTGTTGCTGGGACTTGGCGACACACAGAAAGCGAGAGTAACAGGCAGCCAAACCAGATGGACGGACAGACGGATGAAACAGACGGACAAACATGCAGCGAGAGAGTGAGAATCAGGACCCACCTGATGACGTCGGCTGTAGTGATGATGACGATTGCGGATCACGTTGTGACTGATGGGATGGACGACGTTGCCACTGTCGTCGTCGTTGGACGTTTGGGCCGAATGCAACGACGGACTAGGTGAGCTTAGTTGCTGCAGAGAAATGGACGGCTGGACTTGATTGACTTCGGAGAGAGGGGACGCCTCGCCGGCAGAAGCGCTGACGCCACAAACGATGGATGTTGACGTTCCAGCCTCGTCGTTGCTGCTGAATCCCAACTCCGTGCCGTACACCGAATGGACAAATTTCCACAATTCCTGATTACCCAACGGCTGCAAATGTCGGATCGTTTTTGTTTTTCCCGTTAGTTTCGTGTTGTCCGAAAGAGGAGAAACAGAGCCGCCGACGGTGACGACCACGAACGAACGAAGGCGTGTGAAAAACACAAAAAACAAAAAACAAAAAAAAACCAACGAACCGAGACGGAAGCGTCGTAACCAATCAGAGAGAAATGAGAGTGAGAGAAAAAATCATCCACGATTGTGGTGGGGAAAGAAGGAAGTAAAATGGAAAGTAGAATAAAACAAAACACAAAAAAACTCTCGACTTTCGACTCCAACCCCTACGTAAGTGTTATCTTTCTTATCCCTTCTTCATTTTTTCACATGGTCATTGGCTTTATAACGAGGCAATTTTATCTGTGTTTCCAGAGCCCCCCCCCGTTTTGCTGCACTGGCCTCAAAAACTAGCCAATAGATGGTAGTGACTGTGTCGGTTGGCGACCGTTTTGTTGGTGCTCACAACAAGCTGGGATGCGCCATCAATTCAGGCAAAAGAAGCATCAAAGAGTTACGGGGCTCTAGTGGTGTGGTAGTAGCCTATGTATAATGCAAGTAAAAAGAAATCAATACAAACCTGATCAAGAAGAGCTTGCTGCCAAGTTCTGAAGAGGACGACGTAGGTTTTGTCACGGGCACCAAAAGAACAGAAAAAATGCTTATCCGCATCGGTGCAGATCTGGATTGCATTCGGGATCACCAGAGCCGTCTTTTCTTTTGTTAGCGAAGACACTTCTTTCCATCGAAGTTGCACCTTTTTTATTTTATTTTTTTTCGATTTTCAAGTCAAAAGAGAGAAAACGTAAAAGGGAAATTGATCAGATTAATGGGAATCAATAAATCGCGATTGATTTTTTTTTTCTTTTATTATTCATCTACGAAAATAAAAAATCTATTTTACCAGCGTCTCCCAGCGAAAAATGTTGGCGTAGAAACAGAGATAATTCTGTGTGACGTAAATGCGACCCTGCAATAAAATGTCGCGTTGCAGTGCGCACGAATAATCGACAATCAATCGCTCGTCCACAGGCAAATCTTTGAAAATCCGTTTGAAATCCTCGCAACGTGAACGGTACGTTGGATTCAACATTTGGTACCAGGCAGACTTTTTCCTTCCGCCACTACGGCCCTGCTGAGCAAAATAGAAGAGAGACGATGCCAACTTCAATTGAAATGAGAGAGCAAAAGTTAAAAAAAAAACAAAGAAAATGGGTTACCTTGCTGCCATTCGTACTTTCTGGACCACTTGGCATATTTCTTGGTAAATGTTCAAAGGATCGCATCGATCCAGCGCTTCCCGATTCCCCGCCTTCTACCGATATTTGATCCAGCGAAACATCAACCCCTCCTGTTCCACCACCACTACCGGATGCTTTTTCCAGACTAGCTTCTCTACTAGACGACTCATTGGGTCGCGTTGGCGACGGACTGGATGGACTACGGGACCTGGACGGCCTCTGATGGCCACCGAGGATGGGCGACGGGGGTGAAACTAAAGGGCTCATTTCATGATCAGCTACGGAACCATTGCAGCAGCCGGTGCTGCTGCTGCTGCTGCTGTTCAAGGGGGACGAGGATGAAAAAGCTGCAACCACCGGTGCTGGGCCGGTTGTGGTCGCTTCCGTCGCCTCCGAAGACGAAGAATTGCTGTTACTGTTCGACGAGGACGACGATGATAGTGTCGTAGTTGTTGTCTCCACTGCGGACCCTGCCAAATTGGGCGACGAGGCGAGCAGGGTGGATGTGGCGATGCCGGAGGTGGACGTTGCGGTCGTCGATAATTGACCCGACGACGTCGTCGTGGCCGTAAAGAGACAAGGGTAGGAGAGTGCGGGAGCCAAGCGTTCCGGTGACACGAGATGAGAAGATCCTCCGCCATGGTCCAATCCGCTTGTCGCCATGTTTCCATTCGGAATTTCAGCCGAATCTCCTTTGAATTCATCATTTGAGTCTTCATTATTTAAGACTTCTATAATAACTACAATCAAAATATGTGCACGAAGGTGCAATCAATGTAATACACACCTTCGGATGAACAGATGATGGGTGGCAGGGTTTCACTCCGGCGGATACGATTCCGGATTGGCGTCGATTGTTCTTCGCTGCTTTCTAGACTGCCGTCAAAAACATTGTCAAAACAAACGTTAAAAAAATACGAACGAAACGGATGCCACAGACGACATCATCAGTCAGATCCACAACTTGTTCTGATAGTTTTGAACATACTTCCTAAACTTTTTCTTAGCCGTTTCCTGGTTACAAATCGATATAGACGTCCTACACATGCCACACGAGCGCATAGCTGTCAGTGCATGACTTGTACGTCTTCCTTCGCCTTTCCCCCTCTTAAGACACAAAGGTGAAATGCCATCGTCAATTGTTGCTAAAGTAACTTTTCGAATCCTTACCTTGAAATCAAAAGTTGTTTTTACCACACTCTATCAACACTTAACATATCGGCTCTGATTTCATTGGCTGCTGCGCAAAAGTCCGCAATCAATCCAAAGGCTGCGGCTTTTCGATTCTATTTCCCCCCTCCCCCTTTCCGTCGCACCAGCAGCAACTCAAGAACACCGGACTAGCTTAACTGACACGTACAAATCAATGCCGATGAGCTGAACCGCGCAGTGAGCTAGCTAAGGCTACACAAGATGCACAGATCAATAAACAGTCGTGAGCAGCATTACCGCCGATTGGCAAACCTACAACGGCACTAGAAAGCGCAAGCGCCATGGATTACGATAGCGTACGCTCAACTGTTGACCAGCAGATGGCAGTGACTGGTGATCCAAAACATTGGTCTCTTTACTTTTCCTTTTAGAGTGTGTGTGTTTGTATGTTTACTCTTTGTCTTTCACATCCTGCCACACGAATGGGGGAATGGATGTGTCAGTTACCTTAGAGGTTCGGGGGAGATGCTGTCGAAACTGGAATCTGCTGTTGAAGAACGACCTAGGGACTTGCTTGAGCTCTGACGAGAAATAAGCGCAGAAGAATGAGCATTGTTGATGCTGCTGTTGAAATCGTTGGGTTCAGATAGCTGCTTTACAAGTCTGACCGTCCCAGGTGGGGATTCATCATTTTCAATGATAAGGCTCTTTTCAAGAGACATGTTTTAGGGTACACAAAAAAGCTCAATATCACAAATAAACAGAAGTGAAAGTCGACGACGTAGTGATGTCCAGAAGTTACGTGCTGCCTGTCAAGCAGATCCAAGGTATTGAGACTTAGTAGTAATACAGCTGAGATTGGGTGAGGGTGAATTGGAATATCCCTTCCCTCACGACTCTCAACTAGAATAGAGGAATCACAATAACAATAGGAGATTACATAGGGTGAGATTCATGAAGAAACTGAACTTTTGGGAACAACAAAATCACAAGTGGACGGCCCGACGACACGTCAAACCGGCCATATTCCTTCTTTCACTTCTGCTGCTATGAAGGCAAAAAGCAAAACAGCCACTTAGTAATCGATACCTTTGGGCAACGAAGTTATCGATTGTGACAGAAGCAATGACATGAAAATTGAAAACGAAATATTTCGATAAAAACTAATTGGCGTTACCAATCCAACAGAAATCACAATCACTAACTTTAATACGACTTCAGTGTTCCAATGCAGTACGATTAAAGTAAAACTTGTCGGTAAGAAAATCAGTTCACTTGATTGCAGCCACGAGCTATTAAGAGTTCCTTGACGTCGCAAATCTCAAGGACATAAATATTCACATGAGGGTTGACTGCAGGTGCAATTTTGGTGGATAAACTAATTCGAGACATGATGATGATATGTCCTGATAAGAAACTGTTTTCTTCTACAGCTCATGATTTGAGATTTCCCCCGATGCAAACAACGCTTTCAGATCGTCCTTTATGTCAATAAGCAGCAACGGCTCTACAATTACGTTTTATAGTTATCTGTCTCGAAAGTCCCGGAATTAACTGGTAAACTATGATTCGCCTACGACTATCTTATCCAGTCGGCAATTATAAACATTCGTCAACGGAACAATCAAATGCTGTAATCATGTCTACGACCGGATGTAACCCTTCCCGAGAAGATGACAGACTGATGGCAATTGAACCGACTAACATGCTGATAATACAGGACGATATTTCACAAAGCATTTCTTAAAACTTCACTAGGTTGGCTCTTCTCAGCTATTCGCTGCCATGTATAAGAATAGTTCATTCAGGATGACGTGAAAAACGGACGCATGTCATGTACAATTCTGAATCACGAAATGAAAGCTATCACAGTTCCATACCATTCCACCTTGCGGGCTGTATTATTCATTGTGGAGAACATTCAGGCCTCTATTGCTTAAACTAGTAAATAACGAATAAAGCAAAAAGAAAAACTTGTTTTACCAACGGAATGTATTTCGTCTTACACTGCTAACTATTTTGCGAATGCTGGGAGAATTTTGAAAAGAAGGAAATATTTTTCGAGATTAGGCGATGAAATTAGGCTTCATCGTGTGGGTTGGGTTCTGCCGAAATTTGGAGTTCTTTGTTCGTTTTTTGATTTGGGTTATCGGAAGAAGAACTTGTCGAAGAGCTGATATCTAGATTCGATCTTTCCTGAGCCGGATTTTGCATCACATTCTGTGCAGACATGGTTTGCGGGGCCGGGGTCATTTGTTCGCATTCTTGTCTTTTGTTGCCATTTATTTGACCGATGACGATCATCCCAATGAAAGCTACCAAAATGAGAACAGTTGCCGTCACGCAAATGGCCATGTGTGTGGATATAATAAAGTCCGATATTTTGTTCAGGATGTTTGCCAGATTACTCGAAGGTGCTTGATCCATCGTAAGAACGCTACCAAATTTTACAGCGATGTAACAGTTAGTGAACATAGGAACGCTTAGTCACTCAGCAGACGATCTCTTACAACGCGTAAGCACTAGCTGAGACTGAAAAACGTTCAACAACGTTCAAATTTTTCTAAAAACAATTATTGAGAAAGGAACGACTTATAAATTTAGGATTCTTGTTCAGATACTAGCATGGATCCAAAATGGAACAAGTCATTACAAGTAAATAACAACAAATCGATTTCTGTCTTCATGTTTTGACCTTCATAGCCTATCAGAGCAACAAGTTATGTAGCCCCGTCTTACCTTGTAATTTCAAATTGTGAAAACTTGGTGACGCCCATTTTTTAACTGTCGTCAACTGCGCAAGACTGGACCAGAGCTGGATCGAAAGAGCTACCACAGCTTCATTGCCCATATAATAGGGCTAAAGTAAAATTTGTTTTTATCGAAATCAAGATTTGAATCGTCATCGAAGGTTAGATTTTCATGTTATGTATATAGAGTGTGTGACACGTCAAATATTTAATCAAATTCACAGACATGACCACATCCAGTTGGACAATCCGTATTCCGGGCAAACCACTCGCGAATGTGAAGTAAATGACCACCGTGTGAACAACCTATCCCAGGGCGAATTCAACGTTTCTTTCAAATGTGTTGTCTTTTGTAAAGTAATGCCTCATTTTATAATACCTCGACACCAGACGTAGAGGCCTCGAACAACTAAATGGCAAAGCGAACACGTGTTGGTGATAGTTTTGCAGGAATCACAGAGCCAACCACGTCGCTGCAAGGCCCGACTGCACAAATTGCAGTGAGTTGGGTAGACATCGAATCGGAGTTGCACACTTTCACATTGCGACAGTTTGACTACTAAAGCCGCCGTGTTCCATAACCGACATCTACTAAGGCACTGGTATATTGGAACAAAAGAAAAGAATTCATTCATTCACCTTGAACCTAAAATTTAGCTATAGAAAAACACTTTAGGGTCGTGTGATAGCTTACATCAATATACGCGAGGATCCAGTGCTCAACAGCCGCCTCATTTAACAAATGACGAATTCGATCTCCTAAAACCAAAATGAGCGTCACGGCAGTCTGGACGTCTCCTTCTTCGGCCATGTGGTAGACCATCTCGACGGCATTGGAAACGCCACTCCAACATGTCGTGCCGAGACTACTGGACGAGCCCGGCAGACATAAAAGGGCTGAGGTTGTATCCTCTACTTCAACCATTTGAGCTTCAATGCGAGTCCCGGCAAAGCAGTGACTGGTAAAATGTTCTGGAGGAGGAGATCGATCTTTAATTTCATGACGAAGTTGAAAGGCTTCGCAGGGTAAAATCCAATCCATCTGACTAGATTGCTGTTGTTGCTGTTGTTGGTCTGTTTCCCCGCTGTTTTTACTCCCTTGCACAGAATCAGACGTGTCACCAAAGTCGTTCAACACATCCGCCTCGGCATCTCCGAAGAAAAAGTCACTCGTGTTAAAGTGGGATCCACTAGCGATGTGCGACAACATTATCTATTCCATCGAAACGGGTTGAAAATTCTACCTGAAGAAATACGGACTTCATCTACACTGGCCGCAAAAATATTGTTTACCTGTGAATCAATATCTTCCACCTCAGATTCGGCTTCTTCGCTGACTCCTCCAGAAGTGTCAGACACGCCCCTTTCATTACTATTAGACGTCGGTGCACTATTGCTGTTGTTGGATCCGCTTCCATTGACTAAGGGTTCGCTTTGTTGGCCCGTCTGCTGAGTTGGAAAAGCCACATTTCCCGACTGATGTCTCGTGCCAGCGCGGGAAGACGCGTCTTTGCTGGAATCTCCTGGCTCTGACTCTTCCTTATTGACTGGCACTGGCCGACTGGATCCGACTGATGCCACCGCTGAAGGTGGAGCAAATTCCAGACCAGAAAAGCCAAACAGAAGTTTAACCACACGCCAAATGGTAGCCACCTGAAGTCGACCGGCATTTGCCGCCACTACTGCATTGTGGTCACAGATTTCACTGAGAGATTTGCCTGTCGTTGTCTGTAACCAATAATTTTGTGCACAATCCCGAAACACTTGGGCAGGCGTCGGTTTTACGTTTTCGAAAACATAAATGGAACAGCGCACGGCTGGATAGTCTTCTGATTCTAATTTAGGTTTCCTCGGTCTAAAGACAAAAAGTTAATAATCTAAAGTTTCTTTCAGCCAACAAAACACTTGCTCAACTTACAGGGTTGGATGTTTATTCTTCTTGGAATTCCTATCAACTGAGGCTGACGTCAGACTTCCCTTGGAATTGTAAGTGACGCAGATGGGATTCGCTTTCTCCATTGGTCTTTCCGCATCTGCAATTACGTGTTGGATGAGATAGGAATCCTTGAGAGAAAAAAAAAGGTTGAATTAAATATTCAAAGAAATTTAGATGAATACTTTTTTTTTTAACCGACTTTGCTAGTGGATAACAAAACGTCCGGTGAACCTCTCCAGGCAATGCCAGTTGTGATGTCTTTATGGTCATTAAAAGAAGCATGCGGGATGTAAGGTCGTCGAACGTCCCACACATGAATAACACTGTCGATAACAAGAGCGCAGCTGGCGATGTGATACATCCTTTGTGGGCGCCATTTGATACGGCCCACTGATGCCATTGTTGTAACGGTGTGTTCCAATACCGGCCGGTAACCCAAATCCCATACCTAGGTATGAATTATTCGTAGACAGGCATGAGGAGAAAATAGAAATGTGTGTTTGTTTCTGTTTTTTGTTTTTCATATATATATATAATATTTTAACAGACCTTGACAGCACGGTCTCTACCGGCTGTGGCGAGCCACGTTTTGTTTTCTGGATGCCAATCGCAAGCAAAAACAGGACCACTGTGAGCTGTAAACTGTTTTTCGCATCGATCTTGGCGACGTAGATCCCACAACTGAACTGTACCGTTTTCTGAAACAGCAGCGAAACTAAAACACTGGTGTGGGTTGAATTGGACATCACGTACACTTTCAGCGTTACTAGACATTTGGCAAGGGGTCAAGAAAAAAATATTAGTTGATGCAAAGTCAAGCTGTTGAGGCAACCTACCAACCTGACAAATGTCATTACGGCTGCTTTCATTCGAATGTCAAAATATTTCATAGTTCCATCCTGAGAGCCTGATAACAACATGTTATGTTCTGAACCATGGAAAGTCACCTAATCTTTCCCGAAAACCAACATTTAAAAATCACCCACGAGAGGTTCAATTATCTGTGAAGTACCTTATTAACAGTTCGTTTGTGATCATTATAAACTGTTTCCTGTTTCAGTTTGATGGATTTCTGAATGTTCCATAGAACAACTGCTCCATTAGTGGCTGCTGTGGCCAGCCATTGTTCTAAAATAAGCCAATTTGAAAGAATTTCATATAAATTGTGAAATTAAGTAAGCTAGCTTACCATCCACAGGGTTCCAGGAGGCATCATTACAAGAAAAATTTAAATTTGAATTCTTTCCTGTTCGGATGTTGTCTCTTTCTACAAAACCTGTATCTTTTATTTCACACACTTTGAATACTGCAAATAAAAAATAAACAGAGGCATAGAAGCGTAAGATTATAAAATGTTGAACGTCCTCAAAAAATGTGCACTATTACCATTTCTGCCGGTAACTACCACTTTATTGCAGTCTCGGTTGAGGGCGAGGGTATTGATGGGTCCCTCTTGCATCAATGTCATGTGCTGCATCATTTTGTCAATGCAGCCCACGGGTTCCTGCACAAATGAATTGCATCAAAAAGTCTTGAGGTGGTATGAAAATTTGTTGTCGGAGATGACTATGATAGAACAAAGGGAATAGTTGACAACATCAAAACATCAACAATCGCGACGTCGTCTGATAAACAGCATTGCCGCTATTCTACATAAAGGAACGCGCAAATCGGAGGAACAAATTATAATTTATGTCTCTGTTTAATATTATCGGAGTAGCATAATTTAAACTTAGAAAAAATATATATATATATATAAAACGAATAAAGAAAAAGTTTTATTTTGTTCAAGAACACAAAACGGTGAATGAACTCGCACAGATATAAAATGTGATGTGTCAATAATCCAATGGCAATGCGAAGGAAGCAAACGAGTTAATTTCTTTTTGGTAGAGGTGAATAGTGAGTGAAATTAAAATGAATAAAAATGAGAATATCTTTGGACTGAGTTGCCTCGTGCGTGCTGAGATTCAGGCAATTCATCAACTCTGAAAGTTGATTTCGCACTGTTTGACTAGTGTCTCTGCATATCTTTGCATTTAAAACCCAGAAGTTCCGGGATATATTACGACTACGTTATTTTCGGTAGACGTGCTTTTAAACCTGGGAGCTCTCGATGATGCATTCACAAACATACTGGAACTGAATCTAGTTAACAAAATAGATAATTTTTATAATTCAAAGTTTCAACGTAATGATCTCTTACTGATGTTTGCAGCATCATCGGTCTCTGATCGCGCATCATTTTCACCAAATGGATTGGATTGACAGCGCAATCGGCTTGGATTAATCGCATGGCGGAATCCAAGAGGATAAAAGCTCCTGTACGACCGATCCCGGCTGAACAGTGAACCAAAACGACCGCTCCTTCTTCGCAATCATTACCGCTGTATGTTTGGACGTGACGGACGTAATCGAGAAATTGACAGGCCAGAACCGGAGCTCCGTGATCCGGCCACTCTAGATATTGCACATGCGAGATGACTCGCATTTCTCCGGTTCGTTCGTCTGTTAAGAGGAATTCTCGATGAACGAACGGGCCTAAATGGTCTAACTTGGCTTGGCAAACAATCACAAGTTGACCTGCTCGGACAATTTCGTCCATTTCTGGCCAATAACTAAATAAATAAATCGATATAGAAGCGATGGAATATGGTAAAAACAAGCCAGAAAAAATTACCGATGACATTTAATGCGACCACGCTCCGATTCCTGTGTCACCATGGCTATAGTACGGATGCCTTCCTCTTGCCACACAAGAGACCAAAAATCTTCAACAGTATGCGGAAGAGGTCCTTGCGTGGCTACGTAACGGAGGGTTTTATTACCACCCGGCATCGGAATATTAATGTAACTGGCGTTGATGTAATTTTCGTCTTGATTATCACAAGAGGAGAGCACAACTCGGTTACAATCATCTGTAGAAAAAAGTAAAAATATTTGCAAAAATTTGCTAATAATGAATTTCTTTTGCAAAAAATTAAAACTTACATGGGAAAATGTCACCATATCGATTCTTCTGAATATTCTCGTCACGACGAGCTATACTGGACGACAGTTCTGGCCTGGAGCGGGGTAACAGATCAAAATGTGACAGGATACGCCCAGTGCGAAGGCCATCAACTATGGCTGCCACGCTTTCTTTGGGTGACATTTCTGGTGGCTCCAAAACATATTGAACGGGAGGATCTTCCTCTTGTTCTGTCCAGCAATAGCCAGTACGTCGAAGGGATAACGTCAGTGAAGACTGTCTTGCCGCTCTAAATAGCTCCATCAGTTCTGTTTGGGTCAGGCATTCAACAGGGTGGCCTTCGACGGCCACCAACTCATCACCAACATGCATGGGTGGATAGCTCATGTCTGCCGAGCTGTTGGGCAAGAGGCGAGATAGACGGGCACTTGCTCGCTCTTTTTCAAAACGCAAGTTGAAACCAAAAACGCCAGAAGCATCTGCTTTCAATCGGACATCAAACTGATCAGTCGAATGACGTGAACAAGAGACTGATGGGGAAGCATCAGATAGATAGAGTGGTAGACGAATGTCAGGTTGCGAATCTTCATCGGCATATTCGAAACTTTGCATGCCATTTGGAATGAAAGCTGCAGCAGAAATGGGCGAAGCTGATGAACTGTCATTTTCCAAGGAAGGAATTGCTTCTTTGACGCCACTTTTGCAATCATCGTCATCTAAACTTCCTGGTAAACTACTGGACCAAGCTGGACGTGGAGGTGTGCCCTCAGTAGTTGATTGGACTTTATGAAGATGGTCATATCGACGGTAAGTAATAGAACGACGATCAACCGCCACCCTGGTTGAAGGCTCTCTCACATTGTAGCACGACTGTACGGTAAACAGTTTGCGAAAGACCGGCCAGACGCCTTTCGTGATTTGTTTTGGGTCCACTTGTCGACAACCCAAACGGAAAAAAGAGTGCTGCTCGATGCAGTTTTTCCATAGGCGTTTAGCTGCCCGTTTGGTGGGTAACAAGAAACCCACAACTGTGTCGTACTCTTCAAACTGCAAAATGGAAGACAAATTCCTTACTTCATTTTCTATTCAAGAAAAATACATTAAGGTTAGTTACCTTTTCGTGCTGTAGCTGAATGAAGAAACGTTTCTTCTTGTAGAACAACCGCAAAATTTTGCACCATGCAAACGAATTGATTCGTACATTATTGCTAGATCGATATATCGACAAGTTACGTCCCGATATACCCAACAGGATTGATTTTCCTTTAGCATCCTAAGGCACAACAAACCATGCAAGAAATAAGATATTGCGATGAATTTGCTAAATTATTTTCCAACTTCTTTTACTTTGACAGGATGCAGATCAACCCCGTATAGTTCGACTCTTCTTACGTGATCCAAAAAGTTGGTCTGGGCTTTTTCAATAGACTGTTCTCTGCAACAGAATAAGAAAGTAATATCAACAATTAACTGTGTTAAGATTTCAATAGATTGTACTTCAACAGTCCTCGTAGCTCCAGGATAACTGAGGTGTTTTCTTTTACAACAGTAGGAACACTCCCTAGATTAGAAATGTTAGACAAATCATCAGCTTCTGAGCTGATTGGGCCATAGGTAGCTGCAAATCAGAAAGCAAATATTAAGCTAAACACTGAATTTTTCTTCATCTTTCCCATTTATACCTTGAAGATAGTAACTTGTTAAAAGGCAGCAAGTTTGAGGGCTGGTAGGCAAGGAACCATTAACTACTCTCTTCCAAGTCTGCAGGAAAAAGAGCCATCGCGTCTGCTCATCAAGTAACTGACTGGGATTTTCAACATAGTATTTGACTTCAAAGTTGAGATGAACTTGCCCAGCAGAGCCTATAATAGAACACACATTCATTTTAAACATGTGCAAACAGGGTGAAGCAAATATCTAGTAATCTTACATTTAAATTGATGAGATAGAGATTTCTCAAATTCTAACCAACAATAGCCTAAATGAACACCAGGAAAGGAGAGTCCAAAATATTGGGGTTCACGAAGGCTGAAACGCTGGATCACCTGATCCATTAAAGACTTTCCATTGTCCTTTCCCTACAAGTCAAACAGACACAAGTTAACACAAATCCTAAAGTGTTAAACGAGAATTATGGAATGGGCGGAAAGACTTGCATTGCACCGAAAAAGTAGAGCTGTTTGATCAAGGAAATGTACGACGCAATGCAGATTTTTTTGAGATTTCCTTGTGCGTTTTTGGTTCCGATGCTGATTCATTTTGTTGCTGACTTCGACCCTACTGCACCTCAAACTTTCGTGACATCAGGATTCCATTGCACGTAAACAATGACTCCAGCTGTCCAGCTCCAGCGTCAATATCGATCCATGGCAGTCGTCTGCTCCGAAATTGAGTAAGAATCGATTCTACCACATCGATATTTACCGATTTTTATGCAACCAACTGCTCGTCGAAACCAAAAGTTGGTTCGTCCAGGTAATATTAGCTCAACTATCACTTGCTTACAACCTCAGTTCCATCAATTTAGAGGTTTGTGAGCTATTAATGGCATTTATTTGGCGCACTGAAATATTTTGTCAGCCATATCTTCCCGGCAACGCCCGTCAGTCAACTTCCGTCCTCAATGACTTTGATACTTATGGCATATTTCAGCGAATGCCATTCCTATTTTACTAATCCGAATCAAGCTGTATCACCAACAAACATAATGCAAAGCCTACCTGATCCAGGTACACCCGTGTTTATCTCCATCTGCCATTGCAGTCAGTGGTACTAATATTAAGCGTGGACAAAAAGGACAAAATCCTTGATGTTCCTTTCAGTCTGTAGTTTCTCTTATATCAGGTTGTTGAACAGGGAACAAAACGTAAGACAACGCCAATTGGTAAACAACGTCTCTTAAACCTTCTTGCATTCAATTTTCTATCACTTAATCATGGAAAACACTCAATTTTGGAACATTTAAATAAATTGCCATTAAAAAGCATATTCGCTTTTTTGTTCTTAATTTAATTTACGCGGCCATAACGCCGTAACGTGAAAAGAATACCGTGCAACAGGTTTGTTTCTTCTGATATAGTTGATCAATGTATCAACAATGAATTTAACTTTCAGTCACGAAAATCAGAAAAATTAAACATCGTTTTTTGAAAGAAGAGGAAGAACAAATCTTGTTGTCGAATTCTGATTGGGCCACATGTATACTAACGTGTCCCGCCTGAGGCTTTGAGCTGTTACCTGTTGTTACTCTACCATTCCCTTCCGAGGAAGACGAAGAAAACTCGTCTGGTCTGCTAAGTCCTTGGCAGTGTAGGCTCGTCGTTTGGCGGCGTCCATTGAGTGCAAAACCTAAATTTCCTTAAGTTCGATAGTCTGTTGTTCTCTTCGTTCACCTGAAGGAGGAGAAAAACTAGAAAATCAAAATGTTATTTAGAAAAAATTGGCCAGTCTTTATTCTGCTGTCTATGCTGATTTGTAAATCCTTCGCTGCTGAACAAGCTGAATTCATACCAAACGACGGTGGTAAGTTTCAATATTTGGAAAAATTGGTTTTTCAAGGTTGGGAATGTCATAAAAAAGATGAACGTGTTGAACTAGAGAAAGTGCAGTGCCCTTTCAGCTTTCCCCTGTTCGCACTGACGAGGATAAAAAAAAAGCAGGAAAGGAAGTCAAGGTCCAATTGACATGACTGTGTAGCATTTCACTGGGTATTCAACTGTTTTTCCTCATCCAAGCACATTCCTGAAATGCAAAACACATCACAAATTTGTCTACATTGATCTTAATAACGCACTAACGGCATTATGGCGTTGACAAACAGATATACAAGTGGTGGATGGAAGAGGTGGAAACTACAAATTCATTGAAGAAGATGAAGTGATAATCTTGACGAGAGAAAATTTCCACTATTTCATCATGTCGCGGCCCACGGTCCTCGTCGAATTCTATGCCCCGTG
The DNA here is from genome assembly GCF_020631705.1 of Daphnia magna. Taxonomy (NCBI): domain Eukaryota; kingdom Metazoa; phylum Arthropoda; class Branchiopoda; order Diplostraca; family Daphniidae; genus Daphnia; species Daphnia magna. Next base: position 87,469 of record NC_059183.1, on the reverse strand, counting down.
GTATTTAGATTACGGCTGACCAATTGTCTATTGAAGTTTCACGTCTGCTTGTTGCGTCAACAGGTGTGGACATTGCAAAGATTTGGCCCCAGAATACTCGAAAGCTGCCGAGACGCTCAAGAAAGAAAATATCCCATTAGCCAAAGTTGATGCGACGAAAGAGGGTGAACTGGCAGTGGAATTTATGATCAGCGGTATGCCATGTCAAGAATTATTGGTTTTAACTAGCACACTCTCAACTTACTACTTTGTCTCTGTTAGGTTATCCAAGCTTAATCTTATTCCGTGATGGCAAGAAAATCGACCAGTACCAAGGAGAACGCAATGCGTTTGGTACAACCACAAACTTTGATTGACTAAATAACCAGGGATTAATCAAAGTACAAATTTTTTTACAGCGATTATTGACTACATGAGGGAGAAAACGGATCCCAACTGGAAACCTCCATTGCCTCCAGTTATTGAGCTCACGTCAGAAAATTTCGAAAAAACCGTTACCGATTCAAAGCTGATTCTCGTTCAGTTCTACGCTCCCTACTGCAGCCACTGCAAACAAGTACGGCTCATAATCGCACTTAATTGAATATGAAATTCAAATGGTCAAAACGCATATTCATCTTAAATTCTCAGATGCAACCAGAATACGAGGCGGCTGCTAGATCCTTGTTGGAATACGGTATTCCGCTGGCTAAAGTGGATGGTACAAGCGAGAAGGCTTTGGCCGATAGTTTCCAAATCACTGGCTACCCACAAATGCGTGTCTTCCGCAAAGGACGTGTGTTCGAGTACAAAGGGCCGAGAGAGCATCGAGGTATTGTTGATCACATGAAGGAACTTGCACGTCCGGCCTCCAAGCTCGTTAATTCGTTGGGTGAACTTAAAAGTGGGATGGATCGCACCGAAGCGACTGTCGTAGGATTCTTTTCTTCTAGATCGGCTCTTTATGAGGAGTACATGGCAGCTTCTGAAGAATTGAGAGGTTACTATTATTATTATTGTTAGCCATGTTCGCACGAAATTCTAACAAAATTAAATATTGACTCACAGGTATTTTAACATGTCTACATACCTTCGAGAAAGATGTCGCATCTCACTACAAAGTTATTCCCGACTCGATCATCGTCTATCAGCCAGAAATCTACCATTCTGAATACGAGAAATCGTCACACGAATTTCTTCAACTAAAAGCCAGTGGTAATGCCAAAGACATTGTGAATTTCGTCAAGGAGAAAAGCGTTCCATTGGTGGGCCAACGTACAAAACGCAATGAGGCTTTCAAATATTCCACCAAGCCGTTGATTGTCGTCTATTACGATGTCAATTTCGACCACCAGTACGTCAAGGACACACAGTTCGTTCGAAAAAAAGTCTTAGAAGTGGCGAAGGTCTTTCAAAATAGCAATGCAAAATTTGCCATCAGCAACGAAGATGAGTATCTAGAGGAGTTGCGCAGTCTTGATTTAGCTGACGTTAGCGAAGACATTAAAGTGGCGGCATTCGACGGCCAAAAATTCAGGATGGAACCTATGGACGAATTTGATCCACAAGAAGTAAAAGAGTTTATTGACCTCTTGTCAAGTGGCAAAGGCAAACCGTATTACAAATCCCAGCCAGTGCCTAAAGTCCAAGAAGGTCCCGTCCTGACGGTGGTTGCCAATTCGTTCGCCGAAGAGGTTCTTCAGCCCAAGAAAGACGTTCTCATTGAATTCTATGCTCCTTGGTGCGGCCACTGCAAAGCCCTGGAACCTGAGTACAAGAAACTTGCCAAAAAGATGAAGAAAGCCAATCCAAATTTAATTGTGGCAAAAATGGACGCGACGGCCAATGATGTCCATCCAATATTCGGCCAGATAAAAGGCTATCCTACAATCTTCTTCTTACCAGTCGCTCATAAACAAGAGCCGGTTCCATATACAGGAGGGGATTTCACTTATAAATCATTAAAAACATTCGTCGATCAGCAGTCCAGCGTCATTCTAACTGACGAAGAACGAATGGGTTTACCCTCGACAGAGTTACCGGAAAAACGCGAAGCTGATGAACTATGAAATCATCTTCAGTTCATCTAATTGGTTATTGCTGTTAATTCTCTTTCCTTGTATGTTTGTTGTTATTAATCTTAATATGTAAACGAATGTGTGAAAAAACTACTGCGAAGACTCTAACGAAGACCAATCGAAAATTGTTACGAATAAAAATAATAACAAAACAAGAAAGCAAATGAAGAAAACTGATTTGTTACAGTGTCTGCAGCGGCTAGTTTGAATATTACTTACGGACTCGCATAATGATGACTACAAAGAGCTAGACAGCAGCATTCACCTCATGCTTCCATAAGGTGTTCCATGAGGTGGAATTCACAACTAGCCAATATTTTTTCGAGTCATCACGCCCTGACCCAAGTGACATTTGTTGAAAGGGGCAAATCTGATATCGAAATCCGAGGCCCATCAAATAAGAATTTAGAGGTATCTTGCTGCAACATAGTTATCAAGCAATTGATTTACCTCAGTCGATCAGACCATCAGGAGATTCGTCAAATCCGTTGAAGCAACGACTCTTCCATCAGCTGAAAATGATACCAAGCTGCTACTGGATGCTTTTTTCCCTTCTTTATATCTCCTTCTTTCAAATGGATTCCAGATGACCAAAGATCCGTTGCTTAATTCGCTGATGCGAAAAAATAAAACAAATAGAAAAAGACTAGAAGGCCATTATCGATAAAGTGAGATTGACATAATGTTGTTCGGCTTACATTCCATGTTACGGCTGAAACCGGTTAGCAATTTGGTCCATGAAATTTAACTGTAATTTTTGCCCACTTGATAAAATGGACGGATCTAGTTGTCATATTGAAAAATACAACAAGGACTGGCTAAGTTATCCATCGTTCTGTTCCCCTTCGGGTTTCGACAATCCAATAACAGGGGTTTCTATTTTGTGCTGCAATTGACTGTCTTGCAGCGCATTATAAAGCTGTAATTTGGTTGGCAACAGGTCTGTTTTCATACGACCACATGCTTCTTGTAGTTCAGCATTTGTCAAACAAATTCTCTGGATTCTCTGGAGTTCCTTATCTTCCAAACTTTTTGAATAAGGCTGCTGCTGATCTTTTAGGCATGGCGCCTTGCTCTTATTTACTTTAGCCTCAATATTCGCCAGTTTACGCTGTAGAGTATTTGCACGACTAATGGCATGACTACTCGCCAAAGTCAGAGCTTGAATCAAGTTTGTCTGCTTTGACCTCCGCAGTTTCTCAGCGTGTAAATCTCGTCGCAGATCTGCGATGATGGCTTCCAGGTCCCTTTGTTTATTACTATTGAAATTATGTAGATCTGACAAGGTCCTAATAAATGTAATTTGTTCTTTGGTAGATTTTTGTTTTTCAAGTTTGAGTTCTTCATTTAATTCTGTGAGTGAGGCTTCTAATTCCAGGAACTTGCTCTCAGCAGCTTTTATGATTTTTGATTTTTGATTGTTATTTAAGTTATGAACAACTAGGATATTTCCTTCCATTTTTTCTGACTTAAGCATCATCTGCAAAATTTATGAGATAAAAGTTAGCAAATGAACAACCAACTAAGAAGTGAACAACTACAATACCTTATACTGGGTTAAATTGTTCTTATAACAGACAAGACTCCTCTCGGGTTTCACATCCTTAGGTAGAGGTCGAACTAACACAGAAGGAGATTCTAATAAGCTGAAGACTCCAGATAGGGAGGAGATGTAAAATCCTATGGACCACAGTTCGGAAAATATTGAACAAAGGGAAATGCATGCTAAAAAGAATATCTGGACAGTTGACAACCAGTTGCATCTTGGAATAGATGGGTACTATTCATAAAATCAGAAAAATGTAAATAAACTTCATGAGAGCTCTCTTCTGACAAAAAATAAGGAAGTTTCAATAAAATGGTTTACCAAATTAATAGGCTAAATCATTTTACATATGTAAGAATAGAATATCTTGACCATGCTGGTGCCACTTGTGCCATCAGCAAGTTAAGACTAATTATAGTTAGACTATAACAGGCCATACAGGAATTAGTCATTAATACTTAAATCGTTTGATATGCAAAGTCTAAGTTTTAACAAGAACTAATTTGAATATTTGGGATACGTACCGTCATGAAATAGTAGATTTCATCCCATCCAGGGAAATTTAAACTGAGAATATGTAACCGCCTGAACGGCGAGAACCCATGAACGGAAGAGCAAGAAAATTAACAAATCACAATGGCTATCCTGAAGGTTGCCAAATTTAATAAGTTGACTGAGTTGCGACAGCGTTCCGCCGTTCCGCGTTCAACCATGGTGTAAAAGGGAGGTGTACCAACTCTTCAGTTAAGAAGGGTATCTCTTGTGAAGCCTCTTTGTGGTACCAGTAGGCATTGTTTGGTTCTCTATAGTAAACGCCATCTCTTGAGCTTGTGAGAAAATGTTACCTTCGGATCAGTCGTCAACGGTTTTCCATTAGTCGTACTGAAAGTTTGAACACATTAATGGCGTCGTTTGGTTGACGCCTTGATAGCGTCTTTCCAAAAATGGTGAATAAATTGTGCTTCAAAAAATTGCTCAGGTTGTAAATGTGCTTAAAGTATACTTAAGCAAATGGAGACTAATACTTTCCTTTTTATGTTTCTCAGATTGCCGGGCACACTGTCTACCACATGTTCTATCAGAGAGTATTTGAGCATCAAAGGTTGCTTGGTTTGAAATTGGTTACCAAGTTAAAACTTGCTCACATTTGGCCATCAACCTGGCAGAGAATGACGGTAAGCTTGGCCACACAGCTGTACTCCAAACATATGGCCATGGCTTTAAAATTTTTAAGAGAAGACAAAAAAACAGCGCATTTATTCAATGGTACCTTATTAAATCTTCCAGATTTCTAAATCTAACTCATTATTTTATTAGGATCGGAAGCTACAGAAAAGCTTACAAAGCTTATTAATGACACATTTGACATTATGAATGGACGACACAAGGGTGAGTCAATTAATGGGAACAACTGGAATAATTTAGTCGAAATGGAGGGAAAGGTAACAAAGGGGAAAAAATCTGTACTCGAAGACATGCTAAAAATAATAGAGTTAACTGAGGAGTGCCATCGCAATCCTGGAAAACGTCCAATAATGGCCGCATTTGCGTCAGATACGACTCTAGATGGCTGACGCTTGTCTATCCGTAGCACCATTGACTTGACAGAAGAGTTATTGAATCCAAAAACCCTTTAGAGAAATACGATTTCGTACTGACAGCAAAATGGAACCAAGACGCCTTAGAGGTATATATTTGTAAAAAAAATGCAAATAATCGTTTAATGAACTATCCTTTTTGCCTATAGATGACTTTTGGGCGCATACGTTCAGTCGATACACATCCAACGGCTACAAGTTTTCTACATATTATCAGGATGATGTCATTGTACACACCCGCGAAGATACTATTGCGGAACGCAAATGTAGAAAATGATGACCATATTAGGGTGCTCGTCGATTTTAAGGAGTGTCTCATTAAAAAATTCCGCGACAATGCTAAGGCTGCTGCTGATTTAAGGGTAGCAATGAAAGATGATTTAATGGAAGAGCTGGGAAAGCGTTACGTAAACGAGTTGCCCTTGTCCAAAGAAGATAGAATCGGTAACTTTCTCATATACGATGTAGCAGGTTACATGGTGAAAACGAGAGAAAACATTTTCGAGTGTGAGGCATGCAGACAGACTGTAATTACCAAAGAAGCAGATCTACCAAGTGATTTTGACGCAGATGCATACACGAGAGCTCGAACCAAAGGTGGACTGGTGTTTGTCACCCTGTCAATGTACCAAACTTTGTGCGCAATTGAAAAAGTTGTCTCAAACCACTTTAAGTCACTTAATCATATTTATATCACTGATACATTCCAAGAGTGTATAGCAAAAGTTAAATTAACCAATGTACTGCCCCCTTTTTGTGATACTCATCGCCATTGTAATATGGGAACTTTAATAATGGAGTATGTAAAAGTGAGATATTATTTTGAATCTAAACGTTTGAAAGATGTTTTATTGTCCAAAGAACAAACAACAGTCCAGGCGAGTTTCAAACTGGCCAAAAATGCCCATACAAGAAATTTAATACAAAGTAATACTTAAACTATCTTTTAATTTCTTTTTAAATATAGAGTGTGATCATACAGTACTTGAAATATTTTTTTTTCCAAACAAGAAAGATAATAACATTAATTTTGAAATGCCATCTTATTGCCATGGGCCCGTAGCGAATGCCGATAGGGATGGATCCACTGTTTTGGACTTAGAATATTTTTCAAGTGGGTTTTTCATTTAGTTCAAGATCGGCCACCAGGCGTCTCTGACGATTGATAACCTTGTACCACGAAGAGGCTTCAGCTGAGATACCCTTCTTAACTGAAGAGTTGGTACACCTCCCTTTTACACCATGGTTCAACCCCCCTCTGTCTCAACTCTCAACCGTTGACCCCACAGGCTTTCGTTTTGATTGATGGTCACCCCACATCAAAGTTGATGAATTTAAGGTGAAACCTATGACAAATGAAAATGTCACCATTTTAGTCAGATTTTTGTGTACTAAAGACAGCAAAAAATGCTTTTAATTAATAGGAGGAAGTTGGAATTTACTTGTTGATGTCAACAGTATTTAATGGCATTTTTAGGGAGTCACCCAACTCGTAGACTATTTGAAAAAAACAGGCAGGAAGGAATGAATAAATAAATACGATTTTTGAGAGCGGATACTGATTCGAGATGTTATGGAATTAATGATAACGCAAATGCCTCATCCTCTGGGTACATTGTCCTCAATTCAATATTGGGAATGTAGCGTCGCCCGTCAAATCGCTTAAAATACATCCCGATATTCGGGTGGTCAATTATATTGGATCCGGTGTTCAGTAGACTTAATGTTCCTTGAAAATGTTTTAGAAAATTAAAAAAAAAACATGATACGTAGGATAGGACATTTGCCATGAAAAAATTAAGGAAAGATAAAATAAATCGCTGTAATTGTTTCATTTCAATGTCAAATAGTAAATACCTTCAGGAACAAGGGAAGAATCACCGCCGTCAAAGAGTACGTTATAGCGTGTTTTATTTTTACCGTCATTTGTCCACGAGTTGATAACGCAGAATACGGGGGATTTGTTTAAACTGCCTTTGTATGCCATAACGAGGCCCACTGCATATTTAACGAAAGGCAATCGAAATTGGGCATATTTCTGATGACAAAAAGGGAAATATCCTTCTTAAGTAATTTATCACGATGAAAAATAGAATTGGGACTACCTTCTTCATGATAGCCTGTTGCTCTTTCGCTTTGGTGACACAATTTTCCATCAGACGAGAGCAGCGAAGATTTTCAACCTACCATTATAAAAGTAAGAGTCACTCTGTCGCCACGTGCTTTATTTGCTTAGCCAACTATACCCGCTGAAGAACTTGAATGGCGTCTTCCAGCGGCATGTCCAGATCCAAGCACAGCTGGGCGTAAAGAGCGGCCTTCTGGGCTTGTTCGGAAGAGACAGCACATGCCAATCGAGAAAAGCTCAGTTCGTTCTGTCTCCGAAGACGACACAACGTTCTAGGGTGACCCTCTTCTCTCCTTCTAGCTCTAATACTTTGCAGCCTGATGTAACGCATGTACTCCACCATCCGCAGCAAAAAGTTCTCAGCTGAAATCTCTGGGTACGTAGCCGGGTTATGATGTCGCATCACTCCACCATTTGGGGCATCAATCAAACTACTTTTTCAGCAGTTGCTTGACTTAAACCAGCGGGAAAACGAGAAGAAAAAATTTTATTTTTTGAATAAAGAAGTAATAAATTGATTAAATTTACTTGGAGTATTCACGCCACTTGAGAAGAAAAGTATGTGAATGAAAATCAGGCCGAGCGGTAATAGCTAGAACAGGCTCGCAATAAATTCCCATCCTTAGAGCCACCTCCCGATAAATTATGCAAAGTGTTATAGGAAAACTTGTTCTTGATTCAAGTACCTTTAATAAATATTTTGTCATTAAAAGTTATGAACATACAAAATGAAATCTGAGAGCACCTTGTCAATGAACACATTCTCTAATGTGTAATTCGATTGCATTACTTTGAATCCCATCTCATCATATAAAACTTGATTTATGCAATGAAGGACTTTTCTGGCTGTACTTGGAGTGACATTTGGTGGATCTGCAATGTTATACTTGCCCACAAGAATTTCTTTGACCTGATTGCTGATTTCCCTTAGTTTTTGCCTAACATTGGATAAACTAATCGGATTTGCTTCTTCTGCTTGTGCCCACTGACAAATCAGAACAGCACCCTCCAAGATGGATGTCTTGGACTCAGGTAAGTCCATCAGCTCTTGCAGCTTCTTTTCTATCCTCTGGTACCTTAAACATTTCAGAACCTTACGGGCAGAGTCGGGCGGAGCGCGCTCTGAGCTTGAGCGAAAAAGGAGCGCGCTCGCGATTTTCACTGAGCGACGAGCGCGAGCCGCTCAATTTAAAAAAACGTGAGCTTGAGCTTGAGCGAAGACCTGCTGAGCGACTCGCTCGAACGCGAGCGCCATCTATCAGTCAGCAATAAAAACATTTGGTCCAAACTTAGTGCGCTATCTATGAACACAAATTTTTTTTTGTGAAAAAGTACGCAACTGTACAGACGACACCCAAAATCGTCTTTTCAGCACTGCGGGACTCATTTTTCTTCCAAAACGTTCAAATTTATCGGACACTAAATTTGACAAACTTGTGTTTTTGAAACAAAATGGAATATCTTTTCGAAACTGGCAACTTTGCCCATCAAAAACTAGCTAATAGCTAGCAAGTTGAACTCTTTTAACTTTTTTAAGTGTAGGAATTAGGAAATTGTAATACCTATAACCTACTGTGATCGCTTTTAAGAGGAGTAAGAGGAGAAAATACAAGTTTTTGACAGAGATTTTTTTGTGTGAAGAGCGAGAGCGGAAAACGAGCGCGAGCGCGCTCTTTTTTTTTTTTTGCGAGCTAGAGCGAAAATCCGCTCACTTTGAGGCACTGAGCGGAAAGCTCAGAGCGCGCTCGTGTTTCAGTGAGCGATGCCCGACTCTGCTTACGGGCATAGAATCTGGAGGTCATATTTTCTTTCCTGGTTAACAAAAATAAATTATTTATTGTCATCATCATTGTGATTTGTTGTGTGATGAACTTTCTGGTTACTCACAATCTATCACCGAATATATGATTTTGTAACACATTTTCAATTCCGCTGAGTGTTGGATATTTATCACAATTGAAAATTTGTACTTCTGTGATAGATGGCTCACCTACTGGGAAACACCTAGATGATAGACTTAATAGCATATCCTTCACTTTTACTTCCAACCCCCATAAATGGTTATAGTTTTTAATAATTGTTAGGAATCGATGACATGTTAGCATTATGTTATGCAAGTCGCGCAAGTTCGTAATTGACGCAAATATACAGCACAGAACTTCATCGGAAAAAGAAAGAATATTGGCCATTGTTTGAGTGTCACTTTCCAAGATTCACACAACACGATGCCGTGTATAAGTTTACCAGCCTGTTTGTTTTTAAACTTGTCTTTCTGTTTTGGTTGTCAGAACTTTGAATTGGTAATCGTCTGGTGCTCAGGAAGTTGCCAGACCGACAAGTTGCAACACCGAAATCCTATAGAACAATAGAACTATAGAAGTTTGCAGTTCATTAATCAGTACTTAATGTTGACTTGGCATATATGCCATGATTAAAATTATTCTAGTTATCGAAAGACAATAGTTACGCATACCTTGATCACCTCATTTTGCATGTTCATTTCAACGCATCGATCACAAAGACAACTAGCAATAATGTGTCCAATACCTGATTTAACGACAGAAAATAGTAGGCCCTTGTTTTATGTCATCAGTTCTACCAATCTGTATTCCACGCGCATGATTTCAAAAGGATCAGAGTTTGTCGGAAAATTATGCTGAAACAACTTTCATTACGGACTTTTTCCTTTTTTTTAGCTTCACATGGGTTGCTCGCCCACCGTAGTACTGTGCCAGCTCGCTTTCAAATCTGTAAACGTCGTTACTTACATTTTTAATGGCTTGTGGGTATGGAATAAAAATGTTGCCACTTGAAATCCAACAGAATCTATTAGGACCGCGAAAATGATCAAATGAATAGGAAGGTTGCTGAACTACGATGGGTTACGTGCATCAACTTACAAAAAGGACGGTACGAGTGTCTAGCCAAACTTCATGGGCTATCCAAGAAATCGAATACGTATCCGCTTCTGCATAAATGATGGGTTCACTTCACCGAAATCGTATCGATAACCCCGATTAAAATTATTAAGTTACCCACAATCATTTTAGGTTAATCGACTACGAAATTCAGCCCCCTTGCTTTCAGTATTCAACACAAGTCGTGTGTTTCTATTTTAAATGAATGAAAATATAATTATACAGTCCTGTCTATGACATCAGGACCCATATTGGTAATTAGCAGCCTGTTTGACTGCTTCCAGGATTTTCCTTTTATTGAATTTTCTGCATCTGTAGAAGTACAATATTAAAAGGTTGTGACCATGGATATGATATTAACAGAACTAAGTTCATACAAATCAGAGGCTTTTTGTGGAATATAACTTCATGCTGATGAAGGCACCGACCAAGAATAACTATTCTTGGTGAACCTATTAATAAACAGGTATTCTTCTTGTTCTGTGCTGAAGAACAAAACCATTCCAAAAAACTAACAGTCATTTTAGGAAGTTACAACTTTAGGTGGCAAGTAACTTATAACACATAAATACTCTACCGCGGTCAAAGGGTGTAAATACACAATCGGTCGTGCCTTGTTCCCAGGCATTTTTCGCAGTTCGCACTTCAACTTTAAGAGTTTTCGTCTGCTGCTCCTGCATTTAAGTCTGAAAACTGAAACCATGCTGAAATTGTGGCCACCACAGTCCCCACAGAGAAAGGAAGTCGCAATTCTTACCACTGATTGTGTAGCAATAACTTGAGTTCTCAAATTATTTACTTTTCGGTTAGGTGTCAGGAATAAGGAAACACATCGAATATAAACAAAGCCTCGGACAAAGCAAAAAATGAAAATTGGATTATGGAAAAAAATAAGACCATGGTGATGCTAGTCAGTGGTCACACGATGCACAATTAAATTGGAAAGTTCTTGCTTCGGTCTCGAACTTGGCTGTAACACGATACTGTGGTATTGAAAAAAAGAAAGAAAATCTGCTTAATCTCCCAGAAATGAACCAACATGGCGTCGTCTACGGCAGTCTAAAATTGATTGGAGAATGTCCAAGTCCAACGTTTTTGCTTAAAGGGTTTCGTATTTGGCAGCGTTGTAAATTCACGAATGGCTGCAAGAAAATTTAGGATTTTTTTAGCGTGCATCAGTTGCAAATATTCCAGGGTACGTTCAAGTTTATTGCATTTTTAACGAATTTCACGTGTTGCCAAAACGCAGGTATTAACTCGTTTAAATCACTACAAGATAAGATTTGCTTAAACGTGATAAAGAAATTATAAAAATAGAAGTGATTTAATTTCGCATTTCTAGGCAATCCTTTCATTTAGAGAAAAGAATGAATCTTAAAACTTTTATGGCACTAACTGTCTTGATAGCAGCGCTGCAGACAGGCAAATCTTCCCAAAGTCAACGGAGAAGTAGGGAATTCGAGGTTAAATCACCTCAATCGAATGTTGCTGAAACAATAGACACCAATTATCAAACACTCACCTCAAAAGTTTCAAGCATGGTTACTGTCCTTAATTCCTGTGAACGAGAGAGGGACATGTTAAAGAAACTTGTAAACGGGGGGAAAAAGAACAACGAAGAAACAACTTTAAAATTAAAGGCACTGATTAACGCTTGCGAACAAGAAAGTAGCAAAGCAAACGCGATCGCCGACCAGTCACTTAGAAAACTCGAAGAAGAACACAAACTATTGTTCAATTACATGGTTACCAGCGAACTGGGTACTCCTTATCCAGGCGTGGCAAAATATACGAAATACATTGCTACGCGTTTTAGGATGCAACCGGTAACACAACATCAAGCGTTGAAACCTGAATTTGGTCCAGTTATGAATGACGTAATCAATTGTCGGTACCGGACCAATATTCCGAAATGCATGGAAGTTGCAACAGGCAATGACCAACGACCAAGTATTTTTATAGCAATAATATCGGCTGCAGAAAATTCAAGGAAACGCAATGCCATTCGCAATACGTGGAGACAGCACTTGAGAACTGTGCGGGATAAGCGTGGGTTCTATTTTATACATTTCGGATTTTTCTTGGGAATTCCGAACGACATGGCGGCGCAAAAATTGATAGAAGACGAGACCAACACTCACAAGGACATTATTCAAATTGATATGCAAGATAGTTATAGAAACCTAACCCTAAAAGTGGCTGGCGTGCTCAACTGGATTAACGGAAACTGCAAAGCCGCCAACTTTGTTTTTAAAGTTGATGACGACATTTACGTCAACGTTCATAATCTAGCTTACTTTGTCGAACTGAACCGACAGGAGAGGAATATATTTGGTAGAATTCCTCGAGATCGTTATGACAACAACTGGGGTCCGATGAGAGGTATACACGTAGATTATTGTTTAATCTGAGCCACATCATATTATAGACAGTGCTGAATTGGTGATGTATAGCCTACTGCGTCTGTGGATAAAAAATGTGAAGTAAAAAAATCCTTTTGAACGTAGATGGACAACATGGAATCTCACTAGATGCCTGGCCGTGGACAACATATCCTGATTACATTCAAGGGAGTGCCTACCTCATACACGGAGATTTGATTCTTCCATTGCTGGCTGCTTTCCAGACCACACCCATGATACCTTTCGAGGATGTTTTTCTCACGGGTATTGCTGCAGAGAAAGCCGGAATCAAGAAAAGGTTTTCACAGGATCAACCAAGGTGAGTTTGTTTAGCTTATTCCCAGTTTATATCGCCCACGATGTAATTTGCTGGGTTAAAAAAAAACAATTCTTTTTTGTTCATCTTGATGAATTGGTGCAACAGTATTTTGGCAAATTATGCGGTGGACGATGTATGCGACGCGCATAATTTTATCGCATGGGTTGGTCAATCGTTGCCTCATCAGGAAGTCGACAATTTCTACCGCGGAGCATCTGTATGCTATGTGAAAAACTCTCTTGGAATGAAAACTAAAGTCGACTACGCTAACGCACTACCATTCAGATTCTCCGCTTAAACAAAAGAGTCTTTGAGTTTCCCGTCTCTTTAATATTCTACCACGTATTTTAAGATTTCATAATTAACCCATTTTCGTTTGTTGCCTCAGTTGGATCTGCACGGGCATAAAGGAAATAAAAATATGTGTAACTGAACCACTATATATCATCGTAATGTAATCCACTGTTTAATCGAGATTTCCGTTTAGTCACGCTTGCAAATTTCCAGAACTCACGTTTCATTTGCACAACTGATGCTTCATTTGTAGCAACTATTCCTTGAGCTGTTTTAGCCATAGCACGTTGAGGGCTACCGTCATGAAACTATGACTCAGTCGCGCTAAACAGGAACAAAACACCGATGAACACTATCTATTAGACAGAAAACCACGGGGTTTGCAATTCTTTTCAGCCGCCATCGTGTCCTCCTGCGTGATGTTCGGGGTTTAGAAATAGCAACAGCTCCATCACGTCATTTGTGAAATATCATATAGGACTCGAAGAATTTAACGTCGTGCTATGTGTCTGACCCTCGCGTTTTCCAAACAAGACGTGACAACCTACATTCATTCATTAATAATAATAATAATTCTACATTATTCTACATGCAAGTCTTAGTTGCATCATGATCAAAGATCGCCAATTGCCAGGCCTTTATGCCCATCGTAAGAGAGATGTGGCATTGTTATTTTCTTGAAGCATCAATGGGCCTTGAAATCAACCTGCTGAATACTATTCATTTTGGCCAACTACCAGATTGTCGCTTATTGCAGCGTGTTCGAGCTTTAAGTCAAGAAAAGATGAGTTGACGTTTTGAATCGTTTTCTTTTTCTGATCGCGAGATGCCACGACGCCACCGTCGTTTGCCGGCTCAGCAGTGCCCGACGTCTCATCAGCGAGTCGCGAGGGGCCAATTTGGCAACTAGATTTCTGTTTGTTTTTGTTTCGTGTTTTCTTATTCCTTTTTACGTGTTTTTTTTTTCTTTTCTACAGGATGTTTGTTTTATATGCCTTATTTATTTTGTAAGTTGGCCGTGAAAGTCACTTTTGAATTACTATATAGGTGGGATGGGCGGTCACGAGGATCAGAGAAACTGGTGAAACACTCAGGGAAGCTATTGTTGTAAAAAAAAAATATTATTTAGCTAGATAAATTAAAATGTTGTCCGCAAATAGAATGCAAAATAGAATAGAAACTGGATTTGAAACAACAACCTTCTAGGTTGATGATTTACGTCTAATCACTGAATGATGGCCAAGTTAGAAAGAGGAGAGCTATCACGATTTGAGCTTTGTTATGTTTCTATCGAACTTGAGGTGGGCAATACGAAACGAAGAATGTTCTCGCAAAAGACGAGCAGCACGAGTTATATGCGATGACGACTGAGACGAGAAAAAAACGAGTAAAAGAAAATATGGAAATGGAGAAGGAGGCGAGCGTTTTGCCCCTTTTGCTGATGTAGGCTATACTAACCCATTGTCATCGTTGGCAGAAGTATATGACTATGGCAAAGGGACAGGCGTTTTCTCGTCCTGGCGGCCAGTTAGCATCCGCTCGTAGCTCAGTTGTTATCAGTCCACCTGGTCGTCGTCATCCTGCCAGTGGCTTTTTATCAACTTTAGAATTGTGCTAACCTTACCGTATATAATTAACCCTTACTACACATTTGACGAGATCGATTAAAAACCTGGTCTCATCTACGTAGACGTCCTTTGATTTCGAGATTCTTCGTCTATAATCAGTCGAGTTTAAAGACACGTTTAATAGCAGCACTTGAAAAGGCACACTACCCTCATCAACAATGGTAAACCTTTTTTTTTTTCAAAATGCCTTAATATTTTAACTTGCATGCAAATAGATTTTTTTTTTCCAATTTGATATGAATATGCTGTCTAGTTTAATGCAGTAGTTTTCACTTAGAAGCCAACAAAGAATCTTTTGGCAGCCATATTCAATGGAGTCATTTGACTTCCTCATATGGTTATCATTCTCTGGCCGTTTATAAAATAGAAACGAAACAAAATGCTCACAGCGCTGCTTAGTCATGCGTCTTTCACATGCTGCATATAGTTGATATAGACGTATAGATCTATATGCCTTAAATGAGTGTTGGATTGCCAAGTCACGCGGCCGTTGTATTGCAGTCACAGCTGAATTCGAACGCACAAGAGCTGGAAAAATAAACAGACGACAGACTCATTTGCTGTCGTCTGTCGTCTTCTGTCTTCGTCAAATTTCTTAACCTTTGGTTTCACTTGTCGGCCATCCCTCCTCCACCATTGGCTGTTGGAACCTTGGAAACGATTTACTAGCATGGTCGAGATTCCTTTCTCCGACGTTTGCGGGACGTTACGGGTGGTGTAGTATTGTGGTGTAGTAGAACCTATATTTACACAACCTACGTAGACGGACATGGGGCGAAAAGAAGGCGATCAGAGGGGCACCAAATAAGTTTTGAATTACTGCTGGCGTGTCATTTGGCAAAGTCGAACAATACTCGTTTAGCTTGTCAATGTTCTATTGTTATATGCATCTTTTGCATTCTCCGCGTTTGTTTCTGTCGTCATTTCTATGAATAGGTGCATGTCCTTCATCAACCCTCGTATCACCACAGTCTCACCGTAGTGCCAATAATCTATTTACCTGCTGCTGTGTAAGGGAATGAAGAAGCAGGAGCACCATATTTGACTTTTGGCTTTCATTTTTTAAAATATTCCATTTAATGACCCACTTTCGTCTTCTCAGGACGCTGAAGAAGAGAGAAAACACAGTGAGTATATCTCGTCACTCTCGAAACCAGATCCAATGAATAAAAAAACTAAAATAGAATCTCGTTGACGTGTAGTGATGCTGAAGGCTTTCCAGACGTTCGATTCGGACAAGAAAGGCTACATCGAATCCAGTAAAGTGAGCACAATTCTGCAGATGATGAATTTGAATTTCGACAAGGAAGAGCTGACCAGGTCCTTGATAGAACACGATCCGAAAAGTAAGAATTTCTGCCTGTACAAATTCAGGCATCAGGCACTTGTAACATAACAATTGTAACAATTCCACTCTCATACCGGTACTCACTACAACAGATTCGGGCAAGATCAATTTCGACGGATTCGCTGCCATTGCTTCCGACATTCTGGATGAAGAGGATGACGAAGCCATGCAAAAGGAACTGAGGGATGCGTTCCGATTGTACGACAAAGAAGGTAAACACAATCTTCAGCTGTTTGTGCACCTGTCTATACAATGCAGTGCGTTGCAGGAAACGGCTACATCACAACTCAAACGCTAAAAGACATTCTTGCTCAAATTGACGACAAACTGACGAGTGACGACTTGGATGGAATGATTGAGGAAATTGACATCGAAGGAACGGGCAGAATTGACGTTGAAGGTTGGATTTATATAGACACTCCGGCATCTATTGTTTCTTGATTTCAATCAGGTATGTTGGATTATATTTATTCGTAGGTTTCGTGAACATGATGTGCAGCTAGCGTGTCATCACGCTCGTCATCTAGAATAAACCGGCAGGTGTTTTATAAAAATAGCCTTGGTCAAATGACACAAATGAATGCCCAATTATTTATTGAACAGTTGAAGCTATGTTTACTACCTGGTGCTGCTGAGCGTGGAAATGTTTGATGTGTATAATCGGGGGAGGCGGTCAAACAAATCAAGATGCTTAAAGTCATTCATTTCACCAACCAACCAACTAACATTATCATATTCTCTGCTGCTACACTGCTGCATCTGTATAACAAAGACCGTTGTCAACAACAAGCCTTATAGGGGGGGGGAGGGGATTTCAAATCATTTCGGATTCTTATCAATTGTACAACCATCGGAGAATGTGCTGCTGTGTAGTTGGCCATGTTAAAAGTAATTTCACGTTCCGCATCATTGATTTGTCGTTTGGTTATATGGGTCGATCTAGGCTATCAATCGAGTGTATAACGCCAAGTGTGCCAACATGGGTAGATTCAAACAAACAAACAAAAAACTATTATAAAATACACGCTGCTGATGTGCAGCACGCTTGTGCAAGTCTTCATTTGTTTTTTATTTCCGTATAGCCTATATATATACTGGTGCTGTCTTGTCAAATCAAGTCCTTCACTTGTACCTTCGCCGTGACCTTCACTCCTTTCTTAAATTAGATAATAGTATAGCCTAGCGAGACGAGGTTTCGTTCACAAATCCAGCTACAACTTTTGCTGTCTACCTGCCGGTTGCATCTTAATTGGATTACATGTTGCCGGATACACTGTCACCGTCCAGGGTGACGAGACACGTCATCGGCAAATGGAATTATTGTTTGCTGCCTAGTTCGATAACGTATATCCTGTATGCGCCGGATCCTCTCTCAGCAGAGCTTAGCAGTCACGACTGCTGGAGCTGCTCTTGGTGGGTTTGTCAGGTAAAACCAGGTAAAACACGTTTTGTGTATAGTTTCGGTTATCCCGTAGTGTGTCATGCACAAGGAAATATTGGGGAAAAGTGGGGCCATTTTTTTTTTTTTCGTTTGTTCCCTTTGAATATTCAGTTAAACCAGAAGTGAACAACTGCGTCTTGTGACGTGAAACGTGTGTTTTCTTTCTTTCTTTCTTTTTTCAAAAGGCGTTGAAATGACGTGGGAAATGTAGCGCGCAAGTAAAAGGACACAATCGAGACAGCAAAAGACGATCATGATAAATCAATGAAACACATTTAGTATTCAGACATTTGCTGCATTAAAGGGACGATTATGACGAAAAACACAATGAACTGATAATATACATAAATTTAAATATAGGTATATATATATAATCAGCTGTTCCATGTTTGTTTGTTTAAATGGCAGCATACGTCAAGTCGTTTTTCGAAAAAAGTTATTCCTTGTTGAAGATGTTGGGCAGTGCGGGCAGGTTGACGGATTCGGGTAGCATTGAAACTTTGAGTCGAATGGCTAACCAAAAGTTGGCCACTGTCAATGCGAGCCAAATGAAGAATTGAAACCAACCGGTGGCCATGGCAACTTCCAGTGCAGAATTGCTGTCGATTATAGAACCGGTGCTAGTCATGGCCGCTGATCTAAGGGCCTGGCCGATTGCCTCATCCTCGTCTTCGTGCTCGCTGACGATCTTCAATCCATGATCCAGCGCCGAGTAGAAAAATCCGCAATCGAGTCGTTCAAACAGTTCGTGTATCTGCATCGATGAAATGCCCAGCCAGGGCGACAAGCCTTGCGAGGTGACGTAACTGCGCAACCCACTGCACGTGTAATCGTGGCCGTGCGTGAGAATGCAAGCAACGACCAGGGCCAGCAGCGTCATTAACACGGACAAGACGACCAACAGACGGACCATCATCTCCCAGAAATCTGATTTGACGTCCGATTCTTCTGCCCTCCAGCAATGCTTGCAAAAGAGATGCCTCAGGTGATAGCTGATGCACATCAGGCCGATGAATATGAAAAAAACGGGCGTAAATGTGGTGTAATTGCAGACGGACAAGTCGGAGCCGGTCATGACCCAAGAGCTATTTTTGACGGGGATCTTCGGCTGTGGACGATGCTGTCCGTTGTGTTGGGTCAGTGCGTCCGGCTGGTAAACGTCTGCGTAGAGAATGCATCCGTCGATGGTGTCTTTCCAATAATCAGTCACCACACCTGAGCTCACGCTGACCATGATGGCGAGGCAGACGGTTAACGAATAGCCCACCGCAAATAATCGATGCACAATAGAACTTAACTCTTCCGATGACATTTTTCGATTCTTTTGGTCTTGTTGTCTGTTTTATAATTTAATTAGACCGACACGCACGGTGATTATGTAAATGTAGTGCAAACAGACACGAGACGATCGCAATCAAAATCGCCCAATGGAGTAATGACAAAAAGGAGACCACCGTGAAAGACAAAGAGACGGGCTGCGTCCGCACTTGACGTACCTCGTTACTTGACTATTGAAAAGGGTATAGTCGAAGCATACACGGCTGCATTGGATGAGAGAGAGCGCGTGACGTGAAAACCGCCCGTGTCCCGAACTCGTCTGTTTGTGCGCAGGATCAGCCTCTTGCTTGGAGAAAGCTGCCCTTTTCTTCAATATATACTGTATGTTGATGTGCAGCTACAAACAAGACGACCAGGCAGCAGGGCAAGCAATACAAAAACAAAATGATTTGTGACGCCATAGACAAACTGCAGCAGGTTGGGTGCATCTATGTACTAGGCTACGTAGCAGATGAATAACACGTCGCATTGTACATCTACCTGCTTTTGAATAAGGTGAGGGCTGCTCGTGTCCAATGATTGGCCTTCTTTTTACTTTAGCCATCGCTGTATCAGCACACAACTCACGGAAACTGACTGCAACCGGTTCCCTATTTCTATACGTATATATCCAAGACGGCAGAGCAGCAGGTTGCATTACACTATAGACCCGTTTTTCGTTTTCTCGTTGTCCATCCGTCTCTTTTTGGGCATTTTAGGGCTTCTATACGCAGTTTATACCGAACGTTGCTCAATCTGGTATGACGTACTTGTTTTGGCAGTTTGATTTTGGTGGAAAAAACGAGGCAAACGAGATCGTACCGGTTTACATCATATAGGCCAGATACGATTCAGCAGCATTTGATTCAAATTTGTCACTTGTGCCAGAATTGCGATGTGCACAAGAAAGGGTAAGATTGCCTTCTCAAAGAGTTATACCCTTATAGTTCAGATGTATTGCTTAAAAACTTCTGAAACGCGGTTTCTACCCAAGTTTTTCTTTCAAAACTGTGTACAACCTTGGCGTTTGTTTCCACGTACTAAATCACATGCATCAGTTTGCATGTGGCATAATAAACGAACGAAGAAATACCAGTCCATTCACGTCAGAAGCAACGAGTCTTATGGCTAGTCACGTTGTTGTTGGCTTTTGACTCGTTGGCCCGTCTACACGATAGACACCATTGGCTGCATTCTCGATGAGATGTAACCGACCTTACCGTATTATACATGTATGCCCGTGCAGCCGTGCTGTGTAGCTTACTGCATTAGTCATTACGAACGACTGGGCGTCATTATCGTCGTTCAAATCCATTTCGACGGTCGCTGGCTGCATTTCTAGTTTCGATACGATTTTCCTTCCTGACGCTCGGATGCTTTGCAATGGCCCAGCATTGCGGACGAATTTATCCCGTTCACTGTCGGTTCGGTTGAAAGGTTTCAGAGCTGCGCGTTACTCGGGCCTTTATGCTACACATTGACACACCTTAACTCTACGTATATACTGTACAAGATTTGCAATTCGATACTTTGTCCCAGACAGTGTGTGGACTACAGTCGTGCTGCAAGGGTCAAAGTGAGTGACAAATAGCGATTTTACAATGAGGTGAGACATTATAGAGAAAGGATCCGGTCTTGTTCTGCCGAGGAGACTCGACAGACAAGAAAAATGGTAAAACAACTCACGAGGACTAGTTAGTTTTTATTGTTGTCTGCGCTGACAAGGTTCACATGAAAAAAAAAAGGAGAGATGGGGTTGAGAAGAGATAAACAATGTACAGTCAGCAGCAGATCATCAGTCCAGCGAGCGCTATTACATTTAAATGACCATCGTTTTTAGTCGTATTTTTTAACAGTGTGACACATTATTTCATAAGTCTCTAAATTTAGGCACACACACAGCCGAACGGCTCCAACGTGAAACTGTTGCGTCCATAAAACAGTGATCACTTTGCAAGGCCGTATAAGATTGTCATTTCAATATATTATTCATTAGTCGAGGGAATCAAAACCCGAAATACATTCATTGCAATCATTGTCCCTCTGTTATCAAATGGGCTTTAACAAAATCATTCAACACACGTCATTATAAATCGCTTGTCCAATAGAGTCGAATTTCGATTGAGATTAGTTTAAGTAGAATGTGATGGGTCGTCACAGTCACGAACAACGTTAAAAATAATTATGTTTGCCTTTTTTTGTACAATTGACACAATTGGCTGTTGGCATATCTTTCAGATATTATGTGATGACATTTTGAGAAAAGGCTTTTTTTTATCGTCGGTGATGCGTTAAGTGAGAAAACATCGACCCATATGAGGTACGACGACACACAAACAAAAGCCAGTCAGCAGAACAAGTTGGATATTCAAAACAAATAGTAGCACAACAACCGAAGCAAACAGCAGGAAAATAATGAAAGAAAAATAAATGTGGACGCGTTTGCTTTGACAGGCGAAGGCAGTCGAACAATGAACGAAAATGACAACGAGGATGGAGATGGTTAACATAGAGGGTTCACAGTGAGGATTAAGAATTAAACTATGATTATTGCAAATGGAAAATATCGAGAAACTTGTTCATCGTCGACGATATGTTGCAACATCGAACAGGATGACATCTTATGGTGTGTTAACAAAATTAATCCTCTTTCAATCAAGTGATTGGCCTTCAGTTGCCAAATGGATGGCGACCAAAATGTTTTTAAAAGTTACGACAAGACGGTGAAGTAGCCCAAATAATTTTTGTTCGTTAATCTGTTTGAGCATTACTGCAAATTTAAACAAATAAAAAGCCAAGTAATCCTCACGTTTTGTGCTTTCATTCATTGCGATCAAAACGACCGCAATTGCTTCCATCAACGCAAGTACGCGCCACACAATCTCAATTGGTATAAGCTAGCCGATGATTCATGACAACTATTATTATACACACACCACACAATTCAAAGAGTCAATGTTCAAAGATTAGACGAAAGTTTGGACGAATTACTTAGCCCCCACAATAAAAGAGATGTACACGAAAAAAAGGCTGAACGGTCGTCTCAACAATGCACATCCCAACAAACAAAAGTCAAATCGTGAAACAATGGGTAGGGGATAACCAAAGAATAGAAATTAAATGGACCATCATGCTGTCCAGATTTCTTATCAAAAAGAATAGCAGCTCTCTATTAATAGCCTTATACATTGTGTACAGTCCTATTGTGTGTTGATCAATTCGGTTAGCTTCTTCACACTTTCCCGTAGACGAGCACAAGTTTCGATAACGTCGTTTAAAGGGCTTCGTCCCTCTGTAAATGTCCGTTCTCCGATTTGAGTGGCTCCTGCTCGCATTCATCTTTGTCCGGTCGACTCCGCTTAAAGAAGCCCATCTATTAGACAGCAAAAAAAACGAGAGAAGGGGTAAAATGATATGGATTTACTCAATGAAAGCGTTGTGATCTTCGTAACGACAAGGTTTCTTATCGCCATGCACAAGTTTGCACTTATCAGTATTCGTAAAGATAGTCAAGTTTGAGAAGAAAACCACCCATGACTGCGTGGCGCAATGGTAGCGCGTCTGACTCCAGATCAGAAGGTTGCGTGTTCAAATCACGTCGTGGTCAAATGTTACTTTTCTAAAATTAAATTTATCTTTTTGTAAAATGGCAAATTATCGTACTGATGACAATAAGAGATTTACGTCAGTTGTCCAAATACTAATTTTAATTCCAACGCTGAACAAACTTGGGAGAGAAAAAGGCAATTTTACCTTCCAGAGGGCAAAGATGAGGAAGAGGAGAAGCAAAACTCCGGCCACCGCAGCCAGTACAATAATCCACCACGGGATAGCTCTGGCCTCTCGTTCCCGATCCAGCTGATCGAGGGTAGTAGTCACGGTGGCTGAGCGCAGCGGAAGGATAATCAGGATCGATACCGTACGGCAGTTCGCTGATGTCCACCACCATTTTCGACGAAATCACCAAATCCTCCCAGTCAATCTGTTCAATTCCAACAGTTGCACATATAAATCAAATCACATTTCATTACTCAAATGCAGTTTTACCTCTGAAATCGTCTGCGCCCAAATTCTGGCGCGTAATTTGAAGACGACATTGTTGTTGCTAGTGATGGGTCCGGCAGAACATTTAATGATGGTGCACTGTGTCGCTCCGCAATTCAATTCCTTGTCCAAGTTCTTTGGTTGGCTTTGTCTACGGTTGCGGACGCGATTCTTCTTGATGCCGCTGTGTTGCCAATTCATTGGTACTTGACGTCTCCTCCTTCCCCCAGTCGATTGTTGATCCAGTTCTTCATCGTAGTCGTAATCTTCTTCTTCATCAAATATTTGGCCAGGAATGACTTGGCCAGGAATGACTTGTCCAGGAGCACCAGCGCCAGTATTGTGAGTGCTAACGGTGGATAGAACAGAACCGTCGGGACCATAACGAGTCACAGTGGACGTCCTGTTCCACGATGAAGAAGTGGAACTTGTTTTCGGTTTTCCGTCAACAGATGTCGTTGACGACGATGATGAAATAACATTAGCGCCAGCACCAGAGCTGCTGCTGCTGCTGGAAGAATACGTCGTTTTGCTCGATTTGCTAGTGCCACTTCCAGATCCAGATGAACCACTAGAAGAAGAAGAACTGCTGGAAGAATAAGACGATGAGCTGCTACTGGACGAAGAGCTTCTTTGGCTACCAAAGCCACTTGCGCTGGATGAACCGCTCAATCTCTCACTTTCCAGTTTAAGGGCCAATGGATTGAACTGTTCCATCAGTTGACAACTGGCAGGTCCATCAACAAATGGCCTGTCGACCAAGTACAGCAAATCTTTGCCCGATAGCGTTTTTGTGGGCCACAGGATGTAAACGTTGGCCTTGAGGATGTCCGACGGTCCTCGGTTGCCCAGCTCGTAAATGTGAATCACTTGCGGACCGACTTGGTTCTCGTGGCTCTTCACCTGAACCGAAGAGCTAACAAAGGCCGATAAGTTGAATCGAACCACTTCCGGATCAGAAATCCTGTTCAAATTCAATTAAAATAATTAAACATCTTCGATGTAGATTGGCAAAAATGCAATTTACCCTCTGATGGACAGATCCGTTTCGACTCGGATAGGTAACGAAATTTCCGCCCGATTATCAAAAAGCTGACTGGCGTCTTCCGGATTGGTGCTGTTCACCTCCAGGATGAACTCGAGGGAAGATTTGGCTTTCTGGCCAGCAGCGATGGCAGCAGCCGCGTTTTCACGAGCCAATCGGGCGCTCGGCTGGAGGACAATTGTAAAGACGGACGTGCGGAACGCCGACAGCGGATTGCCGATTTCACACCGGAGGACAGGCTGACCCGATTCGTCTGAAGGCGATGAGCACAAAACAGGAGGGGCACCTTCGTCCACTCGATCAACCCGAACAAATTTCACCTCGTCCGGCAACGTCAGGTAAACGGCGGCTTCAAAAGCGTCTTCGGCCGCGTTCAACACCGACACTTCAATTTCCAATTTCTTATCCGATCCGAAGATATACTTGTCAATATTGGCCTTGTACGTGACTTGCATGTCTGGTATGCAAATATTGTCGGGACCGCAATTCTTTTGAATGACGATCACGTCCGTTTTGGACGGCGCTTCCGCACCCAATACGGGGGGCAGCGATCGCCTCGTTCGTTGACCTGCTCCAATTCTCCTCGAATCGGCAGTCACTTCTCGCAGACTGTAACGCACCTCAGACTCGATGGGTGTCAACTTGTCTCGGATCAAGGGCCGGACGTAGACGGTGTAGGTACGACACGCCCGCTGGCCTTTAACCAATTGATACGTCTCATTCAACGACGATTTGTTCTCCTCTGAAAGGAAATGCAGACGCGGATTCTTAGGGGGTCTTGGAGTCGAGAATGAGCTGGACCATCACTTCCTCTCGATTGTTGACTCCTCGCCCGCTGAATTCGAAGCAAAGCGTCAACGGGACGCAAGCGACGGCAGTTTCATCCAAAAGAGAGCAATTCTTGTTCTCTAAATCGATTTGTTTCGACTCTACATCGTAGCTGATATCGACCGTGTTGAGGTAGACGACGGGACGCGAGCGGAGGAAAATGACGCGATCAGAATCGTAAGCGCCGACCAGGATGTCCGGATATTCGTTTCCATCCAAATCCATGCCGCCAGCCAATGAGAAACCGAACGTGCTCAATTCAGACGAAACTTGTTCAGCGTAAATCACTTGAGTGGCTTTCGTCCGGATGCCCTTACTGGATCCGTGATAAATGTAGACTGCACCCCTTTCCTCGGGTCCATCGTACGGGGCGCCTACGGCAATATCGTTGAATCCGTCTAAATTGATGTCGCCCAGGGCTGAAACGGCTAATCCGAAACGAGCTTTAGACACTTCTCCGCCGTCCAGGACGTCGCTGCGACGGAACGATTGTCGCAGACGGGTGCTCTGGTAATAAACGTGCACTCGTCCCATTTCGTATTTGCCTTCGGTGTTGGCGTAATTCGAATACAGAGGGGCACCGACAATGACGTCCTGAAGTCCGTCGTTGTTGACATCCGTCACGGCCACGCAATAGCCAAAATAAGCGCCAAGTTGCTGGCCCGTAATATTGGCGATATTGGTCAAATTCGAAGACAACAAGACAACCTTTTATATTTTTAAATCAATAAATCGTTAGTTTCTTTTCAGGGCGCGTAATACAAAATGGCGTGAAAATCATTCACCTTTCCAGTTAAATTAGCACCGCGGGGCATACCAACAGCGACATCTGTTCGACCATCATCGTCTAAATCCCCAACAGCTGATGAATAGCCAAGGTAACTGTCATCTTCCGCTGCTGATCCTTCTGTCGTTGATAGAACGTCAAGTCTCGAGAAAAGGCCTTGAGAAAACAGTTGACCTGCGATCAAAGTGTCAAACAATTAGTTATTGAAATCGATGGAAAATTCTAAGGAATCCCAGACTAACACCTAGAAAAACATTCTTTGTAAACAAAATTCAGATGAAAGGTGAGAAAAACCATCAGCGAATGGAAGAGAAAGCCAATAAAAATTCAGTATTTCTAGACATGGAAAGAACCCGAAATGGATGACTAAAAAGTCTAGGAAAATATCACCGTCCACAAGCTACCACACACCAACTTTGCAGGAATTCCACAAAAGACCAATTATTATTAAATATAAATTTTTAAAACAATAAAAAAAGCTGTCATTTTTTTTAGAAAAGCCAGAGTACATAAAAAGGTAAATAACCTGTAGCTTATTAGACTGTTGCAAGCTAATCACATTTCAAAGCTAAAGCATCGAGTATAGTTATATACCACCAGGGATGGATGAATAATCTGTGGCAAATTGCGAAAAGGTAAAAACCAGCAATGGAGTCACATGGAGTAATGGGAGTTTCAGGTGATCAAAATGTTATAAAAAAATCACACAACCAGACAAGCAGTAGCACATCATCAATGAAACCAGCAAAACAAAAAAACAAAAAACAAAAAAAAATTCGCAACCAGTAAATTAACCATTAGCCAAATAAAAAATGATTGTGTTGAACAAAAGGATTGTTAATTAGACCATGAAAAACCATTTCAGGTTGGGTTGACTTCCGTCAACTAAATTTGTTCTAATGAATCTTGAATAACACGAGGAATCCGGGACATACACACACCACCATCAAAGCCGAGGAAATTTGAATTCCAGGTAAAGGTACCTCGTCTAAAATAGCCACTAGGTTAGAATCACGTCGTGTTGTAGTTATGGTTGGCTCGTGTTTTAAATAGCGATTTGGTTGCGTACGGAGTTTGTTCGCTTTTCTGTCAATGTTTTACCTGTAACAAACGTCCGAAAGACAGGCGATCTGACGGCCGGATTTGTGGTATTGATCGAGTACAGCTGACCTGTGTGTGATATGGACATGATGGTAACACGGTGAAAGGTCATTTCATTTTTTCTTTTTTTTTTTTAAGTGCACAAAAACATTCAAATGGTTTTTTTATGTGTGGGAATTTTCAATTAGGGATCACTAATTGATTCAATGCCAAAGTAAGCTGGATGGGAGGAACAGTAATCAAGACATTTGTGGCAAAGGGGTGAAGGTGCGACTTCCTGTGCCGTCAAAAGCTTAAAACAATAAGACACTCTACCAAGACCGGAGTGATATTATCGTGAGAATTAGAACCAGCCTTCGGCAAGTAGATGGGCTATTCAAACATGTTCGTCACACAGCATTCAAAGGGCGTGACGAGCATTTGCACAAGGCTCTACAAGTCTACATATTGGCAAGTCAAATAAAGACAGGTACAAACACGGTGAGCTCATTGGGACCGTTCGTGAGTCATCCTTGGTCGACGGGGAAAAGGGAAACATTTGCTTGAGATATTGAAGGGATCTAGAGTAATCTTTGACAATTCAATCTACATGTGTATGTACTCCAATCGTTGTTCATTTTAACTCTAAAATAGCCTACGATGACCTAAAGGGAAACTATGAAAGAAATGAACTTACCCTGCCAGTACCAACTGCCAACAGCGCCAATAAACACACGAAGCCCATCCTATCAGATTAAAAAGAGAAATGATTTAAACAAATTGAAGGTGGTGGCGTTTTTAAAAGATTCGGTACAAGAATTTCTACGAGATGCAAATGCACAGACGAGCCGATAACTAGAGTCAATAAAAATTCCTCCTCCAAGTGGGCCTTTGTTTCGTTTTTGTGTGTGTGTGAAGGATAACAAGCGTCATAGTTTTCTTGTCGGAACAAACGACGACATGGTTGAAACAAAGGGGTGGTTGAATTTTATCTTGAACAAAAGAAATCGTGTACTTTGTTCGGTACTTTCTACTCTCGAGATATGCGTCAACAGGCAACAAGATGGATGAGAAAACATTTCTCTATTCAAGTTCTGACAAATTCTTTTAAAACGAAAAAAAAATCAATCATTCGAAATGAGTTATTATCTTACCGGTGAAATGGTGGCTCCGAGACCGGCTTGACATGATCCTTGACGATGATAACCCCACGAAGCTAAAACGACAAATACATTTGCATAGGCAGACGTGAATGATTGGAACAAAGAAAAAACAAACTGTTAACAAAAAGAAACTTACAAGTTCTGCATGGCGAATATTCAGAGAATTCACGGAAAGAATCACGGGCGACGAAGCAGGTGCCCACCGGCTCACGACGTTTGTAATTGTTGGAGAACCAAACGTAGCGTGGAGCACACGCCTGTCGTACAAAAGCATTTGTTAAATGTTAACCAAATGTTTTCCTTTTCTTTAAAAAAAAAAAACTCACCAAAACGGGGCCATTGGGTCCCGCACTTCGAACAGTTGCACCAAACCACTGATCTGATTTTTGATCAATCTGTTGTCCCGATCCGTTATTGTTGCCTGCAATCAAATGAAAAAATCAGTAAGAAACAATCAAAATGAATGAATTAAAATCTTTACCTGTGACATCAAACGGAATGGATTGACATTGGTCGGGAATTTCGGTACTGCAACGGAAAACGGATCCCCCGCGTGCGACGCCCGGTTGCTCCGTCTGCGCAGTTGGAGCTCCCACCAACAACCTAAAGCCAATCGACACTGTGAGATACTGTGTGCACGTGTTCAGACAAGATTCTGCAAGGATTGGGACAAAATAATTTCCCCCCTTTTTTTTGTGTTTGGTGTCCTTGGAAAATTCAAAGTAGCCACCATAAACGACGCAAAACAAGAGAAGGGGTATACCAAAACAAGAGGACGGGGTAAGGAAAATCATCAAAACTTGTTTCCCAACTAAAAAGTCCTTGACCGTTTCTGTCCTTGACTGGGAAAAACAAAACAAAAAGGAAAACATGGGCTCATTTAAATATTGAAATTTCAATTTTCAGAAGCTTAATTGCTGCAAAACAATGTGGTAAGAAATGCAACGACACCCTTACAGACAAAGACGAATCAAATTATGGTAATTTTGTTATTGAATACAAAATTTAGGTATACAACTGCATCAGGAAAAGGAGCAGAAAATCACTTGAAGAAAAGACAAATCATAAACCACAACTGCAATTTTCAAACCGACTGAAACTCATTCAGAGCTGACGAAATTATTTTGAATAGCACAGGTAGTCGGGAACTCTAATTAGTATTTCTTTTTCTCACTCGTATTGTCTCCGGATGCGGTTTCCCTTCCCCCTTTTTATTCGTGAGCTATGAATGTCTGCGGTTTTACCTGTTCCTGGTCTAAGCCCAGTAAACTTGACCACCCAATCCTTTTCACACTTGCCTTTAAAAAAAAAATTAATAAATACAATGTGGACAGAGTTGCCTCGCCAATACGTTGGCCTGTGCATTTCCCTGTGATTAGGAGAACATCAGGACGCTTATTTATAGCTCCTTATTATTGGCCGCCCAATTAAGGATTGCATTGACGTCATTTCGGGTAGAATCAGACAACAGATGGCGTTCGTCGTTCAATTCAACGTAAAAAATAGCAAAGGATACCCAAATCGAGTTCGATTCACCACCACACCCATTGTTCTCTGCTGCTTGCACGCTTATAGTTAATTCCGTGAAAAGAACGGCCATCGCAACCTCGTCCACGGATAAATTGGGTGCGGCTGGCACAGCCACGAGGCCCAACCCGAAAACAATTGGCCCACCAAAAGAAACAAAGAGGACGCCAATCATTTCTAGTCTGTAACCTACATGGCTCGTTTTCAAAAACAAGCAGACACACACTTTTTGATTTATTTATAATTTTATAGATTTTAGTTATTCTACAGTTTCACGGGAAAGGCTTTTTTCGTATGGGAGGGCTGTCAATTTTAGGATTGGCGGGAAACCCATAGATGGCTCTGGCATCTTTCAAACTGATAGTTGGTGGACGTCTCGTGTACGTCTTTCTAAAAATGATTAGACACTAGATAGTTATTTATTTGTTGTTTTTTCATTGACGTGTCACTATATACGTTGATTTTTCCATGGAAACAAGTTTTATTTCAAAATCAAGTCTAAAATATCTGACATTTCAAGTGGCTTCGGTCGTGAGTAGCTCCCAATTCGTTCAAAGCCATTTGCATTTGCATGGTGATTTCTATCATAGACACGCACGAATTATCAACTGAATAACTGTCTTAATGTAAACATGTGACTCGCATGAGAAACGATGGCATCGTCTTTCATGTTTGTTGACTTGTTTTTTCTTTCATAGGACTTTCACAGGAGAGTTCATTAAAAAATGATAATAATACCAACAAGAGAAAACAAAACGAAATTCCTGTTGTTTCTCTCATTTAAATCAATGAGCAAATAGGCACAACGTGATCAGATGGAGTCTACAACGATCAAAAACAAATTCAACGGGATAGAAATAAAAAAGAAAAAACACAAGAAAAAACAAACAGATTATTTGGAAAGGGAACAAGTTGGGCGTGGATGTTAAGACGAATGTCATCTGGGCACGAACGAGACCGGGTGGGATGATATCACACAACCCAATCAGTTACCCTCGAAAAAACAACGACAAAAACAGGCTGGCCCCCTCCACCCATCAAAAGAATGAAATAAACGCGTATGCCTCGAGACTGTGAAAGTGATAAATACGTGAGTTGGAAGTCCACCACTGGCAATCGAAAAACGAAATCGTTTGGTACGGTGCCCTAGACAAGGATCACAACATACGCCCTTGTTAGTTCTCGACACTTTGCTCTGACGTCAACATTTATCTGAACCATCACAGAGACGAGAGGGAGACGACCATTTTCGTTTTTCAATTGTGCGTCCAGATGAAATCTTTGTCAAGCAACAGTTGATTAAAAGGATAAAAATCCAACGGCGAAAGTCCTCCTACAAAAATGGTAGTGAAACGTTGCGTGACAGGTGACGGCTCAGGTTGAGACAGGTGACGTCCGAGTGGCACGTGACGGCTTGCCACATTTCAATAATCGTTCAAATGACATAACATTCAGATTCTTTTTTCACCCCCCACAGAGAGGAAAAAGAAAATGAAAAGGTGCATGAAAAACGATATTTGCATAAGCCCTTCATACAAATGTGCCTAAACTTGTTGACAAAGTTTGTGTTCGGATTCGAATACCTTGATCTTTGACGCGACGCCACCAACATTCCCACGCCCCTTTGTAATTCCTCCATTTTTTTTCTGAATTATTCTCTCCATCCTAATTTCCTTCATTCATTTCAACCTCATTCCTAAGCCAACAGCGTCCATGGGCATTTGTTCAATTAAAAATGTGCCTCCGGCAAAACTAAAGAAGGCCGGACGAGATGAGAAGAAAATGGCCAAGTGCCATCAGCGTCATCGTTTGAAGTGAAAACTCGTTACGTCGAGTAGCAACAACCATCGCTCGACCACCGCCCCACACACACACACACGCACTCACACACATACACAAAAAGAAAAATAATAATAAATAAATAAATAAATAAACAAACGGGCCGGCGCCTCGGTCACGTCGTTTGTCGCGCTCCGCCTCCACACAGACACGGCGCGCCGTTGCCGATGTGTTTTTTCTTTCCCACACTTGAAATTTTGGGGGGAGCGGGTTCGGACGAGGGACACACACGCGAGGAGAGGAGCTAAACTCTTCTTTTAAATTGTAACAAAGGGGGAAAAAAAGGCTTTTAACGGAATAACAAAGTGGAGAGGAAAATGGTAGACCATTTGTTCCTACTGACCGTCAATCGTGTGAAAATGGCGAGCACATTGTTGGGTGTCATTACGAATAAATAACACGTTCTTTGTCGACTCATCTTTGGATGCAGTGATTCATCCTTTTTCTTCCATTTCACGTCCGCCTCCCAATTTCATTCCTCGCTGATTATTCACGTTCACTAGACCCGTACTTTTGTTGTTTGAAGAGGTTCAATGACTGGGTCACAGTGCCACTTGGCAACATCGGTGAGCGTAGGACGCAAATATGTCGTGAATCAGCGAGCCGACACAGTCGTGAGAAAGTGGCATGATTCATTGCAATCGACTTAATAAGAGAACGGCGATGTAAAACAACCTACGCCCTTTTTACCGTTTGTCAACATTTAGAGATGGACAATGTTCAGGCGGGACTAACGCATTCGATGTGCCTTTGATTTAAGTGAATCAATTTTTCTTTATTTTCGCCACCCACAATTCATACGACAGCGTTCACTTAGTCTTTCGCTATTTACATCATTTGACGACGTTTTAAATAGAATTTTTTTATCAAAGAAAAAAATGCGCCACCTCCCCGTTTCTCGAACATTTTTGAATGCCCGCCCTTGGTCTCCAATGTTCGATCCATCTCTTTTTCGTTTATCAGGCAACGCCACACCTTTTTTTTTTTTAAACCCGTCTGTCGGTCGCAATAGAGGAAAAGCGAGGCGCGTGATGTGAAATGAAATCAAACGTTTAGACAATCGACTTTTTGTTTGTTTTTTTTTTTCGTTGCCTTTCAAAGCGAAAACGAAGGACAACGCCCTGCCGTGCGACTCAAAGGCCCGTCCGTCTGCTATGCAAATGACGTTCACGCGCGCACCTCATCATCATCGCTACGCATTTACCTGTCCCAACGGCGTAGAAAGAAAAACGAACAAACGACTGCATCCAATTCGGGACACGAGAAAAATGAAAAGAAAAAAAGAGGGGACAGACATAATGCGATAAAATCACGAAAAGGACAATGAAACAAAGATCCAATCAAGCCATTCATTACGTCCTAAACAAGTCGTCCACTACGTAAAGTAAAGGGACCGGTGGCATTGAGAAAGGAAAGAAAACAAACAAAAGACGAACGCAATACAAAGAGCTTCTGGTCATAATGGGTTTTTTTTTTTTAATCACCTGCTGTTAGCCAACAGATTTCCCAAGATACGTCAGTGCGTGAAAGATGAACAAAGGAGAGAATGATCCTTGTTTTGTTTTTTTTGGGGAGGGGAGGGATGAAAAAAAAATGCTCATTCAAAGTTCGTTCACGGTCTCGGTCGGGGTGGAAAAGGATTACATCATTTCCAAAGAAACAAAAGCCCACCCCCCCAACAAAAATGATGTATTTTTCTTAAAGTATTTGACCAATGCCGATCGAAGTGGAAACTAACGAAAAGGGCAAACGTAAATGCGTAACTAAAACTGAGAAATGAAACAATTTTTCGGAAGAAATATTCTCAACTGGCACTCGAGTAGAATAAATAATCAGTTGTTGAGAATGTCTTATCATCGTCATCGCCTCTAACGTTGGCAAGTCCCAGGAACGAATTCTGTTCTTCTGATTTTTTTTGATCTCTTTCTCCACTACACAAAAGAGTCGTGGAACATAATAAAAGGGTGTCTATATATTATTACGTTTCTATGAAATATAGCTCGTCGTTTTCTCAACAACAATTCGTAAAAAGAAGGCAACGAAAATAATAGGCTCTAAAATCAATTTCCCTATTCCGTTTCAATGTGGGGAATGAATATTTCAACAACACACACA
Organism: Daphnia magna; assembly: GCF_020631705.1. Classification (NCBI taxonomy): domain Eukaryota; kingdom Metazoa; phylum Arthropoda; class Branchiopoda; order Diplostraca; family Daphniidae; genus Daphnia; species Daphnia magna. The sequence continues at coordinate 54,045 of NC_059183.1, read as the reverse complement.
CACACACAAAAAAAGAGATTTTCCAGAAATAATGAAGGGGAGACCACCCTGCAGCAAGAGCCATTCCCTGATTTTTATCTCCATTCCTGGAACTACAAATGCCTGGCGTTTTCCTTTTTGAATGAAGCGAAGCGTAAGCCGAAAGAACGAAAGCGAAAACAGAGAACTACTCGATGCAATTTGTTACCTATAGAATTCGATTGAATCAAATCGAATCGCAATTTTCTAGCCGAATATTAAACTGTGTTTTGGAATGGATTTTTTTTTTTTAAATGTGGCATTTTCAAAGGCAAATGGGAATGAGTTTAACTTTGGACTAGTCGCATCCATCGGTTGTCTTGTTTTTCTTCTCGGCGTAGGGTGGGGTGTAGGGTGGCGCACATGTGACGACCCTCACGTTGCATAAAAAAGACTCTCGCCCACACATCTCCAGAAAGGGAAAAAAAGAAAAGAAACCGTTTGTCCAGCAAGACATTTGACTTCCATGTCCAGTTCTGGGGTCAGTTTTCCTTTTCCCCAGTCGGGGGGACTGCCATCTTAACCTACACTTTTACCCCTATAAAAAGAGAGACGGCGCTAGATGGGCCAAACATCTGGATGTGTTGGATGACTTTCATTTGGACATGCATCTTCTTTTTTTCTAAAAAAAAAATAATAAAAAAAAAACTACCATTTGCATGAGGAAACGTGGGCGCGACATAAAAAGTCGTCTCTCTTTCAACTCTCGTCTGCATATAATTAACAGTCCAAAGTTTGTTTTTTCTCTGGCATTTTTCTTTCCTATTTCCCCAAGCCTTGCGTACAAAGTTCACTGTGTCCCATGTCTTCCAATGCTCTTGCTGTTCCATTGAATGAAATAAAAGTTCGAAAAAGAAAGCAGACGTAAAAAGGGGAGAGACTGGAGCGAGCTAAATATATACAGGCAACATGCAACAATCCTCTTTTTCTTTCGTACGCAGAATTCAATATTTCGGTACGAAACTATTTGAAAGTCGTGACGGAAAATGTTCAGATTTGAACAAATTTGAAGGGAGAGACGGGCACGTGGGAGCAGTTCCCGTCAACTATTCAAATTTATCACAAGCAAAAACTGGAAAGAGGAAGAGAGAAATCATTTCGACGATAACATTTTTTCGGTTTGCATTCTTCGTTGCTCTGGTCGTTCACAAAGGTCGGCCACAAATGTTTCGGGAAGAACAAGAGAAACAGATTGCGAGAGAGGCCACATCTCTTCGGTTTTGACTTTCCTCTTTTTTTGTTTCAACTTTCGAGCTTGTGCTGCACACGCAGACCAGCAAAGTTTCCAACGCGGCTGAAAAGTTATTTTTAAAACGGCGAGCAAAGTCGAAAGACACGGCCAACGGCCAGGGGGAGAAAGGCACAACGGAGCCGTGAATGAAACTGTCAGTTACCAACTGACTCGAGTTGTGTGGCTGCCATTTTCCTCACTCGGCCGAATTCAAATCGAAATAAGACAAACATTTCCAGTTTTTTTTTTGTTTTGTTTTGTTGTTTTTTTTTGGGGGGGGGGGATTTGCCATTCACGTTAAAAGACTCTGAACAACTGACAATCGAAATCAACGGGGCCGGTCATTCGCTTGAATGTGTACCGTTATTCGCTCCAGCGCACGCATTCAATACATTTCATTTGGATAGAAGAAAAGAAATTACCAATTAACTCCTCGGTCCTTGTGCAGGTCGACACTGAATCCGAAATAGGATCCACTGGGTCCTCGATGAGTTAGCGCACTGGGGATGTCCACGTTGAAGGCCAAAACGGACGTCAGTGCCAGGAAAAGGAGAGCAAATGACGTCACCGTCATCTCCGTTTGCTCCTTCATTTTCCTTTCTTTCTTTTTCTTTAATGATAAATTCAAAAATTTGAAAACACAAATGAGGCGGTGGGGGGGGGGCGGACGAACGAACGATCAACAGTTTTTTAGCAGGTCCAAATGGAGGACACGCACGGCACGAGAAAGAAGAACGGCAGACAACACGACCATATTTGGCAGTGACCAAGGATGAAATCAAACCACACGCTTCTTCAGAGTTGAATCTTTCCTTTTCTGGCCGGGATCTTTCAAATCAAATCACTTGCAAAGAATGTCCGTTCAATCTGCCTCAATAAAAACGACGGAAAAATACAAATAATAATCCCGATTGCGGATACAATCCACTGGTTCAGTTTCGGTCGCCGTGCGAATGCGATGGGGTCAGCGACGGTGGCAACTCGACTGTCGGTCAGCTGGGCCACAACTGGCCTTCCTTTCTTTTTTCGGGTTCAGTTTCCTCTCACAGCTGTTTTTCCCCTCAAGCTCCTCCCCGTTTGAGAACATTTCGCCTTCTAGCGCCAGAGGGGGCGGAGCCTTTTCCAAAGAGACGCACTTTTTCCTTCTTCGTCTTCTCTTTCGATCGTGTTTTCATCATTTCGTGTAGTACGTATACATGTGTGAAGACTGAAGAGAACAGAGAAAAGGCAAAACCTTGGAAAAACGAAAAACGAGAGAGAAAGAAACAAAAGTATCGGCCCTCGGGGCCACTACGTACATTCCCAAAAGTTAAAATGAAAATAAAAAAGAGACGCTATTTGCCTCATTTCGAACGACGTGGCCATCCCGACAACATTTTTTTCTGCCTTCCCTCCGTACACCATTTAGTTTTATAAGAAAGAAAACATAGATGCAACAATCGGAAGATGGATGGCTCGTGCATGGAATACGAGGCCCTGTTCATTCGAAACGGATGGCATTTGGACAGCGGCAAACAGACGACGTCTCTTGCATCTGATGTTGTCTGCAGACCGCGTCCGATTTGGTCAAGCTGCAAAAGCCTTACGTGTTCAGGCACGACGCAGAAGGTATGACTTTAAATGGTCATGCTGGTACATCAACAGTTGGCAGCAACAAGATCTCAAATCCAAGAAAGGCAATGCTCACCGTAACATTCCACCTCACCCCGTCGACTGAACGTTCTATAATGCGGGCAATGGCTACACCTTCGAATATTCGACGAAAAGGTCTCTCGCGTTGGCGTTCTGTCTTTTGCTTCTGTTGCAGTAGGCAACGTAAAACAAAAGACAGACGGCCAATGAACGCAGGGATAAATGGACAAATTCTTTCTTTTTCTTGTTCATTTTTTCATTTTTCGTTTTGATCCAAACAAACGCCGTAAAAGGATAGAAATAGTATCGCTATTTGTCAACGTGTGGGGGCCGGGCCGGATAGTGGCATCCTTGGAACATGCGATACCACATTTACATATTTGCGAAAACTGTTTTCATCCTCGTTGTTGTTTTATTTTTTATTTTGTGGTGGCAAACTGCCCGCATTATCTGTAGGACAAACGGGGTAAAAGAGAAAAACAAAGAGAATATATATACATATATTTAACCTGCATGACGAGTTTCCGGTCATGATGCAAAAAAAAAAAAAAAAAAAGGAACACCAAATAGAAAGCCCCTCCCCAAGAGAGTCGTCCACCCCCTTTCTTTCCTGTAACAAGAAAATGGAACCGGAACTGTGAATACACAAGTGACTGTTGAATGATGAATGCAGTATGACGTCATAGATACGGCAAACTCGATGATCTTAACGGAATTATACTTTCAAAATCTTGTTATTTATTTATTTATGTTTTCGTCTCTGCCTCAAGAAAGTTTGGACATGTAAAAACATGAATTGCCATCACATCGCGTCTTTCGTGCTCACCCAATTGTGATGCCATCTGCGCCATCAGTGAATGACTCTAGACTCTAGACCGACTAGATGTTATGCGCAAATGTTTTGCTTGGCTCACGCCGTCTGCTACGATGGCGAAATGTCAAATATGGTTTTTTCTTTCTTCCGAGAAATGGGAATGAGTCATTTTCGCTCTTTGGGAAAATAGACGTTGAAATTATGCAATCTGAACCGACATGGATATGAATAGTTGAGTACCTCCTTCGTCATTTCTTTTCAGCTGCACAGCACAACAACAAAAAACAGCCAATCGAAAGAAAAGCGTTACGTAACTGAAATAAAAGAATGACGCCACATTTATTGGCATTCGCCAAACAACCCAGACGCCCATTCAGTGACGAGAAGCAGCATCCTTCATAAAATCACGAACAAATGTGATCGAATATAATCACAAAGGACTGCTCAAGAGAGTGAAGAGAAATCAAGAAAAGGCCCGTGTGTGTAGACACCAAGAAAGGGGCGGATCAGCCGAAATCATTTTCAGTTTTCCCACCCTACATATACACCTGCTGTATATACAGGTGATGGATCTTGTGCTGAATGACGAGAGGCCGTACGTAGGCTACAACACTATGGCGAGTGAATATATCGACATTAGCTACAACATTGAATAAGTCACATGCTATTTTTTTCGGTAATCTCATCATTGGAAAAAAAAAAGAAAACAAAAAAATAGTTTTAAAGAAAGGAAGACGATTATTTCATCATTCGTTGAACGAGTCATGTTTAAATTTATACCGACTCATATTTAATAAATATAGGATACTGGATGTCTGCATTTTCTCCTATGTGGCGTCGGCCAGCAACTATAAAAGATATGAGCTACAAGAGGAAGGAAAAAGATGAGCGTATATATAATCAATACATCATCATGCGAGCCAGTCAAGTGATGCATCACATTCTTCCGATGTACATCGTCGTAGCTGCTACATAACCTATAAATGACAGCTGTTTTTTTGTTTGGTTTTTTTGTACGTGCAGTGCTGGCCTATAGCCTATCTACGTATACACATCATGTCTTGGCGATATATAGGCGTTTGCTTTCGGCGTTCTGACATCAACATTTTTGGGGGTGATGCAACATGAAAGATTAGGCAACTTATAAATACGGCAACTGCTGCCTCATTTTTGTATTCATAATAACCACCAGGAGATTTAAATGCGATGCCTTTTTTTTAAGGTTTCTCTCATTTTTTTTTGGCTGTAAAGTAAATCCAAACCTGTATTATCCCGACACAGCTACACGATATTGAGACAGTGTATAATTGAATTATTGATACATCAGTTTTAGTATGGCGTTTGAACAAAAAACAGAAATTGGAATTTGGCCATGTTATTGGTCCAATTTGATATGGTAATTATTAGAATATGGCTTACATCAACAGCAGCTGCCGCTGATTACATGCGCTGTTAAAAAAAATTCTAATTAGATATTAAACCTGCAAGCCACTTTTCTTCCCTCCCTTTTCGTGCTGTTGTAATTACACGTGTCTTGTAATTACAGCAACTTGCCGTCTTCGCGTTATCCACGTGAACGCAAGGCAAACAAATGTTCCAACATCACATTCTAGACTATAATTGCGGCTTAATGTGAAACAGCTCTCTTTGCCAAATTCAAAACGATCCGCTCTAATAGACAATGAATAATGTTTAAACCAAAAAACGTGTGTATATATAAATGCGATATGAGATGCAACCTACAGCTAACTCGATTTAAAAGAGAAGTTTGAAACAAAAAGTCTGTTTTTACAGCTGCCTTTATATGGTCGCCGGGTTATAGCAAGACCTTTGGCGTCAAAACTGACACGCCCTTTAGTCTATACAGAACATGTGCGCCGCAAACTGGCAAAATTGCAAATAAAACACACTCAAAACGACAGGGAAGGACGTCACGAACGAGCGACAAAGAGGCAACAACTCTAGCCCCTCGATATCTAGCTACATAGCTCTATTTATGGTGCGCCATAGTCGTTTGATTGCCTTTCCTCTTTTCGCCTATAAATAGAGTTTTAAAAAGGCGTTGATGGGCTTGTTGCTCTCGTGTATAGAGTCATTGTGGTCTATTCTTCATTCTTTATTGTATTCAGAATTTGAACCGTTCAAATTCAAATCTTCCTCTCTATACACGCGTCTATTCATCAGCACATGCGGATATGACGATAGCTGATGGCTGGCATTTAACGGTCTATGCGGGGTCTATGCCTAGATTGCAAAAAACCTAATTGCTGTAATATGCAGTGGAGCATCAACATCGTCATGCATCATCCTTGTATGAAAAAACTAACATGACGCAGCTCTAGGGCGTTTTCCTTTTAACACACTCTATGCCATTTACTTGTATAGAGCCTATATATATCTAAACGAGCTTGTATAACTCAATTCAAATTTTTTCTAAAAAAAACCCTTTTCCCTAAGTGAATCTGTTCTATCCACGGAGAGACTCGCCTCCAGCGGCAGACCTGCGTGCGCGTATATCGACTACACCCAATTACGAAGTGCTGGACCTCGCTCAATCTTTATAGACAATAAATAATCCATCACAATTCAATGTGGCAGCGCATCAACGTCAGCTTGTGAAAATAATTGGAAGACGATGAAATCAAAATAATAAGCCTGGTTTCTATCTCATGCAGCAGTCGAATAAAAAATAGAAATAAAAAATAATAATTCGATGAGAAAACGGGAGAAAAACGAAAAAAGGCGGTCAATTTGAATAATGATGGGCGGTAGAGAACGAATGCCCGTAGCCTACATGATGTGTGATGCAGGTCTTGAAGGGCGTTGGGTCTTTTTTTTTCCCCCTTTCTATATGTCCTATATATCCATCCATTTCAATGGGCATATGCTGCGATGTATCATAGATATGGGTCTGATGAGTATATACACAGCAGCAGTATAAACATAGAATTGGTTGCTGTTGAGGAATGGTCGACGATTGAATTTCATTGATTGATTTCAGCAATCATTCCGATAGTTTTATTGCAGCCACTTTTCTTGATCTTCCCTATCACTCAATATGTGCTGTATACTTTGCAACAGCTTTTATTGGGCCAGCCGCGCGGCCAGCTGGATTTCAATGACCATTTCCATCGCACGTTATATGGGTCCCATCGGGCATAGTGTCTATGGCTCTTCATATTTTAACGATCGACACGTTGTCCATTTGACACCTGATCTCCCCCTCCCCTGCCTTGTCTGCAGGGTCAACTTATGTATACCTTTCTTTTTATGTAGCGACTTTTATCATGCAAGTGCAACGACCCTGCCCTATACAAACAGATCATGGAACCCCATTTTCTCTTGACACAGACCGACCCTAATAAAGGGCAGCAATCGGGCATCCGAAGAGTATCAGCTTTGATGGGGCAGATAGAGCGAGGTTGACGATTGATGGCATCTCAATTAGCACTACGTTATTACTATTTGATATGTGAAATGGTTGGACAGTAAAGAGGTCTCTATTCGCCTATAGATTGCGCATCGACTGGTATATCACATGTGTCATCCACATGTTTGATATTGTTCCTGGTGCCCCTCCTGTTTTCAATACATGTACAGGCCATAATAGTTGCACCTTTTTCAAACGAGTTCCCAAAGAAATTGTTCGCCGCGGAATCTATCAATCAATGGGCAGAAAGAGTCGAAAAGAGTGAAACCTGTGCTGTCATCCATTCCGCACGTTATACCGCGGGATTCACCCGTGCGACAACTATGTCAACCAGCAAACATTCGTGAAAAAAGGGCTTTTGTGTTAGATATATAATATAAAGGGGCGGCCAGGTGATCTCGTATGGCTTCTTAACCTTGAACATGATGTCTTTTCTTTTAAATACACAAGGGCTTACAATGAAAGGGGGACTGAAAATAAAACCCTGCCACATGAGTGGATGTATCTATAAATATATACAAAGTCCGTGTACCGTTGTGAACAGTTTCATCGAATAATAAGGGCGTTGGTGCGAATCACCTCCGCGCTGTATGCAAACGCATATAGACACGAGTCAGCCGCTCACGCGATCAAATATATATACAGCAATGGCGGCCTATACGGCGACAAAGAGAGAAGTCACTGCTTACCAAATTCAGCATGAAAAGACGACGAGTTGCAATGGCACATTATGTAGACACTCGCAGATACAGTCGATTGAATGACGCATTATCACAAAGGACACGCGTGCACCTGCAACCAGCACGTAGCCGCTTCTTAAATCGAAGAATAACAAAAAGACACGCTCTCTCGCCACGCGCATCTGCTGTCTTTTAGCTATTACATACATAGGCGGCGGTTGTTGTGTTTATTTATTTATTGTTATTATTCAACAAAGAAGGAAAACTGAAAAGACAACTATGTGTGTGCGTATATAGGACGGGACACGGGAGTGGATGAGCATCAGGCGTATAGACGCGTGAAAAGAGGAGGTTCGCTGCGGTTGTGGGGAAAAGTGCTGGGACTTGTTTCTCTCCGGCATCAGAAATGGTTTTTTTTTTGTTTTCTTTTTGTTTTTACGAAAAAAAAAAGGGGAAAAACGGGGAAAAAGAAAAGCTGTGAAGGAAGACCAGCCAATGTTTATAGGAACCTGTTTCCTGTCATGTGTTGGCACCCCACACAGCAGCCGTTCATTTTTGGAAGCGCTTCCACTTTTCCCTTTTCTTCTACATCCAGCAGCAGCAGCAGCAGCAGCAGCAGCAGAGAGAGAGAGAAAGAGAGAGAGAGGAAGGGCAGAAGCGAAACAGAGTCCTTTTGGCTGTTGGCTGCTGTTGGCTCATCATCATCAACAACACTAGAGGAGCCTATAGACAAAAGCAGCAGCACTTGCCATCGCTGTCTGTAAAGTGCTTCTGGTCTCTTTTATACTTGTCGGCTTTTAAAAACAGCAGCAGAACCCCCCCTTCCCCAACACCCAAAAAATGGTGAAAATGGAAAGTAAATTCAAATGTGTGAAGGGGGATGTGATATGGCCTCTTTTTCCTCCCCCTCACGTCCCTTTCGTCGATCGGCATCGTCCTCAGTCGCACGTCTTGTCTGGCCAAATAAATTTAAATAGGAAAAAGGAAGGCCTACCCTCAACTGCCTTCTAATGAATACACCGTAATATGGGCCTAGATATAGTAAAGCGCAGCAGGTTTAGCGAGAAAAAACGCTAATTGAATTCATCCGCCTTTTCTTTTTTGTGCCAACTCCAACGTGGTCTTACAATACAAAACTATTTCCGCCATTCCTCATTATGATATTCTCATTGGAGTACAACGTAGACTACACAAGAGCGTCAAAAGAGCAAGAGCCATCCGTCAGCCGTAGCTGTAGAGACATCAGCACATTTTCGTTCTATTTTTCGACCATTTCCATCTTCTCCCTTTTCTCATTTGGACGTTTTTGACGTGTCAGGGTATAACAGACAATTTTCAGCTGCACTTTTCTTTCTCTCTATATGGGCTCTCTATTCCATTAGCCCATATATCCAACGCGTATATACACGAGGGCAGAGTTCTTTTCCACCGAAAGTCATCATCCACTTCCGGCCGACTGCCTATGTCCATATCCATGTGCTCTGCCCTCATCACCCAGTGAAAGTCGGAATGTACGAGAGACACGCAGAGCGATATAGGGTGTTAATTTGCGCCAGCCGCACTGCTATACGTGCTGTATATATTTATATACAGCCCAATAATAATAATAATAATAGTGCGGCGAACCGTGACCGGTGGACCCTTCTCTGCGTAGCCTATACGTAGTCTACACAGCGCATCCGCAGCTGACAAAATAATGACATACTATAATATTTCATATTGGCCGACTGTAGTGATACAACGGTACAAGTGCATATCGTACAGGATATAGCTGACACATATATTTTATCGTGCCCCTGTATACATCCTTTCCGTCCTTGTATACGTATGTGACTTAGTGAGTTGGGCCATTCGTTCCAGCCGCGTAATCTTCTTCCAGACAATAAGCTGATGACTGCCCTCCCCTGTCTAGACACTTGCTACTTCACTTCTATGTATCCATCGAATACATTAGTCAACTTAACATTCACGTAATACCCCCATCGTGATGTGGCTTAAGCTGTTACGTAGCTGATACGTCAAGTGTTTTTGTAAGCTCGTGCCTCGATTCCACATACCTATAAACATGAGACAGGAAAACTAAAATGTATTTAAATCTGCTCTGTTCAAGTGACAGTCTATCCAGGACCAATGTCATTTCAGCTTAGAAGTCCTAAATACACAAACGTCAACTGATGTCGTGACTAACACCGTTTCAACGCATACCTGTTTGCCTTTCCTGCGTTTAACCGAACTTTTACAGGGCATTTTTCTACTTGCAAACCGATTCGTGTGTTTACCTGTCAAACGGATCTGATCGTTGCCTGATGTGTCAACTGCTGACCAATACTAAATAAACGCTTAATACAAAGCAAATAAGATAACGAGTCCCCACTTGGCAGACCAACACAAAAACACATGGACATGAAGACAATAGAAATGTGTCTCGAAAAAAACTACCGCCAACAATTATAAAAAACGTATGGGTTTCCTTTCTACTCACAGGCCTCATGGCAGTTTACCTTTTCTCCAACGCGTAAACGTCTCTATGGATGATTTGCGTCTGACGTGTTGTTCGAGGTCCCTTTTTTTACGTCCCCTGTTGCTCCGTCTGACAGTTGACAGCAGTAAATACGGGTTTGTTTCGTTGTTCTCAACGGTCACGTTTCAAAAATGTCTTTTAAATATGGGCATTGCCTATGGCCAAACAGCATAGTGTTGTACTGTACATAACACACATGTACACATATTGAAATGCTTTAAAGGATAAGAGTAAAATAGGGGAAGACAAAAGCAATAACCCACACAAATACATCAACCTTCTCAATGACAAAAAAAAAAAAAGAGAGGGCAGGTAAAACAAACGCAACAGAAAAAAAGTTCACGTAAATCTCAACTCGGTTGGTTCCTGCTGTTAAATGGGATGGCTTCACACTGAGCTCGTTTGTCTTGCTTTCAGTTTGTTTTCTTCCAAGTAAATGGGAAAAGCTACTTAATGAAATGTCCTTTTAAGTTCCTTAAAAGGATTGGTGCTGTTGACCAATTGAAGCAGTTATTTTCAACGAAATGTTTGAATCAAATTCAAATAAAAGCTTTCAACTTTACAAAAACAAAAAACGAAAATACCTGATGACACTCGAAGAACTGCCTGATGAGGCATAAATGAAATTGTACGCCCCAATCAGCTGGGGCGGCGACCTTCTCGGAATTTCTTGAGGCGACGATAGCCAATTCTTACGAGATAAGATTCTTGAGGAACTTCAACATTTCTTTCACGATACTTGGCCATAACTTCCTTAACTATTTTAACTGCATCTTCTGCTGCTGCTGCTTCGCCCCGATCAATCCTTTCTTTTATTTCTCGACGAATTTTGATTGCATTATTGAGTTCAGGACTTCGTTTGCAGGAATGAGGCCTTTTCCCAAACGAAAATACGTTATTCTTTTGACGAACCGTTGCTCGACAATCGATTGCGCTAGTGCTTGTCTTTCCAGGACGTGCCGTGCAATGCCAGATGACTGAACTTGTACTCTTGGCCTTAATTCCATATCTGTACCCCATGTCGTCGAGTAACAAATCTCTTCCTTTGTCAGTCCCTCCAGAAACTATTTCAAAATTGCGTTCCCTTTCTTTGCTATCGTTAACACGAATAATCTTGTCATCTTCAACAATATAATGAACCATGGCTTCCTCGGTCAATGAGGTTTGGATTTCCTCTGTGTGATCTGCTGTCAATTAAAAAAAAACAATTACGTAAATCATTTGCGATAAATTGTGACAAATATTTTTTCTTATACCTTCATATTCCTGCTCTGTGGTTACCGACTCATTGCATACATCCAGTCTTTGGCAATTTGTCATTTTTTGACATTTGCTTTGAACAACTACAAGATCGGTAAAGTTTTCAAGAAATAATAGGAATTCATCTTCTAATATTTCAGTTCCATCTCTTTCAAGTAAAATTTGAACGTTATCTGGCCCCAGATTGAAGATTGTTCTGGCTAAAAAGGAAGGAAAAGCACTTATATAGAGGAATCAGCAAAGGCTATAATCGACGTTACCTTTATAAATCAACTCTTCGAGGTTACTAACGACAACTCCTTTCCTCGTTTGTCGGTCTTCGCTTACAAGCTTGAAAGGTTTTCTTATGAGATTCGCACTCATGTTTGGAACAAATTCAAATTCAACCTATATGCCGGCGAGCAACCAGTCTTTGCCAAAGACATATTAAACAGGAAATGAACTATTTATTTAAAATTAACTTTTTTCACACAAGTTAGATTCAAAATAAATCTAAAGCGCGGAGCTTTTCCGACTAAACCATGAACCTCAATGCGGAACAAAAGAGTTGGTTTTGCTTTTTAGTATTTCCAAAATGGTAAAATCTATTGCAACCCAGAACTATTGGGGCCTCTAGCGCCCAAGAATGCTATTGCCCCCCAGAATTCAGGGGGCACTAGTGTTTGCCGTTAATTTTCTTATTTTTTTTTTACAGTTTCTTTCGTCCAATTTCCTGATGCCTTAGTGTAGTTTTTAAAATAAATTTTTTTCGAGAAGATTGAGACAACAAAGCAGATTGCAAAGATAGGAAAGATTGGCTAAATTGAAAACATTGCATTGTCGATACCTTGTATCTGCCAATCTTTTACGAGTCAACATTCCGTACTTTGCTAATTGAACTGCTGAAATGCTTCTCACAATCATGCAGGTAAAAAAAAATGTTTAGCTTTTTACCTGTAAAGGTTTAAAATTTAAGTTTTTTAATTTAAGTTTTTTTTTTTTTGTTTAATAAAAGTTTAAAATGTTAGCCGTTCAACAATGAACGTGCTATTTTGGCCGCTCAGTACACATGAAGCGTGCTGTCAGGATTGTTTAATTTTAAAAATTGACTTAATTTGTTTCTGTTTTTAGTCAGGTATTTAAAATTGCGCAAACTAAGATTAACTATATACAGAGGTTACGGGTGCGCTGAATTCTAGGGGGCAATAATAGCATTAGCAAACACTGGAGACCCCCAGAATTCTGGGAGATAATAGCCTTTTAGGTCGATAGAGGCCCCCAGAATTCTGGAGGGTAATAGGTGTGATCTTGAAAACTTGTTAAGCTTTTAATCCACATCGTTCTATATCGTTCTATACGGATACGGCTATGAGAAAATTTCAGGAAATATGGGCTGTATATAAAATCTAATAACTTTAAAACTAATTTCCCCTCCCAAAAATATTTTACTGGGTTTGTAGAAGAGAATTAGCTCTTTAATATAAGACAAAAACGGAAGAGGAGGGGATTATAGATAACTAACGGCAGTGATTTTTGCTAAAGCCGTTTCCCCCTAAGCTCTGTGTTAAACACGGAAGCGGTTTTTGGGTAGTAAAAAGGGAGACGGAACTCATTTTTCGTGTGGTGTTTCATCATTTTACAAGTTAGGGAAATAAAATTTGGCATGCATGTAGACCAATTAGTATCAAACAAAGTTCGTTTTTTAAAATTTATATTTTTTGTATTTCATTAGACTAAATTACAATACAAAAATACACATATTTTATAATTGAAATTAATCATACTAAATATTAAAATTTCGAGGGAGGGTTTTAGGAGAACATTGCCAAGATTTATATTAATAAAGCTCATGTAGAAAACAAAACTTTGCAATTTGTTTTAGGTTAGATAGGCATTTTGGGCTATTCCGACTGGACTATGTATCATTGTCCTCTGCAAGTCCACTCGGCTTATACTGGACAGCAATCCGATTAACATTAATAATTCATTTTAAAAAAGACTTGATTTCAAGGCCATCTAGTGTTTGTCGGAGACGCTATATATTCTGGGTTCGGTCGAAAACGACGTTGTATTGACTGAAGTTACCTGAGCCACCGAAAAGAATAAAAAAGCACACCATGCCTCAATCTTTAGTTCTCCAGCACCCGAACCACCCCCATTTAACCCCGAACGTATGGTGAGATATCAAAAGCTCATTTTCCTAACGACGCAAGGCTACCACGTCGCACGTAACTGAGGCCAGGTGGAAATTCTGAATCAGTTGCTGTGTGACGCTTCCAGAACCGGACAGCTTGGCTGTCTCTGTCTGTGACTTGTTTCCTAAGTGCCGGAATAGAATTGAACATACGCCGCTGCTGTGGTCGACTGTTGCTGACTCGCCCTTCTCCGTGGTAGTGACGTGAAAAATAATACCGTGTCATCTGTGCTCCTCCCCATTACCTGCCTCGCCCTGCATCGCCATCACGTCCAGCAATCTAAACAAGAAGACCAATTACTCCACTCTCACTAGTCCAAGCCAAATTTTAATTTGTCCAATTCTGTATTGCGAATCGCAAGCCCAATTGTTTAGCTGTTCTCGGCTAGGCTGTCTTCCGGTCGATTGGTAATATTTCGCACCAAATGATAACCTTTTTCCAAAATTTAATTGAATTTTTGTTTTTCTGAATGCAGCAAGAGCATTCCATGAGGCATTCTGTGAGGCCCAAAACCAAATAGATCTGACAACGTATACTATGCGAGTTTGATATTGGATCTCTCTCGGTTATGCTGTTTGCGATGCTGATTTTGTCAGTATTGAAACTATGCAGATAATTGCCTTTCAACAACATTTAACATATTCAAAGACGAGGCCTAGTGCAAAGATGTCGCTCTTGACAGAGTATACCTCGGCATTTTTGATTGTCATTACCATCAACATTTTTTCCCTCTCGTATCGTGGCCTCAGTTCTTCGCCAGCTTCCCAGCGTTTCCGTTCCTACGACTCCATTGTTTGTCGAAAAATGTTTTCCCCCTTCCCCCCGTCGTCTTGGCCGGCGCCTCACACCGAAATCAGGATGTTTTCCGGTTTGAATGTGTCGATGAATGACATTCTTTGAATGGCTTTGTTCGTGACCTAAAGCTAATTTGAGGGGGAAATGTTGAGATCATGTGCTATGGGCGGTCCGTTGTATCTTTTTGCGCCATCCGGTTTCAGGACCAGCTTTTCCAACGAGGCGACACACAATTCCAATCCAATGTAGTTACTGTAAAAACGGAGGACGGGGGATGAAATGAGAGCGTTTTGCTTGTGAAAACAAGACAAAATAACTCGACATGAATTGTTCTCCCCTTTCACAGTATATAGAGAAGTTTGACAATGTTTCGATGGTCCTTCAACCTCTCCATAACTTTTCTCTTCGTATTCTTTGACTTTCTCTCGTGAAACTCTTTTGACTGCACATTGGCGACCGTCCAACTCTCCTCGATAAACGCCGGCAGATTTCCCTATTCCCAACAGTGCAGTGCGGTCGAACTGAATTTCCTCCAAAGTATTCAAACAGCACACAAACGAAAGGAAGTTTCGGAATGTGTTTAAATAGCTTAAGCCATCAGTGTCCAGTTTTCAAAGAGTGCTGTTGCGTTTGCCTTCTTCCAGGCCCTAGCAAACGGCCAACGCTTTTAGTTGATAATTCTCGTGATTACTATTCTTTAATAACTGTTTCTCCTCTCGGCTTGGTTTCCCTCAAGCTCCTTTCCTTTGATAACGTTTCGCATTTTAGCGCCAGAGGGAGCGGACCATTTGCCAAACAGACAACTTTTTCTCCTCCTCCTTGTTCTTGTCGTATGTAGACACGTGAAATGAGAACAAAGAAGGCGGGGAAAACTAGAAAGGAGAAAGTGAGAAAACTTTCAGTGCCCCTATGTCCCAAAGAGCCACTACTAAACAGCCCACTACATTCCCTAATAGTAAAAAAAAAAAAAAACGCCATTGTCTTATTTCGAAGGGCTCGGCTTGTTCCCGTCTAGTTGTCTTTCGATACAAAAGCATTTCGAATTTCAGATGACGTTGAAAAATTGTTGATGGGTTGTTCATATAAGAGTTTCAACACGGAGTAGTCAACCCATTAAATCTATTGCTCTATTTATTTTTATTTCTCTCTTTGGTGCTTTTGTATTGTTTCAAATTTCGCGTCTGGCAACGTAGTCGCTTGTTCGCGCCATCCACCCCCCGCCCTGTTGTCCCTGGTGGGGGATCGCATTTACAAAAGTATCTCAACGACAGTGAATCAGTGATGTTATAGCTTGTGCCCAACGAAGATGTTCATCTGTCCTCTTTGCTAGCATGTGAAAGCTTTTCTTATTCTTTGATGGAATAGAAGCAGGTTAGAACTTTATTTCACGCTACTAATGTGTGCATTTTCAATGTTGCCCACCTTTTATTTTGTTTGATCGCCAAGTTACGAAAGATGTACAAGTCGCACGGGGGTGAATTGGTGGTTTGAACTGTACTGCCTCCTCCCCTCGAATCCAAATTTTAGTAGAGCAAGAAGCGCTAACTTTCCAGTTCTTTCTTTTCAAGTCTATCCTATTGAGGGACTAATCCGTACTTTTTACCACTTTCCATAACTAATTGGATCTATCAGTTCAAAATCATTTTACAATAGCTGTTTGTATTATTTCATTTCCGTACTGTATAGTCGTATATTAGACCAAAAATGAGTCAAGGTTACTTACGTGATGACGTGCAGATTCCATTGTCTTCAATACGCTGGGCGAATACTCGGAACTAACAATAGGAGGGGTGTAACAATTCGTTATGAAATTATGATTTCAATTAATACGATTTCATCTTAGCTTCATGACAATGCATGGCAGTTGCCTCATTGATTATTCTAGTCTTTGAACGTTTGTCAAAAAATATGCGTTGATCTATTTCTAGAATTACCTACTCTGAATTGTCTCAAGGTCGTTGAATAATTAATACAATCGGTTCATTTAACATCCATTCAATATATTCAGATTGTGACCGCGCAACTTAAATTTCAGCTTGAACACTTTTGCTAAAAAATGAGGAGCGATTTCCATTCGTCGTTGCCCTCTGAATGAATAAATTGCATTAAATTTCCTTTAAACGTGAGCTTTTTGAATTATTTTGGCCCTTGCCCTCCTTAATTTGACTTTGACAAATCTCAGTTCAAATGATGGCCATGTGGCTATGGCTGAAATCTTCTCTCTTGTGTCTGCATTTCTCGATTATTTTGGACGTTTAATGTTTTCAATTTGTCTTCAGTGGTAGAAAAAGCCACGAGTAACTGTCACCGTTTCAAAAAGACTTCTCTGGTCTTGTCATAATTACCCTAATTAACAATGCGCACCCCATTACCATGGTCTATAAACTGGAGGTCTACGGACTGTCGTCTGCTCCAGATTTTGTCTGCTATTTTTTGAAACTAAAATCCGGGCATCCGGTAGAGGCGCTGACTGTCCGGATCAGTCATAACAATTCATTGTTAGGACATGGTTAGGACCTGGTGCATCATTTGGAAAAGTAAGTTTTTGGTTTTTAATTATTTTCTGACAAGTCTACAAGTTAACTTTGTTGTCTTTGGACAGCTGACGATGGCCTAATGATGACAGTTTTTTTCAGACTTCTTTCGTATGGAAGAACACGCCCTCGCCCGAACGTCAATTTGACAGGCGTTATTCTTTTCAGATCGTATAACGAGTTGTTTCCGATGAAACGGCAAATGTACGTTTACGAGGGTGTGTTTGATTTTATTTCGTTGGATAACAATTGGAAACGAATATTTCTCTATAGGCCATCGGTATATTAAAAAACTATATTACACCTCCTGACTTTAGACGGCCAGGAATTTCATAGCTCTTAATCATGCACATCAGCCTAGAATTCACAATTTCATCCATTCACCCGTTCAAATATCGAACGACGTTCTTGCCATTTTTGGATGAAACGACGGAATACGAATGCGAAAAAGTCTGCATATGATGGGCATTCACGTTAGAGGTGTGTTTATGCAAAGCGATGCGTATATAAGAATAGAAGAGAGAGCGAGCAGCAGGCGTATTATATTGTACGGGTGTGGTCTATTAGCAAGTCAAGACGAGTCTGCTATGCATCACATTCGAATCCGATTAGGGACATGTACGCGGCATTGACTCACAAAATTGAGATTTTTTTTTTTTTCTAATTTTTTAACAAGCTCCTCGAAGAACCGACTCCTATACATAAGACCCCTTTAACAAACTATACATATAGAAAACGATGAATCGAAAATTCATTATTGAGTGAATGTGATGCGTCATACATATAGCCATTAAACACTAGCGAATCGCTGCCGGATGCGATAAAGACAGCACGTGTATATTTAACAAAAAATATATCTAAATAATTCTGTAGACATGTGACACCTCATGCGGCAATGCATTTCTGTATTATATACAGTGGGTACCGAAAGTATCCGTACGGCTGAGAGGATCAGTAGGGAAAACGCGTTTTTCAAAACGCTCCCATAAATAGAATTCTCGGTGGAATTCAATAAAAAAATTTCGTAAGGTTAATATTAGGGTGGGGTTTCATGTGATTTTTTTTTAGAATTTTTCAACAACGCGATATGTGGTTTGTATCGCGTTCCAAAAGTATCCGTACGGCCGAGAGGCCTAGTAGGGAATGGGCTTACTTTGGAAGCCTGTTATTCGGTAACTACCTAATATTATAGGGTGGGAAAGTTCTTAAAAAAAAGAGCTGCATTAGCTCTATATGTGATTATCAGAACATATTTTTTGAGTTTCATTTATAGTAATGAAATTCAATATGAAAACACGGATTATAATTTTTCCGTTTTTTCTCCCTCGATTCCCCTTCACCAGTGTTGCCATATCCCAAAATCATTACCCTTTCTCTTTTTCCGTTTTCACGGAAAAATTGCCGCCCCTATCCCCTAGCGAGCATTCATGGGGGGACGGCAATCTTTTCCGTCGGAAAAAAAAAAGAGAAAGGGTAATGATTTTGGGATATGGCAACACTGGTGAAGGGGAATCGAGGAGAAAAAACGGAAAAATTATAATCCGTGTTTTCATATTGAATTTCATTACTATAAATGAAACTCAAAAAATATGTTCTGATAATCACATATAGAGCTAATGCAGCTCTTTTTTTTAATTAATTACTTTCCACCCTATAATATTAGGTAGTTACCGAATAACAGGCTTCCAAAGTAAGCCAATTCCCTACTAGGCCTCTCGGCCGTTATTTTGGAACGCGATACAAACCACATATCGCGTTGTTGAAAAATTCTAAAAAAAATCACATGAAACCCCACCCTAATATTAACCTTAAAATTTTTTTTTTGAATTCCCCCGAGAATTTTATTTATGGGAGTGTTTTGAAAATTTTTCCTACTGATCCTCTCAGCCGTACGGATACTTTCGGTACCCACTGTACCTTCCTTCTTTTCAACAACATCCGCACAGAGTTCAACGCTGTCGTTTACAACCGTCTCATTTTGCGTGTGTCGCTCTTAATACATTCATTGTACACTGGACGTGTTTGATGGCTTTCTGCTGATTTGAGTCTCTAATATCAAACAGCCCGTCGCAGAGAGAAGAAACGAACTGACTGTATACTAATATCTACATATACACTCGTGCACAGGATATAATGTGGCCGTCGTCCAGCGCAAGTTTCGCTTCGCTCGAAAATTTGGTTTCGTCAATGTCCGTGTAGCTGATAGATGGTTGCGTTGGGCCAGTGACCAGGGCCTTTCTTAATCTCGTTGTTTACTTTGTCGTGTGGCTGATTCGAGTGGTCGACAATTTTTTTCTCACATCGAATCCAAGCGCTTCAAGAATGAGGCTCAGCAAAAATTGAAAGAAAAGCAACAAAAACACCGCAAAATGTCAAAATTGGTTGTGTAAAATGTTTATTAATGTGCAATATCAGTGTATCTATTTACACAGTGTAAGATATCCAGATGTAATACAAAAATTAAGTTGAAACCAAAATGTTTAAGCAAAATTTCTTATTTTCCGCGGGCTTACCAATGTAATTTGATGACTGATGCGGACAGTCAGCGCCTCTAGTGGATGCCCGGATTTTTGCTTCAAAAATTAGCAGACGAATCGTCAAAATCGGGTCTAGCAGACGACAGTCCGTAGACCTCCAGTTTATAGACCATGCCATTACTCTCCTAATGTCTTGTTTTCAGCCAATATGGAAATTTTAAAACCATAATAGAAAATATTTTCCTGTGAATTATCCTTTGATATGTGATGTTTGATAGAATTGTTGCTATCACTGCTCTTTAGCGTGTGGTCCTTCATTTTGCAATATGCAAAGAAAAGGCGGTCTTTCGCCAACAAGTCGAGCAGCTTAATGATAACTTTTGAAATTTTTTTTTATTTGTGAAGAAACCAAACATTTCCAATGATTATTGCAATGATACACAACGGAATAGTCGATAGGGAAGGATAAAGACAACTAGATATTAGCTCTTGTAATTGTGAATGCAACTCATCTGGTTCCAAAGATTTCGTTCACGTTGTGGATAGCAAGATTTTTATTCCTCCGACTCAAATCGAGTGCACTCGATCCAGCATTGGTTATGCGTCCTTGTCGATACCGAGTTTGATCAATTCTTGAATTGCCTCGAATAAGTGTGGACTGAAACTGTTTGAGCACAAAAGATCAAGTGCATTCAAACCCTTTTCCGTCTTTGCGTCCTTGTCGATGCCGAGTTTGATCAATTCTTGAATTGCCTCGATTAGGTGTGGACTGGAATTGTATGAGCACAAAAGATGAAGTGCATTCCAACCATCTTTCTGCTTTGCGTCCTTGTCGATGCCGAGTTTGATCAATTCTTGAATTGCCTCGATTAGGTGTGGACTGGAACTGTTTGAGCACAAAAAATGAAGTGCATTCCAACCATCTTTCTGCTTTGCGTCCTTGTCGATGCCGAGTTTGATCAATTCTTGAATTGCCTGGATTAGGTGTGGACTGGAACTGTTTGAGCACAAAAAATGAAGTGCATTCCAACCATCTTTCTCCTTTTCATCCTTGTCGATGCCGAGTTTGATCAATTCTTGAATTGCCTCGATTAAGTGTGGACTGGAACTGTTAGCGCACAAAAGATGAAGTGCATTCCAACCATCTTTCTGCTTTGCGTCCTTGTCGATGCCGAGTTTGATCAATTCTTGAATTGCCTCGATTAAGTGTGGACTGGAACTGTTTGAGCACAAAGAATGAAGTGCATTCCAGCCCTTGTTATTCTTTGCGTCCTTGTCGATGCCGAGTTTGATCAATTCTTGAATTGCCTCGACTAAGTGTGGACTGGAACTGTTAGCGCACAACAAATGAAGTGGATTCCAACCCTTGTTCTCCTTTGCGTCCTTGTCGATGTCGAGTTTGATCAATTCTTGAATTGCCTCGATTAAGTGTGGACTGGAACTGTTTGAGCACAAAAGATGAAGTGCATTCCTGCCGTTGTTATCCTTTGCGTCCTTGTCGATGCCGAGTTTGATCAATTCTTGAATTGCCTCGACTAAGTGTGGACTGGAACTGTTAGCGCACAACAAATGAAGTGCATTCCAACCCTTGTTCTCCTTTGCGTCCTTGTCGATGCCGAGTTTGATCAATTCTTGAATTGCCTCGATTAAGTGTGGACTGGAACTGTAAGCGCACAAAAAATGAAGTGTATTCCAACCATTTTCCGCCTTTGCGTCCTTGTCGATTCCGAGTTTGATCAATTTTTGAATTGCCTCGATTAAGTGTGGACTGGAACTCTTAGCGCACAAAAGATGAAGTGCATTCCAACCATTATTCGCCTTTGCGTCCTTGTCGATGCCGAGTTTGATCAATTCTTGAATTGCCTCGACTAAGTGTGGACTGAAACTCTTAGCGCACAAAAAATGAAGTGCATTTCCGCCGTTGTTCTCCTTTGCGTCCTTGTCAATGCCGAGTTTGATCAATTCTTGAATTGCCTCGACTAAGTGTGGACTGGAACTGTTAGCGCACAACAAATGAAGTGCATTCCAACCCTTGTTCCCCTTTGCGTCCTTGTCGATTCCGAGTTTGATCAATTCTTGAATTGCCTCGATTAAGTGTGGACTGGAACTGTTTGAGCACAAAAGATGAAGTGCATTCCAACCCTTTTCCGTCTTTGCGTCCTTGTCGATACCAAAATCGATTAATACTTTAATTGCCTCGATTAAGTGTCTACCGGAATTGTGTTGACACAAAAGATGAAGTGCATTTAATCCAAATTGGTTCTTTGCATTCACGTCGATTCCAAAGCGAATCAAGTTTTGGATTTTTCTTGTTAAATGAAGATAAAATTCGAAATTGAAAATATCAAGAGGTTCACGACCAGCACATAGATCACGCAATTGTTTCTCTTTTTCTGCAAGCTGAATCGAATAAAGGGACAATCATGCAGATGATTGCTCGACTTGCATAAAATTTATAATACCTTCTCCTCGATAGATTTCAGTTGTTCGACTACTTCTTCCGATGTCATCCTTTTGCTAGGATCATTTTCCAACATTTTCTGAAGTAGGTTATTCTGATAAATTTCGAGTAATTCACCGTCAATTTCTGGTAGCAAGAAATAAAATTTTTATTAACAGAGCAACAATGTTTTGCAAATATATTGGGAATTACTCTTCAAGTTGATCGGTTGCTTTTTAATTACGTTGTCGGAAATTTCTCTTTCACTGGAACCATAGACATGTTCTCCTTTCAAGAAAAGAAACCCAAAGACAAGGCCTAGGGCAAATACATCGCTCTTGACTGTTCCTTTAAGCTTTTTTGCCTCTTCTGCCTCTTTTATGTTATTGTTTATCTCCAGCACCTCGGGGGCGTACCAATTTGTGGTTCCTCTTACTCCAGACCACGAGTGATATCCACGTTCATCTACGGATTTGGACAATCCAAAATCAGCCCATTTGATTGTTACCTCGTTGCTTCGGCTGGCAGGTGTCTTTGAAATGAGCACGTTTTGCGGTTTTATGTCTCTGTGGATGATTAGCTTCGAATGGATGTGATTGAGCCCCGAAGCTAACTGAAGAAAAACGTGAATATAACGTGGCATAGGTCCGTCGTATTTCTTTGGGTGATTCGGCTCCAGGAAGAGCTGATCTAAAGAGGCGTCGCATAATTCCAATACATACATCCTGCAACGTGCCAAAGTAACTGATGTAATTTTACTTTTTGAAAATAAGACATAATCATTTCACCTAAAGTCGTCATTACTGTCACAGTGAAGAAGTTTGACGACGTTTGGATGATCTAACGCTCGCAAAGCTTTTTCTTCTTTTTCGTTGTCAAGATCTAGTTGAACTCTTTTTACTGCGACTTCACGGCCTCCGTATTTCCCTTTAAATACCTGACCATAGCCACCCTTCCCTAATGGAGCTTTGCGGTCGTACCAAATTTTCATTTCCTCCTTATTTTTAATTTCCAAGTAGTAAAACATATGCCATCCGTCGTTGTCTTTTTCAAGCACGTTGATTCCGGATTCGATCAAAATTTCAAGTGCGTTCTTGAAGTCTGAGCTTGAATTGTATCGAGTCAAAAAATGGAGCGCATTTGATCCATCGTTGGATTTCGCTTTTGGGTCGATTCCCAGTTTAATTAAGTTCTGAATGGCGTCGATTAAGTTTGGGGTTGCATTGTATCGACACACATAATGAAGGGCATTCAACCCATTGTAATCTCTTGCATTCACGTCGATTCCGCTTTGGATTACGAGGTTAATTGCTGCAATTAATTCATAACTTGAATAGTATCGACACAGAAGATGGAGTGCATTACTTCCATCATTGTCCTTTACGTTAATGTTGATTCCAAAGGGAATAAAGTTTTTAATTTTTTCTGATAAATCCAATGGAGAATCACGAGCACATAACCGAAGCAATTCTTTTTCTTTTCCAGAAATCTAAATTGCATAAATTTTGTTTAGACGATTACTTCACTTGCATAAAATCAATCAATACCTTATCCTTGATGGTTTTTAGTTGATTAACAACTGCTGTCGATGTCATCCTTTTATTGGGGTCGTTTTCCAAAATTCTTTTAAAAATTTCATCCTCGTAACAGTCCTTTAATATGCGATTCATTTCTATTATAAAGCAACGAATTCTTCATTTACAGAAAAGGCATTATTGAAGTCGTTAAATAGGAGATTACTTTGCATGTTGATGGGATTTCCGTTCGTTATGTTTTTGGTTATTTCGTCTTCATTTTCCATGGTACCGTAAAGATGTTCCCCATTCAAGAACAGACTACCGAAAATGAGTCCTTGTGCAAAGATGTCGCTTTTGACGGTCCCCTGATACTTGTTTCCGTGCAAGTTGCCACCCAATTTCAGCAACAGCAACTCTGGGGCTAACCATGCATTGTTTCCTCCCACTTGACTTGTTATCTTTGCTCGTTTACTGGCGTATCTGGTCAGTCCAGAGTTTGCCCATTTGAGTGTTATCTCATCTTGGCCAGTAGATCCCGCCGAAATCAGAACATTTTCTGGTTTAATGTTTCCATGAACTAAATTCCTTGAATGGATGTATTCGAGACCTGAAGCTAACTGAAGCGAAATATCAATATGGTGTGGCATAGGCCCATTATATTTTCGAGTGTCATCCGCCTTCAAAAACAGCTGATCTAACGAGGCGCCACACCATTCGAATGCATAGTACCTTTTAAATGGCAAGAAAAAAAAAATCATTATTGACATCACCTTGCTGTTGAAAATAAGACAAAATATTTTCTTACCTGAAGTTGTTGTCATTTCCACATTGAAGAAGTCTGACGACATTCGGATGCTCTAACTGCTGCAGAGTTTCAAACTCGTTGCCAAATGATTGATCCGTGCCTTTGGTCAACTCGATTCTTTTTATTGCAACTCTTTGACCATTAAATGTGCCACTTTGCACTGAATCAGAGCCATCTTTCCCGAAAAAATCTTGGCGATCGAACTGAATGCCGTTGATATTTCCAGTAAAACTTGAGGAAACAGGCGAGGACATTTTCAGTTAAGTTGCACCTAGCGGATATCAAAATAAGGAATTTGGCAAACTGCTGTGTGGAAAATGTGATTTGACACCGAACAACCCTGACTTCAAAGTTGAATCGCTTTGAGGTTATCTGTAAAGCATCAAATAAATTCAAAGTCTAATACAGATAACATATTACCGTCTTCTGGTGATCCGTGTGCAATGGCAGTGACGTATTTTCTTGAAGTTTTGCCAAATTCTTTTTTTAGTAGGTCGAATTCGAGGACACGCACAACTTGAGAAATAGAACGAGTTACAACACGACCATATTCGACAGTGACCAAATAAGGAATAACTGTGCAATTTTCTTATCTAATTATTTTGTTTATGAAGGAAGATTCTTTACTTTGGCTATACTTTCCGTTCAATGTTCCTAGATGAAAAACGAAAAAATAATGCCAATTGAGGCCACAATTCACTTTTAGAAATGTTTTTTTTTCTTCCAATCGCTGTGTAAAATGGTGAACGCGATGATAACTACTCGACTGTCTCAGAGCTGAGCCACAACTGGAATTTATTTTCGGGGAGCGGAGTATCTTCGTCTCTCAGTTCTTTTTCCTCTAGCTCCTCCCATTTTTAAACATTTTGCATTCTAGCGCCAGAAGCAACAGTGTATATTATTTCAAATGGACTTCGACCCTCTTCTTTTTCTCCTTCTCCTTTATTCGTGTTTTCATTAGTTTTTTGTGTACGAATATCAGAGAAGGGAAAACTTTGGAAGGAGAAACAAGAAAGAAAAAGAAATAAAGACACATGCGAAAAAGCCATAAAGGCTCGGCCCGTTCGCCGTGAAATCGGGGACACCGAAAAGAGGACGACCGGGAACACTCGGTTGCCAAACGCTACGTTCAAATATTCGATAAAAAGGTATCACGCGTTGGCATTTTGTCTAATGCCTTACGTAAAAAACAAACAAAAATCCATGTCACCAAGTTATGACTCTAGTTATCTTTAAATGTTTTGGTTAGTTTTCTCTCTCACGACCGTATAGACTACTTCGATGGTGAAATGTCAATTTCATTTTTCTTCTATACCGTGTCTAACATGCGGTTTACTACTTTCCTAGAAAATGCGTGAGTCATTTCCTTTTTAAAACATACGTTGAAAGTGGGTTAGGTTTTACGATATCTCCAAGCAGGAAACGTTAGCTTGTGTTGTCATTCCTATATACAAAGCTATTTCCGTTCTGTTTTTTTTTTGTTTTTTTGCGTCTTCACAGATGTGTTGCAACAAAGAGGGCTCATGATTTCTCGTCGTCTGCATTGTATAAAAGGTCTACCCTCTACTGTCGAGGGAAAAAGAAAACACAATAGACAACTTGTAGATGGTTAGAACGGTTTTGCTGAATTATTAACCATCCATATAACATTGGCTGTTTTTTTTATGTAGACTGCCATACAGTGTAGAACAAAGAAATCACCTTCCTTACCGTAATTTGGCTGGCCTAAATCCTTCACTCTGACTTTACCCGTCTTAGTCGCAAGATGGCGTTAGAAAGGAATCATCAACCAAAAAAGCAAACTATTTTTTACATCGTTCTAATCTGAGGATAGGTCTGGCCCCGAAACTTCAATCAATCAATCATTTTTATTTCAAACATTGGTTGAATGACGAAACGCCCCATTGACAAATTTCCGATGACATCTTCGTATTTGTTTTAAATGAACTAGCACCAGTTCTGCATGGAGATGGAAAATTCTAATGCAATCCAAAAACCAGAATGAATCAAAGGTTTATACACCAAAAACCTGTGTAGAACATATGGTATTGATATGAACTGCATTTTACCACAATTCGGGCTTCCTGTAATACAGGTAATGTGTGGAAGAAGATGCACATTTATTTCTGTATATGCTGGATTTTTTCTTAAATTGTGACTAAGAATTTTCTTTTAAGGTATGGCTGGGATAGCGAGACCAGCAAGACTTTCAATGAGAACAGAGAACAAAAAGTGGGAGGAACATGGCTTGTGTCTGCTAAATGTGTGCTAGTAAATGCAACTATTGGACTTCCATGCATATGCATCTTTAACGTTCACTTATCCATCTTTCATCATGTGTGATGAAGCTTTTCCATCTCAATTAACACATCTGGTTGAGCATTGAGAGGTATATATATATATACATGTGTTTGGACACTAATTATTTCTCTAATCATGCAGTTAGTGGTGAATTTTTCTATGGTTTAAGTGAACCAATTATACCATATAGCTGGTCGGGCAAACCAGGCATCTGTCCAATACACATCCAATACCTCTTGGCCTTGCCCCAAGCTGTGGAAATTGTTCTCGTAGGAGCTAGTTTATCCAGCTTTAATACCAACTACTAAGAAATGCACCTGTTACCCGAACCATTGTTCACCGTTCCAATAGATGAAACCGACATTGTAATAACCATCAAGGGTACGACCGGCGGTCGAATCTTGATGGGAGCGAGACATGGTTGCATTTACGAATTCTTTTTATCAGGTATTACTTAAAAGTAAAGATTGTTCTCCTACAATACTAATTAGATTGTAAGTTCGCAGGCCTTTCGCTCGTCTCACGACCGGAAAAGGGAACCATTAAGATGTACGATTTAGATACAGACGGGCAAGCCATGACTCGGGTGACAGCCATCGGTATCAATACCATCGTCCAGTCTGTCGCCAATATTGCAGGTATTGAAGGAAATGCTGCCAATAGAAACGAAATTACTGAGGAAATTTTCCGTCAACAGAACGGCGGATCGTTCCAGTTTCCGACCGTTGGTTGGTATTGAGCCCATCGAGTCGAGCGAATAGACCAATTTGCATTTGGTCGCAAATTAATGCCTCTGTTGTCCGTCTGTACTTAAACACTTTGTCCTGACGTACATTCAGCGGAGCTACGCCTTCTAGCCGCCTGGTGACGATTTAGCTGTTCCAAGTACGTCTACCGCCTGGTTACGCGGCCAATGCGTGGGAATCACGTTTTTAACTACCATCACAGCATCAGGGAACGATGTAGCCAGGACATTGTCCAATTTAAATTTTCCAGCTGCCCAGACATTTTCAGAGACGCAAAACACGCTGGGGTTGGATGGAAAGAGATGGTCATTGGCAGAAGTTACTCCTACCCTCCAAAGACAAATCGATCCGTCAATCTTTGCCCCTCCAGCACCTGAGCCTTCACTAATTGTAACGTAACGTGCTGTGGGACCTCGAAAGTTCATTTTCCTGAAGACGCAATGCTGCCACGTCGTCTCCCAACTTATGCCTGTGGATATTCTCCATCAAATACTGTTTGACGCTTCAGGGCCGGACAACACGGCCGTTCGTGCTTTTTTCCAGGTTTTGCGAGAAGAACAAGCCTGTGCCACTGCCCTGATTTTGGCATGTTCGACGAGCATTCAGGACTCCCAGCTGGCTGACTGGGCTGCTCTCGCCTTCTTTCTACTTGGTGGCGACGTAAAAGTCTCTCCGTCTCATCCGTCTCATCTGGCTCATCCCATTACGTCACCCGCGTCTCCTTTTGTCGTCAACTCGCCCGCTCATCTGAACAGTACACCTAGCAACTTCCACCACCAACAGTCGCATTTTACTTTTAGTTCACCTGATTCTGGAGGAGTGGGGGATTCAACCCAAATGCCATTTTGACTCCCCAAGTGCAACCTCACTCGCCCCATTCGAATAACGTGGTGACTAGCAGTGGTGGCGCAGAATTGACCGACTATCAATTCTCTGGTCGACATAACGGACTTTACCTTTATCTCGGACGCATACTGAGGCCCCTTTGGCTTATGCCGCTGGCCAGAGATGTAGGAAAGCCCCATTAGCCGTTGCTGGACAGTGTCGTCAACAGTGAAGAGTTTTTAACTGTTCTGGGCCAACTGAATGCTCTTAAGGGATTCGTTCATGTCAATATCCATCAAAACGGTCCGCAGAGTTACCAGTCCAGTGAGATGGGCCGCCTTCAGGTAAACTGGACATTTTTCATAGATGTCCAACTGATCAGTTATCATTCCTTTTGTTTAATTATTAATATTTTAATTATTATTTTTATATAAATTAAAATTTGCAGGATGCTCAAATGCAGGAGAGAAAATCCCTATGGCCATGAAACAATTTTTGGATCATACTGTCGAAATACTTGCTCTCTGGAAAGTGTTGTGCGATCACCAGCTCCATTTGCTCGGCTGAAATGCGGATGTCACTCAAGACAACGTTGTTCCGCGACCTCATTCTTTCCGGTTCTGACACCTGCATTGGGCTGATCAACGCTCTGATTCATCGATACTTGGATGATGCGGCCAGTACGGACGCCATCAGTGAAAAATTGAGACAGGTCTGCCCATCTCTCTACCGCAATGAGGTAACTGTTTACTTGCCAATGAAACTGAAGCAAAATTGTTAACTAAATTTTCATTCCTTTTTAAGGATGCTCTATGCACTAAAGTCAACGAGCAACTTCTCAAGGCTCGAACGAACAGCATGAACCGCATGGACAAGGAGCGTCTGCTGCAGCAAACGCTGGAAACGTGCAAGCAGATTCCGGCTCGCATCAATTTGGCGCATGTTTGCCAACAGTTGTCCGCTTGTCAGTACTTCGGAGGCGTGGTGGAGCTCTGCTGCGTCGTGGCTGAGAAGCTCGACCCTCAGCACCGTGCCCAACAATGCTACAGCGGCCAACAAGAAGATCCTGCCGCTGTCGAGGCGCTTTTGGCTCGTAAAAATTGCTACCAGCAAATGTGCCTTGTTTTGCAGAAACTCTACACGGCCGCTGCGTGCCATCCTCAGTCGCCCAGCGTGCCCAAATCACCCGGACCGATGGTACAAACGACTCCACAGGGATACGAGGAGGGACTAAGCCCATTAGAAGCGCAGCGGTTGGCAGATGAAACTCTTTCTCTTGCCTTGCAATCGGATGATGAACTATGTCATGTTGCCATTTTCGATTGGTTGACGGACAACAAGTGGGACGACAAGTTGTTGGAAATTCAGTCGCCCCACTTGGAGAATTACCTCAAGAGGCAAACAGTTGGTCAGGTGTGATTGAATTTATTGATGTGTATAAATCGGGCCCAAATAAGTAGTTCGAATCCGTTTTTTCTTTTCTTTCTAGGTTGGTCAACAGCAGCAAACAGATTTAGTGGCAAAATACGATCTGTTATGGAAGTTTTACGAAAAAAGTGGCCAGTTTATCGCCGCTGCACGAGTTCTTTCCCGTCTAGCTGATGCCCACAGCACGGCCATAAGTCTTCCGATGAGAATAGAATACCTTTCGCGGGCCATTGTGTGCGCGCGAGCGGCTGAGACGAGCTCCTTCGGTAACGCCGTTCAGGGCCAGTTCCTCTACGAAATGGAGGAGAAAATGGACGTGGCTAAAGTCCAGTCTCAAGTGCTGGAAGCCGTCTCTCGGTTGCCCAGTCGAGATGCCGACACCATCAGCCGTTTACATTCCGACTTGCTTGACGTGACTCAACTATACGAGCAATTCGCTGAGCCATTGGGTCTGTGGGAATGCAAACTGGCTATTTTGCACTGCGCCAATCATTACGACTCGGCTCTGGTGACCAGCATTTGGCAAAATATTATCAATGCTGAAGTCAAGAAACTGAGTAGTGCCGACACTGAAACAAAACTGGCCACCCTGGGTAGCAAAATGAAAACGCTAGGTCGAACTTATGCCCAGTCAGAGCAATTTTTCCCTTTGGAGTTCCTCGTTAAGACCCTGGAAACATATTCAGTTCGCTGGAATGGCCCACCAGGTAAATTTCAATTATTTTTATGTTCTTTGAAATGCATTTTGATCAATGTTTTTATGCTTAATTGCTAGGCTGGGCCGTTTCCATCATACTGACAGCTGGAGTATCGTTCCAGCGTCTTTTTGCCGTTTACAATCGCCTGTACGGCGCAAAGGATGTCGTTTGGCAAGCTGAAGGCAAACCCAATCACTTGCTCAAAGTGCTGGCCGACATGTTAAATCGGCTTGTTGATTCCTCTACTGGAGGCTTGGCAGCCCTGGTGCCGACAGCCGATCGTCGAGCTCTTATAGGACAGTGTGTCGAGGCCGTTGGTGTCTATTTGACGGATCTATTTTGCACGACTCACGCCACATCACCTGCCCTCATAGCCGAATTCCGTACTCTACAAGGCAAATTAGAACTTTTGTAACGAATATTTTAAATGCTGTTTTTCTCCCCCATAGTTGTCATTCATCCCCTATTCTTTTTTCTTCTTTTCCGATTCTTTGAAGCAACATTTTATTTCTCATTTTCGTGAGCCCTGTATGTGTGAGCGAGGGCGAATTCTTGTTGTCATCTACCATACGCCTCAACTCTTAATCCAATCCACCGATCATATCAATACATACCCAGCATTGTGTGGCCATTCAGACAGAACGTGTTCACTTGGGAGGGAAACATTTTTGTTAGATTAGATATAAATAAACCTTGCAACTCAAATCAACTAAAGTAAAATGCAGTGCGCAATGTAATCGACAAAAAGTCCATTTGTTTAAAGAAATGTTTGTCTCTTATATTACCCATTCTTAAAACATGTTCATCCCACAACTTACTCACTTGGCAAAAGTTGGTATTGTCATTGTTGGTATGTTTCTCAACATTGTTGGTGCACTTGAATGGTATACTTCCTAGCATGTTTGGAAGATCCTGTGGAACATAACTGTGAATCTAACCACCGAATTAGGCGTCGGTTGCCATAACATTCTAGCATTGCCTTCCTATATCCTTCCATTGTCGTCTGAGGGACTATTTAACTCGTGCAGTTATGTTAATGTGTCGAAGAAGTAGAAGTGTTACAGGGGTCATTCGTAGCTCAATGGTAGAGCATCGGATCGCTATGGTGGAAGACTTGGGAGCAATTCTAAATTAAATAGGGCATAGGTATCAGTAAAGTTCATGGTTTGTTTGCCAACGAATTTATGTCTTTGAACAATTTTCCTAAATATTGTAGTTATTTAAAAAATGGGGTAGTGCCGGGTCAATTAAGGGTTTAGAACTTCTGGGTTGTTTTGTCCCAAAGGTTGCAAATTATTGTGGTGTTTGCTGTGTGTGGTTGGTTGGTTGGTTGTGCAGCAAATGAACTCATTCATGTGGAGATGGTGGCACAGGTTCAACTTCATTCAGAGTCTACTAGAAAAATAGAAGAGAAAACGATATTTTGTAGCGTAAACATTTAAGATCAACTCAATGAATTTGTTTATTTCTTATAAAAACTTCATAAGCTGCAATACTTTGAGTGTTACTGACTCACCTTTGTCTATAAAAGAAATCAAGTAACTGCAAAGAAAAATAAGCAACATGATATTATTTGACATATTAAGTGAAGAGTTTCGCATTTATCGATTTGTTTTTCATATTTTTCCTTATCATTGCTTACTTTTAGATGTCCCATAACAATTAACGCGTTGAAAAATAAGAACAATTTAAAGGCCATGTCTTTTTTAGTTTTTTCAAGAGAATCGAAAAACATCGCAATTCTCCCTCTGGTGAGGAATCCTGTCTGTCGTCCCTGACGCGTGACGCCTGACATTTACATCTTTGACTGTGATATATCATGGTAATATGTTTATCTAAAAGCAGAGAGATTTTGTGGCATTGCAGAGAGCGAATAAGCGGAATGGAAAAATAGGTACAGTTAAATCCTTAACTTGCTAAAACGTTCAATATTAAGCACTTTTATTTCTTCTGTATTCCTGATGCAAGGTCAGATGACTCTGGCAAGGTATAGCCTAGAATAGATGCTATTATACCATGCCTGATGCATGATTGTTGCAGCCTCTTCAATTGAATGAACAATGACAAAAGTTACAAAGACAACTACAATCCTACAGCATCGAAAGTGTTAGTAAGTAAAATAAAAGCATTAGATTTAAAGTTACAACTTGAAATCTTGATAAAAGAGTATTGTTTTCAGAAAGAAAACAATTGCTTACCATTTGCTGGCAAATATGGAATTGGGATCTTGCTTAAAAGTACTTGATACCTTTTTCATGGGAAACCTCATTTCGCATTCTTCTGCCATTTTGATTTACTTTTATCAAAGTGTCAACCATTTTTTTAGTCTGTAGACTGACAAATTCAGGATGAGTTTACTTCCAAGCATTGACACAACATACATCTCCATGTAAAGTCTTAATTAACATCAATCCATTTTATGTAGGAGTTGATTTTTAATTTTTGCTTGACAAACGGATAAGTTGAATGGTTGAGTATGGTTGTTGCCCAGCAGATTAAAACATTATAGTTTTGGTCGCACCTATTGCCCCTCAAAATTTTGAGGGGTAATAGACTTTTCCTATAGTTTTTATTAACATTTACTAGACAGAAAAAAATGTGTTGGTGAATGTCGTCAAGAATGCAAATGATTTAGTTAATTTACTGTGGTATCAACCTAATCAAAATCTTCATGTAAGTTCAAATACTTCCTTCCTCCGAAATTGCCTTTTGATGCACAAAGCATGTAGTGTGATTTGATTTTTTTTTTTTTAGATGTGAAGTGCTTTCAGACTTCATTGGTGCTGAATTTTTGAGTATATTATCACCAGAATGTCATACAAAATAACTTGGGCAGGTAAATCCTTGTATTTTGTGTTTTAATTTTAATCACTTATCTATATTACATGAGCAAAACATATATTGCCGAAAGAAAACAGATACCTTTGGTCAATGGTTACACCAAGGGCAGTGAATGCATTTCTCTTTTCACCATTGGTCAGCTGACTTGCCTTCCCAGTTGCAATGAAGAAGAATGACTAGTCAAAAGTATTAAAAGGTAATAGCTTATTGTGTTTTCCTATTGGTATCTCTTAAAATTCTGATGTTATTGAGTTTTTCTTGTCATGCCAGGTATTGTGATCAATCAGATATTGATTTCCTAGTTGCATGACAACTGTGGAAGTTGTCATACAACTATACAGCTGTATTCACCTGTTTGTTGACAAAGTGTTAAATTTTGTAGGCTGTAGGCCGTACTGATCAAAACAAATTTAAACAAACGATAATTTTTTTTAAATCATAAAGGAAACAAGCAACAGTTATGGTTCGTTTGGTTGGAGCCCTTTGTCAACAAAGGGAGAGAGGACCAAGTCAAACGTATCCGAAAGGTACGGGGTTACAAGATGGAAGCTTAGCCACGGTTTATTGTCAAACAAATAGACACGGCTGTCGGAGCCCTTTGTGCGCAGGGCATTTGACGAACCGGGCACTCAAATGACGCTAAAGACTTTTCACTTGAGGTCTGGTGTGGCTGGTGTGGCACCGATGAACCTCACACAGGTAGTTTCTAGGTATAAAAGGAATTTTCTTCAAAAGATGTTGAGGCTTATGTATCTATTTGCAGGAACTTTCTGGATTAAGGAAATCATTAACGCCCTAAAGGCCTTCAGTACACCTGTTATCTCCACCCAGCTTCTAATTGTTGACGACCCGGAATATGCGCGACAAGTTAAAGGAAGGATCAAAAACAATTTTCGGAGAAATAAATTAAACAATTTTTCGTTATTAATATTTTTCAATTGTCTTTTTAGGTGACGGGATATTTCGATGAAGTATAACTGCCTGATGATGTTTAATGTCGATTAAATTAGACATTAACCGAATCCGCTTGCTAAAACTCGAGGTGGCTGCAAATTCTATCCAGTAGAGGTAAAAAAAGTTACACTTGCAAACTCTGAATTAATTTTTGATTGATTTTTTTCCCCAATTTCCAGCCTCTGTATACATGTAAACTGAAAATAAAGCCTGCTTTCATCGAAGTCATTAGTGAACAATACAAATTGTAAAGCTGTGCTCCATCTGCAAAATCGTCAATGTATCTGTGAGGCAGTACCTCAAAGAACAATTGCCTAGGGACTTCATACAGGTAGGCCTACCATTACAATTTCTGTAACCAAACCAGCCTTTCAATTTGCATCTTGTTTCAGGGTTTGCCAACTGCTAGCCGAGCTGTCATCAACATCGACGATACAAGGAAACCGCATAGATAGTGTGTAGGTTTTGATTTCTATATCAGCTGCAGCAATGACCATGACTAACATGTGGAAATGATAGCAAACGGCGTAAACATTTTTAGAAGAAAACAGAAAGTTTTCAATTTTTTTTTAAATTCCCAATGTCAAGGTTTATCTGTTAACTGCTTCAAATTGGCTCAGAATTAGGCAGCAATTTTGGAAGTTGTTGCTTTCTCAGTATGGTAAATATATATATTACTACTGTAACAGTTAAAAACAAACAAAAAAATTGCATGATGCATGTGATGAAAGATCACTAATGAAAGAGCTTGTCTTAACATTTAACTTTAAAGATACCACTTTCACATGCACAACACAGCCAATGTTATCCTTATTCATTCTCAGTTTGATATTTGGCTATCTGTTTTTTGTTTTAGAATGAGCTTCAATGTTGGTGTTGCAGGTGTTACCCATGTTACGTTGACTGTTTGGATTCCTATTCATTAACATTTCAAAACCAAATTCATCTTCTTAAAATTGACTTGTAAGTAAAAAGAGGCTGTTTTATAACTATGTATTATCTATGTAACACTTTTCTATTCAATAGGAAAGGATTTGGATCATTCTAGGAACATATCTATCAAAGATGCAAAGCTCTAATGGGATTAATTTATCCGTCAAGTACGTTTTCATTTGCAGTCTGTATGTCCTTTCCGAAGGCTCTGCCAGAAGAATATGCTAAATAATGAATTTATGAATCGCGTAAGTTACACGAGCAAGAATTTTTATGCCTAACGATGTTTTATTTTCTTAATATAGATTAATGATAAACTTGGATCTGAAAAGGTTCCTTGGTTGGGGCGAGACACCGAATAAAGTTTAATGATTGGATGCACTACATGGAATTTCCATACTTTATTCACAGTACCGTTTATAACGGTATTTCATACTTAAAAAATTGAAGTGCATATTTGGGCTCCCTTCTTTTCTGTGGCCCCGTTTCCCCTTGACTCATAATAAGCCCGTAGGGGGTCATGCCCCTACTGTACGGTATATATAAAAACAACATATATCGAGGTTTGGAGGGCTCTGGCCGGAAAGGGGACGTGGGGGTCCTCATAGTTCGATGAAATGCTTATGGAGGGCTATGTCGCTACCCACAAATCCGAATTAAAGGTTAATCGCTCCTGTAAAAATGTTCCAAATCTTCAGCTCTTCTTCCGGCTTCTCTTAGCCAAACACTGGGTAATCTCCCCGGTGAGTCAATTGAGGCAGTGTCTCCCCCTGCCTTGGTTGACAGCAACTTTTGAAATGGTTATTTTGCCTTTTAAAAGTTGCAAAATATTCCATTATGTAGAGATATGTCAATACAAATTTTGTTATAAATTAATTTTGAAAAACTTGTCTTTCATACTTTCTTTGTGTTCACACTATACATTACTGACCTTAGCAATTTTTTTCTTTTAAGGATTGGACTCTCAACATTGCTGAGATCGACACTGATGTGCAGTTCTTGTACTGAGAATTCCGGAGTGTCTTTGAATTATCACCGATTAAATTCCAATCCTGGAGATGGTAGTTTGCTGATTTATTTAATTGCAGAATGATTTTGTATTCAATCTTTATTTATATAGATTTAACAGATGTATTAGAATGTTTTCACAGTGATGAATTTAACTCGTTCGGGTATCGATCCCCAAACTTTCAGCGTTCATTGCCGATGCTCAACCGTTGAGCCATGAGTTACATTTAAATTTGCACTAATATTAGAAGGCAAAAAAAAAATGCAATTTTTATAGGCTAGTAAAACTATATGCTAACCTGAATAACTTGCATTCAAGGATCATAGCTGTTTGGTAGGACGTTGGATAATGGATCTAAAGGTATCGGGTTCAACTCCCGGCAGAAGGTTAATAAATTTAATGTGAATGTCAATTTCATTGCATTTCTATAAGATGGATTTACATGTTAATAAGAAATTATCTTGAATCACGCTGCAAATATTATTCTAAGTCCACATTTGTTGATCTCAATTAACACGAAAATATAGAAAACTTACTAATGTGAATTATGGCTCAGTGGTAGAGCATCGGCATGGACCGCCGAAATTTAAGGGTTCAAATCCTACAAGAGCCGAAAGAAATACTACGATGATTAAAAGATTCAGTTGAGTGACTATATGTTACAATCTTATATACACAAAATATTGATCAAGTAGTATGTGTGAGATATCTCGACAGTGGATGCCAATGGCTAAAGTACGTTGTAAAGTGTTCAAGTAACAAAATACGTATTCACACCGATAAATCAAAATAAACAATTTATTAAGATTTTTTATTGGATATTATATTAAACATTGCCAAAATATCCGTCCCATTACTTCGTAATGGGGAAGTTTCTCGACCCGACTGGCAGACGTGGAAGATTGGAAGCCCAGGACATCGGGAACCTCCGTGGAATCGAACCACGGACCTTGGAGCTGCTAGGCGGATGCGATACCTTCCTGGCAACCCCCCTATATCCCCCCATTGATATTTGATCCCCTATGTACAACTTTGCACAGTTACCTTAATGTATTGAAGACTTAGATTACTCAGTAATATGTCTCATAGCTCATTGGTAGAGCGATGGACTGGAATTCTCTATACATTGGGTTCGAATCCCATTCAGGTGTTGTGAAATTCAGTGTCCTTGATGGATTACACGTATTGGCATATAAATTCCAAGTATGTCATGGTGAAGAAAACTGTAAGTAAAATTGTTTTTTATTTAAGAGTAAGTTTATAAAGGTAACTTGTTCACACTTGTAATAATAGTTAAAAGTATCCCAAAGTAAATTACTAAAACGCTTCTAAACTGACGGTGATAACGTCAATAAAGTGAATCAGTAAACATATTTTGTACTTTTTACCTTTGATGGTATTTGATCCACAAACATCCAGCGGTACAATCCGACGCTCACCCATTAAGCCATGATTCGCTCATAAACATGCACAATACCTTCTTGTTGCTTATAGGCAACACTTTCCCACTTGTGAATTATTGAAGTGTAGTCGATGTAAACGAAATAATTACCACAGCTAAGTATACATTTACATTTTCTTAAATCATTGTTAGAATGAGGAAATTCATTCATTATTGATAAATGGCGCTTTATAGTTTTGTGTTTTACCTTGTCTCAATCGTGGTGGCGTAGTGCTTGTGGGTCATCTTTTGAGTACTGTATAGATCTTTGTTGCGAAACGTATCGCCCCAAGTGTCTTAAAATAGGACTTAATATGTAAATATCACTAGGCGATATCCAACTTCAGGTATTGTTCCCAAACATGAATGCCTAATCAAAACGAAAAAAGTCTCCAACACTTAGAACAATGACACGACGCATGCAGATTTCGCTTGCAATCTTCCAGCAGTTACTCGCACTTGAAATTTACTTGACACAGAACTATTAACCTATTGCAATACCAGCGAGTTGTCAAACGTTCGCAGATCGACATGCAATGCTGTTTTGCCGCATCGCAGAAAGGTAAAACAGAAATCCCTGTTCAAACTTTCAAAGCAGAGTCATGGAAACCGATGGGTTCCATGACTCTGTTTCAAAGTGAAAACATTTTCTTCATACACATATTATTGGCTAACGAATTCATGCATTAAAACTAATCAAGGTTGTTTTTTATCCGCCATACGTCACAATAGAAAATTTGCAATCGCATTTCTAAAATGAAATAATAGAGACAAAACCATGTGAATGGTTCTGTAAAACTGTTTCTAGTTCAGTAATCGAAACTGGGAATGTCAGGATAGTCGTCTCAGTTAATCTTCCTGCATGCCAAACGGCGGATACATGCCAAATTTCGATCACGGGCTCATCGCGTTGTTGGAGTACATCATGTCGTAAGGGTTTCTCATCCTGGGATAGCGTGACGGAAGGACATAGGATGATCCAAATTGAGAAACACATCGACCTCTTGGAGTGCCATATTCTTCAACGAGGAAATAGCTACTTCGCCTGCAAGGCCCACGTGTGAACGATTTATAACAGCCACCTTCAGAATTTAGTGTTGACTTCCAGTAGATTTGGCAACCGTTGCATTTGCTTACTGGGCAAGGCGAAGGGCGACAGGTGCCATAGTCGTTGGTATCCGGCTCAAGCCATTGGCCATGATCACAACGACCCTTTGTCATAAGTGACACAATTAAAAAAAAAAAAAAAAAAAATGTAAACAAGTGTTTTGATAAGACGAGCATCAAGGACATACCACTGGCCATTAAAAGATCTAGACAAGAGAAAAAAAAAACCTTGGCGTAGATACGGTGGCACCTATCATCTACCTTGAATAAGAGTTGATTACGATCGCGGCATTATTACGACAACGTCTAAATTGCGAATCTGTTGTACAATATATTGCAGAAAAATGTGGCGGTTTTCCCTATGCTTTGTTTGCCATACCCGACACATTTTTCTGCAACCTCCTGTACCTGAACACCGACAGTGCGAATAGGCAGTAGCGTGGCAACATACTGGTTGCGACTAGACAGTTCTCCCAGAAGAAGACGTTCTTCTTCCGACGTCACGATTTCAATCCGATTGAGCAAGGCATTTTCCTTGGCTGCTATGTTGGCATAATGGACCATCGAACGAATCAGCACTTGTGTCTCATCGAAATTAGCTTCCAAGAACGACTCTTCGGCGTAAATGATTCAAATTGACAAGCCGGGACCAGGAAACGGGTAACGTTCCAGTAATTGTGCGGGCAAACCCAGCTCACGACCTAAGGCTCTTACTTCATCTTTAAGGAAGTCTGTTGGGAAAAAATGCGAAAAGATTAAAGATCTTACTGGATTGTCATAACGCAGGAAAAACCTTAATGCAAATACCTTTAATAGGTTCTACTACACGGCCGTGAATGCGCAATTGACGAACCATTTCGGAATCGTTATGACGAGTCTTTATGGCAACAGTGCGCGAAGAAGCCATATGGAAAGCGGACTCAATTAGATCCGGTCTCAAAGTACCTGTAATATTTTCATATGTGATGACATTGAATATTAGGCAATATAATACAAGCAACAACAAAAAAGAGAAGGTTGATACCTTGTCCGAGAAGTAGATTATCCCAAGTTAGATTTAAATCGTTAGGCGTTGTATTTGCCATTTTGACAAACGTATCGTCAATAATTCCACGTTTTTCTTACCGATTAACAGTCAGACACAACGAAAAAGTTTGGCGGCCATGCACATCGTAGAAAGTCAGACTTGCTTAACAACCTAAAACAATTTTAAACCTCAAATCTGCTCGCTGGTATGAAGAAGAAATGAGAATCCACTCTCTGTATATAAAAAAAATATAATAAAATCGGTC
This sequence comes from Daphnia magna, assembly GCF_020631705.1. Classification (NCBI taxonomy): domain Eukaryota; kingdom Metazoa; phylum Arthropoda; class Branchiopoda; order Diplostraca; family Daphniidae; genus Daphnia; species Daphnia magna. The sequence goes on along the minus strand of NC_059183.1, from coordinate 14,142 downwards.
ATAGAACAAGAATTATAAACCGTAGAATTTGAGGTCTGACAGGACTAAGTATCAATTAATCTCGTATCAAATTTTGGCCAATAATAAGATTCTGAACCGTCCAGAAAAGTATCTCAAATTACCCAAAGGATGAGCCCGAGTTGCTGTAAACTAGTGACGACCTGCTCGGATTCTTCTTTACGCAGGAAGCCGTTATCGATATAGATGCCCTGCACTCGCGACGAGATATCACCTGTAGAAGTGCTTCATGGAAAAGGGCAGTACAAATGGCGAAATCGACTCCACCGTTTACCAGCATGAGCACGCTCTTTTCACGTCCGACCGTACGCGGGATGTAATCGATACACTACTGCTCTCGTTTCTTCAATGTGAAACCTCCTTGCAATCCACAGATGTCGAACAAGAAGTTATGCAACATTTTTCGTCCTGTAATTTTACACAAGCCATTAAGATCATTGTTTCCCACTCAATGGAAAGGAAACCAACATACCGTTATCAATCAAATCATGGAACTAGACTCCGTAAAGACGGCGTTCAGTATCAGCAATAGCGGAAATAATATGACGCGAACATTTTGCGACGCAACGCAACGCAACCCTTCTGCAACCTTGTCTACGCTGTCACCATGGGTCAGTAATACCATTTACCGAGTCTCTAAGCCTTTAAACAATGGGCACTCCGTTTCTACTTGGTTCTTGAATTGCCCATCTTCTCCAACATCTTTTCTCTCCACCGTTTCACCTTAACAGAACAAGACAAACAAACAAACAAAATATAATAAGCGTTACTTATTTTATGACATAATTGTTATTTCTGACATGTTAAATACTGCTGTGAAATAACTTGAATAATAAAAATTTGATAAAACAGAATTGGTTACCTAATGCCTTGTTGATTAACTGCATACACAACAAATTCTCGGCACTGGAAGACGGCCAGTAAAGATTCCTGGGTCGTATAGTGGGGCATCCGCTGCGTAAACTGGGATGCCTCACTAGGACCTGTTCAAAAGTAATGTAATATTCATATTTGACTCTACCATTTCAGAAACTTGATTCTAAACATATATATACACTTCCATGTTTTCAAACGTTAGGTTTAACAGTAACATTGAGCAAAAAAGTCAACAACAAAAAATGCCCCATTTGTTTTGGGTTTCAATGTTTACCTCCTGAAATTATAATCGCTTTATTGCCTTGTTGAAGCAGAAAGGTAGCTGGGGTTTCGAGGGCTTGAATATCAGATTTCACACATTGTTCTCTGACTCTGCAATCTATAAACTAAAATATAAATTTTTTAATGAATTGATTTTTCATATCATCTATCACCCATGGCTTTCTGGTCTGCCTGAGAAGTGGAAGATTGTGGAATCAATCTCCACCTGTGAAAATAATTGATCTAAAGTAATAGGTCATATGTCGTTTCATTTTACCAATGTACCAAACTAGAAACAAATGTTTAGTCCTCAAGCTCTAGGTTTTTCCTGCTAATTGAAGAATACCCAAAAAGTTCCTTTATTAACACAATTGCACATTCATCAAATACCTTAAACATCTTTTCACAATCTTTCCATGACATTTGGTTTGCATCAAGACATCCTACATTCCTTGTTCCAAGAAGCAGGAAAATATTTACGATACAAGAGTCATCTAAACAAAGCCCATAGCTCCCAATTTCCGTAGGGAAGAGTCTTTTAATACTGTGTCAGAGTAATAGAATACAGTATTCTATTACTCTGACTGTGTAGTCCTATGTTCAATAACAGTTAAGCTTATATAAATATGGTCGCGCTTATTGCCCATCAACTTTTGAGGGGCATTAGACTTTTTTTGCTATTGCCCCTCAACTCCAGATGGCACTAGTTACGGGAAAGGGTCGGCCTTCTGACTGTTTTTTCTTTTCTTTTTTTATTATATGATATGATACCTTCGTGTAGTCTGATATTCACTGCTGATATTCACGTTTTTTTTCCTTAGTTATTTTATTGAGGTAAAATCCTTCAGTGGGTACTAATTGCAAATGCACTCTTTTCTTCAGAGTCGTGCGTGTCATAAGATGATGCTTTTTGACATTATTTTGTTTTTTGAGATAGTTTTAAATGATAAAAGTCATTTGAAATGACATTGATGACAGATATAATACCTAAACCATCATCTTATGACATATTGACACGCACGATTCTGGAGAAATAAATGCGTTTGGCAATTAATAACCACCGAAGGATTTTATCTTAATAAAATAGCTAACGAAAAAAAAAAAAACCTGAATATCAGCGAAAAGACTGCAAGAAGGTTTCACATAATAAAAAAAAAGGAAAAAAACGGTTAGAAGGGCTACCCTTCCCCGTAACTAGTGCCCTCTGGAGTTGAGGGGCAATAGACTTTTCCAATTAAGAAATAATGAGTACTGGAACAATCATACTGCCATAACACATTTTAATTTGGATTATCAAAATACCTAGTTCAGCTCGCCCTTTGCCTCTGATGCTTATCAGTGTAGAACATATTTGTAACTGCTTGGTGATCAGGAATGTAGATAAACGCCCCCTTGCGTATGCTACTCAGGCTACACAGTAGACGCAATAACGCATAAATCCTTGGCGGATTAAAAAACGAAACTGTTGCCTGAACAGGCGCCCTATAACTACCACCACCAATCTAGATTTCTGGAGAAAAGAAAAAGAAAATGGAGAAATAAAAAAAAAAAGAAACAAACAATAAAGAAAAAAAAAATAGCCAGTTAGAACCTTAAAAATTAAGTATTATAACAAGGACAAATATTTACCATAGGAATTGTTGAGCTAGGCACCTGCTTAAGTTGTTTGATTTCACAAATTATCATTCACATCCCTGCCATTACTAAAGAAGACGTTAGATGATGTTGGAACCTACTGCTTCGTAAGCTGCTACCAATCCTACATAGACAACCAAATGGGGGTTTCGTGATCGTCATAAAATCGGAGATTGAAATGTCGGGCTGTTAGCTAAAAGACATTTTGTCCGCCGATAGAAATTGTGGAAAATGTCAGGCTCCACAGATCAGGAAAAAAAATAACTCCGTAACATGCAAATAAATCAATTTGAAATATTTTCCTTTAAAACATACAGAATAATAAAATCTTTCACAAATAGCACATTAAGATTTGATAGCATTACCCAATGGAACACAAGAGTTCACCAACTTAATGCACAAGGATATTGCCCGTTACGACTCCCGAGCTATGACGCAGCAAAGAATCTACCTATAAAAAGAAGAAAAAATAAGTTATAGGTAGACAAAGTCCTGATTATCGCCTAATCCCCGAAAAAAAAAAAACAACAACAAAAAATTCGTGGCAATAAAGAAATGGACGAGTTATAAAAAAAAGAAGCACGTTTGCACGATGCATCCTACCAAAAAATAACAAACCATTATAACAAGGATGAAAGACAAACATTACCTATTTCCAAGGGTGCATGAAAAGATTTGTTGTAATGGCAAAAAAAGCTTACCTAAACTATCCGACAATTATTGCCCGAACATGCTCTTATGCCTGTTGATAAACTGTACCAACATACAGACTTCATGTGACCGTTGTAACATTGGCCTATATGTGGTAACATTTCGCCCTTGGTTGATGCAATATGCACAATGGCTTCATTTCCTGGTGTTAAAAATAAAAGGACTATTGAAATATCATGTTGTCGAAGAAAGACGGTAAGTTCAGCTAACAATACTATATACGATCTGACATACTGAACAAGAAGTTCCAGAGATTTTCCATTTACATGATGTGGAGATACAGCAAAGGCTAATGCTGCTCTAAAGTAAAGCCTGATAAAATATTTCCACCACTTTTTTTCTATTGCACTATTGTAACTGAAATTATATATTTGCGGCAGACGTACCATCCACCATATTGTCCAGTCAACAATTCAATCGTCAACGTGGCTGTGAATTCGTTCACCAAACGGACGCTAGTCGTCGTCGTTGCAGTTGTCGGTGCGATCACTTGGCCATCTTTCGACCAGCTGACGGACAACGGCAATCCACCTTTAACTACGGCGCATTGAAGAGCCAATCGCTCGCCGGCATTCAACACGGCCGAATCGCTCATTGCCATTATATGAGGCGGGTCTGTATCCAATATCGTTTTTTTTTCGTGTTTTTTGTTTTTTAAACGGATTTCCGGCGACCGGAAGCAACAACAAAAAAGAACGTCGAGGAATTTCTTAATTTATCCTTCCTACCCACTTAACTCATCTGCTTTTTCTTGTTTATCACAAAAATAAAAGGGGAAAGACTTAAATTGGCTTCTGGCTGCTGGATCGATATAGTCGGTCTGTCTCATTTGCTTTCCTCTTTCCTCTTTTTTTTTTTTTTTTTTTTTTTTAGAAAGGAGAAGGAGCCAAGGGAAAGGGACTTGACGTGAGGCTAAAAAACTTCCTTTTTTTTTAAATTTTTTTTCTGCTTCCAGTCCGGATAGAAAAGCGCTGTTGACTTTCTCATCATCAAAGAGTATACACAGCGACCGAGCAAGTTTACAGGGCGGAGAGGGAAAAGAAAAAGGCGCCGAGTCAATATTGTCGCAAAGCTGTCAACAGGAAAAAATCCAACAAAAGGTTATCTTTTAAGTTTAGTTTTTTCTTGCCGAGGATCTATAATTTTTACTCTTTCTAATCAACTCGAGTGCCATCATTTCTTCTAAGAAAATGCGATAGAAAAAAAAAGGACTACTCGAATTATGGTTGGTTTTAATTTAGCTTTTGATTATTCATCCCTATTAAAGGAAAAGCCAAAGTTTCCAGATAAAAAGAGGAAAAGAAAAGGGCTGAGACTTACCGAGGATGTTGAGTTGAAGTGACTGGCGAGCCGAGAGTCCGTTCTGGCCACGTGCCTCGCAACTATAAAGACCGGCGTCGCTGCTCTTATCCAAGGGATCCATCCTCAAACTGCCATTGAATTGAAGTCCCTGACGGCCATTCAGCGGCAAACGACGTCCGTCTGTTTAACACAGTCAAGTCTGAATTCACGTTTTTCTGACAATTTGATTGAATTCAGCAAATGTAATTTTATTTTTATTGTCACCTTTTTCCCACGTGATGGCCTCAATGGGATAACCAGCGACAGGACAAGGTAATTCCATTCGTTTGCCACCAACTCCAACGACTGTACTCATCCGTCTAACATAAGGAGCTCCTGAAAATCAAATTTCTCTTTTCATCGGCTGACTGCACTGATTTGACTTGATTGTTTACCGTAATTATGCAAATTGGCTGAATGCTCTACGCGACCCACTCGAGTCTCAGCTACACACTGTTCGCACAAACGCCATTTAATCGAAGAATTACAAGAAAAACGTACCTATTGCACAAAAACGCACTTTGAAATTGCCTCCGTCTTTGACTCGGACGTGGGTTATGTTGAGATGGGCCACTAATGATCGTCGTGACCCGTTTGTTGCTGCTGGGCGAGGAAATATCGTTCGGAAACGGGCGATAACGGAAACGCGTCCAGCGTCCAAGTGAAATGAGGCAGCGGAGTGCCAGAGGCTAAACATTTCAACGAGACTGAACTTCCCGGATGTAAAACTTGCCGACTGAACGTTTCTTTCAAATGAGGAGGAAATGCTCCAATGGCCAGCTGGGCCGATGCTTGGGCCCAATCTCCTTCGTCATTGGATGCCAGGCATTGGTATATTCCCTCATCTTCACGTTGGACGGACGAAATGGATAACTGGACCATATCGGTGTAGCCGTCGTCACCGGATGAAGAAGAGACACGTCCACTATTGCCCACCAAGTAGCGCTGGCCATCTTTCAGCCAACTGACAACCGGCCTAGAATTTGTTTTCCCCAGATTTTAACTTAAGTTGTTATTCCATTTAACAAGAAATGTAAAAATGATTAACCTGGGACTACCGGAGAAATGACACGTGATGGTGACGGACGTCTCTGCATCGACGACTTGAATGTGCTGGGCAGCCGATGCGGCGGCGGCGGCGACGACGACGACGTTCGACGATTCAACGATTCTGACTTGTAATTTGTCACGAAAAACGAGTTCGGTACGTGATTCGACTAATCCCATGGAATTGTTGACGGAACAAATGTAACGGCCCTGATCTTCGGCGACGACGGAAGCGATGAGTAAAGTGCCACCAACGAGGCGATGACGCCCAAGTCCCAGCACTCCACCACGATGCTCTTGCGTGGCAGCTGATGCCACCAGTGGCAACAACAAATTGCCATACTGAATCGTTTGACTTTTGTACCATCTGCGTGGGTCAATTTATGGTTACGTACAATTGTTCAGACAAAAGAACTGTGTCAATAAATAGTTACTTGACTTTAGGTGGAGGATATCCGTGAAAAACACAAGGTAAAACGGCATCTTGTCCACGCCAAACTCGAATTCGATTCACACTTTCTACAATGACTGGTGCCATCTTTGTCATGGTTTCTAGGGTACACGTAAAGGTCATGTTTCATTGTTTCTCAACTGGAAAATCAATAATGTTGACACAATCAGATACCTTGACTGAGGATGATTCGTCCAGCAGTGGAACTGGTCATTGTTTGCCCGTTGGGCTGGACGAGAACTCGACAGTGATACAAATGATTCTCGTCGCCTTGGCGCGCAGACAAAACGTGCAAGTCGCCATTGGCCAACATCACGTGACGTCCATCTGTTTTACGAAAAAAAAATTTTTGAGTTTTTCATGTTGTTCTTTAATCATTTTAATTGCTAGAGGCATGGAAAGTGAACACTGAAAACCAAACTTTTTCGAGGAACTTTTTCAACTTTCACAAACTGTGTTCCATTTGAGCCGTTGCAACTGACGTCCCATGCCGACGGTAGCCATTTCTGAATAAACCGCTTGGTAAACGTTGACTCGAAAAGAAAAGCGATTGCCAAATATGCAAAGGCAGCAGATTTGAGTTCAAACAAAAGCCAGGAGTAACGATATTTTCTACATAGGAACAATTCAATCTTTTTAGTTTTAACAAATATTTACGTATACTAAATCAAACAAAGAGGTCAAAACTTTGAGGATAATTTAATTGAGCCTGAGCAGAAGGGTGTTTTTTTTTTTAATTGTTCCTTAGGTCAACGTGGCCCGTATTACTTCATTTGTCGATCGACAGTTAGCGAGGTGACACACATGAAAATGCAATCAGTCGTTGATTTCCACTTGGCATAGTCTACCTTGGCTGGAAGTAAGAAAAATGTCGTATCGATTGTCTTGAATCCAAGAAGTGACTGTAACATAATCACGAACAGAATCAGGAACAGAGCAACGAAAAACGGCCGTACTGCCACGACGAACTCGAGGATTCTCGACGGTGACCTCGAATGGCGGCAAAATCACTTTTTTGGCGCCAAAAAGAAAAGTAAGACGATTTTTGTGTTTTAAAAGGCGAATATAATTGTTAGTTTGACGAGACTAGTACCTGCACGGACGCGCACAGGAGTGGAGAGGATGCGACCAATGAAATTGGCTGCCAAACACCTGTAGGTGGCAGCGTGAACGTCTGGTCGGAACTGCTCCGGCCGGAAGGTGTGCAAAGTCAAACTGCCATTCGGTGATAACGTGATTAGATTGTTTGTCGTTGCAGTTGACGTTGCAGTTGACGGTGCAGACGTAGAAGATGATTCGACTGGATTCCAGATGCCGCTGCCTGCCGCGCTGCTGCCTAAACGTTCTTGAAAATCAAGTATTCCGTTCATTATACAACTCAAATGAAAAGGGGAATAGAATTGTGTTAACCTTTGGATGTGAGCCAAGTGATTTGGGGTGTAGGTTGTCCCCAAACTGGACATTCGATGGTGAATCCTCGATCGGGAGTAAAAGTCACGTCTGATGGCAATTGATTTTGGAAACGAGGACCAGCTGCTGCTGCTGTTCCCGACGACGCAAATGTGTCCATCATTCCGCTGCCAGCGTGTTGATTGGATGAAGCAATCACGTTGCTGCTGCTGCTGCCGCTGCTGCTGCTATTGGCGTGCAATCCTATTAGGAAACAAGACTTTGGCTAAACGAACAAGTACATGGCAAAAGGGCACGGCCAGATGAAACCAATTAAAATGGAATTTCCCGCTGCAAGTTTGACGTTGGAGCAACAGGGAAGTGAGAAAGAACGCAAAAAAACAAACAAAAAACAATCAGGTAATAAGAAATAATGATGCTGTAGGTGATGGAGGCTCATAGTGAGGAATATGTTCGCACAAGACGCGACGAACCGATGAAGCAGACGCTGCGAAAGAGAAAATAAAAGGGAGACGACGAAAATAATTGATTATCGATCGAGCCAGTGCTCGCTGTCGTCAGGGTCAATCTATAAAAGATGCAACGACGCGCAGGAGCTTCATATAGGCGTGCTCGTTTTCTTTTTCTTTCACCATATATTTATTTTCCTCTGTTCCAACATCCGACGTTATTTATTTATTTCTTTCTTTTTTGATATTTTTATTGTTTCGGGTGCTGTTGGATGCCAAGAAAAAGGGGCCACATCGTCAAGGGCGATCGAGAGGAATAAGAACGTTTCGATATCAGACTTTGCTCGTGATTATTTCGACTCGTGTGTGTCTGTCCCTTGCTGCCTCTCGAGTCTCGACTATCCTGTCGAACAATACCCCTAAGGATATACGTAGACATGGAGGCACAGCAGAAGAGAAACGGAATACATTTCGAATCATTCGATTGCATAATGGATCATGTGCCTGACATGCAGAATGCGGCCCTTTTTTTTTCTAACCAAACATCTTTAGCGAGTTTGAGAGCCTTGATGAGATTGACGTTGGCGTCGAAATGATCGTTACGTCCGTCTGCTACAGACGTACATATGAACGCATCCGAGTTTAAGCACATTGATAGACTATCTGTGTGAGTAATAGGAAATATGACCTCGTAGAACGTCGTCAAGAGCCATGAAAAGAGTTTCCGATGGAACCCAACAAAGGCGTATAGTACACTACACATATCGATCGCTGTGCAAAGGCGAGTACAATAGAACAGATCCAAGTCCATAGTGTACTGCGTCCACATGACGAAATGTGAGGTTGAAGCAACTAATAGGCAAATCCCTTCAATGCACGTGTGCAATTCAATTCCAAAGAATTTATTTCTTGCTACCAGTTGGTTTCCCTTTTTTCTTTTTTTCCTCGATTGATTGTAAAAAAAAAAAAGGGCAGCATTCAAATGGAAAACAATTTGAATGCCTTTTTAAATGCTGCGCAGCCATATTAATGTGTAGAATGAAAATAGTGGGGCAAAAAAAAATAAAAATAAAAAGTAAGGAGATGTCGAAAGAAAAGGGGAATCCAGTTTTAATGGAGAGCCGCAGACAATAAATGCGGCTGTGCCCATCCGGCGAGCAATACTACACATCAAGAGTCTATTCTTTTGGCGGCGTATCGCAAGAAAAGCAGTCGACTCTACCAGATAAATGTGGTGGATCGATTCCGCATTTATCGCGTCTCTACCGAGCGCTACCAACAGCACGTTTTCTTCACATGATGTCGAAGAGAAAGAGCTTTTGGTATAACAAATGCGTTTGAGAATCTTAGACGTTGCATGGGAGAACAAGACGCGGCGTAGTTTGGATCTTGGTCTCGGCGTCAGTGGCGTCGACAGTTTTCAATAGGGAAACTTTGGAGATCACTTTTGCAACCGCCGCTGTTTCAAAGTTCAGCCTTCAACTTATTGCTTCTAATTGTATTATTGTCGAAATAATGCAGCCCATTTAGAATAGACGGCAGCACAGTCGGACGCACCAGTTAAGACTGTTTGACGCACACATTCGAAAATTCGCCGTTGATTAGGAATGCGTTTTCTTTATTCTCTTGCCGGCCAAATAGACTTGATGAATATGCACGAAAATTTGACGAATCACGTCAATCGAAAAAGAGTTGCGTGACAATCGAGAATGACGAGTGCCATTGTTCTTTGGCTGGCAGCTATTGCTGATGCGGGCGATAACGTCAGGTCGACTGCGTCCATGTAGGCGGGCGTTCCGCGTGACTGACTCTACACTTTTTCGCCGTGCGCGGCTGATGGTTGCTGTTTCAGCAATTTTGGCGGATGAACGTGCCGCTCTCATTGATGACGACGAGCACTGTTTGGCCATACTAGACAATTCGATCTTCTTTTTGGTTTTCTTCTTCTTTCGATATACGAAATGCACAGACAAAGCGCATCTACAGATTCAACTCTTACATCTCGTACTGCACTATTTAGTCCTGACAGCACGTGGCACGTTTGTTTCATACGTCTAAAACGTACAAGCCTGTTTATATAAAGGTGGCCGCCGACGCTGCTGCTCGGCATATTATCGATTAGACTCGCTTCAACGTTCACAGGCGGAAGCTGTTGCTGCTCTCTCGGACATGTCCGTTTGCTCGCATATATTGAAAAACTCGGCCAAAATAAAAATAGCCAATATACAGTTGCGATATTAATCCCTGCTCGTGCTGCTGTTACTCCAGTCCAATATGCACGAAAACATGCTGATGGACACAAAGAGCTTAAAAGATTTCGAGACGCGCATACATTTCCCTTGTTCACGTTTACTTGGCTGTCGTTGCCAGGTCGTTTAATCTGTAGAATAGCACGTGCATCGACGAGATTTTCTTTCTTAAGTACACATCTGAAAGCGATTCAAGAAAAGAGAATTACATCGTGAATTGCAAATGGCCTGTACATTTCCGTCGGAGCTCGATCCAATGCCTGATAGGTTTACATGTCAAACAGAAAACATGCGACACTTTTCTGTTCTCAAAAACGGCAGTTGCATTCACAACCTGCCATCAGCAGCAGTCGAATTTCTTGTTGGACGCAATGGCGCAACAAAAAAAGAAGAGGCAAAGAGAAAACTTGTATATAAATTCGACTTGACTATTTGATGGGAAGCGATGGTAGACTACACAGAACACGAACGAAAAGTAGAGATCCTCTTTTAAAGTTTGCAAGAAAGTAAAAAGATGCTGTACTGCACACCAACTCAAACGTCTCCGTTGCTGTCACAGTAGATACGAGTATAGTCGAACACCGGTCTGTGTTGTTGTTGTTGTCAACTTTGGTCATCTGCTCTGTCGCCTCTGCAGCCAAGCTAAATTCGATTTACTTTCTTCCACTGCACCATTTTCCATCAGAAGGCGACATGTGTAATCTAACGCTCACTGGCTGTGTATATAGCGACACGGGAAATATATAGAAAAGCCCAGTCTATGTTAGGTTACACATTTCTCTTTGTATCTGATAGCGCACAGAGCAAGAGGGAGACGAGCTGCTCTACTTGTCAATGTGTCATCACCTTCTTCTTCTCGCTCTTTGGTTACATAAATTACGTGTCCGATCGTCTTGCATGTTACCTACGAGTTCGTAAAGCCTCCAGACAGTCGATGCCAGCCTTTACGCCTACGATCCAGCAGCAGCTGTCAATTTTTTCGGTCGACATGCGTTTCTTGTTCATGTCTTAGCTTACACATTCAACACCACGTCAACTATTCTACTGTACAACTTCTGTTATTTGCCAAGAGAACAGTCTAAAAGATAAGTAGACTACCTTTCGAGTTTCGATACAGGTGTTGCCACTATATTGACGAATATCTTCAATTTAATCAAACAAAATGATATTTCTTACGCCTATTTCTTTTTCATGGGACATTTATTACAGTAGACTAGACAACTTTACCTTACAACGATATACTACCCCAGCCATAAGGCAGATCCAGTCAGCATCAGAGGGATTCCTTAGCTAAAAAGGCCCCTATAGCCTATATAATGTCATTCTCGGCAAAGTACCGATGATGACAGTTCTAACGCTTTAACAGTTTTTAACTGTAGTAGACCTTACAAACTTTCCTTTTTTACGACAAAGTTGTATTCAGTATAGTCTACTGAATATAGTTCACTTTTTAAATTTATTAGTTCGCAACACGCAAACGTAAATTTATTAGATTAATAGAACAAAAACAGTATTTTTTTTTTTTTTAGAATGACCAATGTTGCCAATATTTTGAATGACACAAAATAATTAAGGACAAAAGGATGAATGAAATATTATGGAACCTTAAAAATGAAAAATATTAATAATTTTAAGAATTGAATTCAAAACTTTTCATTCTTAAGTGCCAAAATGGCAAGATTTTTTAACGGAAATTATTTCCACTGGACTACCAAGCCAGAATCTGAAAGGTTTAACGGAAAACTGTAATTTTATTCATGATTTTAAAAAATGAGCTTTATCAACTGGATAATTCTGTGAGTCACATTGAAAAAATAATTTATATTGAACAAAATTCAACTAGGTAGCAAGTCGTCGAAGCGCGGGGCTAACACCATCGGTCTTTTTCCAACTACGACAACATTTAAAGCGACGCTTATCTCTTTTAACCAGTAAGGCTCGATGAATATAATCAATACCCATTGCTTATGTCCCTATCTTTTCATGTTGTCTTGATTATATTTCGTTTCCGTTACATGGTTTGAAAGATTGTAGGACAATATAGGTTGGATATTGAAAAATGAACGACAAGAAACTCTAAATGTTTATAGGGAAAGTTGAATTTATGGTCAATGATTGACGTGCTATGACGCAACCATCAGACAATCCGACTATCTTGTCATTTTTAACGGCTTGCCTTCCATGAATATTACATCGGCCAAGAGAAAAGTTTTGTGTTTAACTCTTCAGTGCTGGTATGAGAAAAACCAATGGGAAGAACAAAGACAATCTACTCCCAAGGTTTTTTCTTTTACGAAGAAAAGTGTGGCTTGAGTTTTTGTAAATGACAGTGGAAAACAAAAGAGAACACAATCGTAGCATCGAAGGCTGTTGATCGCACAGCTAGACGCCCACTCGACAAATGTTATATGCGGCATTCGATGAAAGCGTAGAAGAAAAACTGCAAGATTAAGTGAGGTTCATTTTTCAAAAGAAAATGGGTATTTACAATTGTACTGAATAGATGAGTGATGAAGGAGGGAACGCAAGTGCAATCGACTGACGGATGATGTGCACTGATTTCCGTTTGTCTAGACACGTGCTGCTGCCGAAAGAAAGTCAAAGAAGACATCATCATCCCGCACGCATTTTTCTACATCGTCGACGTGTCAAGTGCATTTATTCGTCTCTAGGATTCCGGATTTTCCGAATTTGCTGGCGATTCTCGACAGGCTTGCAAATCAATTATGGGTCTACTACCTATTCTACAGTTTTTCTTCGTCTACCTTGATGAGTTTCTTTTCATTTCAGAGACGAAACAAACTCCATTTTTCCTCTGTGCGAATTTGTTCTCTCGTGTTGCTCTTCTGAGGCAAGTATAAAAAAAGAAAAATTTCTTTTTGGTCGATATTATGAAAGTGATGGAGAAACGAAATGAAGCGAACACAATCAAAGCGTTTTGGGCCCAGCCATTTAAAAAGATGGAGTAAGAGATCCAGCCACTTTTGCGCTTCACCACTTCCAAAACCCCTTAATAAATAATCGTTCTTAAATGTAGCTACACATCAAGGCACCAGCCCTCAAGCCAACACATTCAAATTTCAAGCATTTCTTTTTTTTTTTTTTTTTAATGAAAATAGACTTCATTAAAAGACAGTTTAGCCATATATGGTCTTTAGCAATAGCACTATACGTGTAGCCTATATTCGAAAACATGTTCAATACAATATCGGGAGAGTGTTTTTTCTTCATCCAAAACATCTCATACGTTGCAACACATAGGTATACAAGCAATCAGCAAAACATTTATTTTTGGGTGAATAGACTATATATATTATACTGTTTGTTTTGGATCGCTTCTCCCCCCGTTTCTTTTTCAGTTTAGGCAAACTATTTTCATATTTATAGATCCATATGTAGAAGCAACAGCAGAGACGCACAGATTCACACAACAGAGACATAGAAAAGAGAGAGAGAAAAGAAAAGAGTGGTTGCTCCGGTTGTTATTGAAGATGCACTCCGGGGAACGATCGGAAACCGTGACATCATTTGTTTCCCGACAACTCTCTCTCTCCCCCCTTCCCTCCTTTTTTTAGTATTGCTGTCTTTTGGTTTGTTCTCGTGCCAAAAACATTTACACAGACTTAAACCCGGTGAAATCTTCTCTTTTCTTTTTCTTCGTATAAGCAGACCCTTCCCTATATTTACAGTATAT